>NC_092793.1:42611602-42936282 GCF_918797505.1 Bemisia tabaci | reverse complement strand
TGAACTGTGTTTGATGCGATTATTTAAACTCGCGGAATTAGCGTTTTTTCAACTCATGATTTTATTTTTTTTTTATAATTTTGAGGTTCTTGTACATTCCGTACGGATAATTTTTCTTCAATTTTCTTTATAAAAAAAAAAAAAAAAAAACATAAAAATCAAATTATTTTTCTCTCTTAACGTCTTTTTAATGGCCTGACATGGAAGCATCGAAAATAAATAGTTTTTAAGAAATACTATAAGCACGCATACTTTGGTGAATATTATTGCAATCGCGGTCAATTTTAGTGAACGTAGCTGGGAACATTTTAATTTATTTTGGGGAGTAATTGCGATCGCACAGTGTAATAGCGACCGCTGAAACTTAAGATTGCAGGACTCAGCGTTTAATTTCAATTTTTTTTGGCAATGCAACGCTAGAACATACAAGTGATGAAAAATATTAAAATTTAAGAATATCGGCCGTGTTCTGCGATTGAGCAATTCAAATCTTCCTCCTCTTCTCTTCTTATGAATGAAATTATTGAACTGCCGCAGCGACCCTAAAATCCCCGGCCACCACGCTTCCCACACCAGAGTTTAAAAATGGAAAGTAAAAAAGAAAAAGATGCGCGGCTGTCGAATTCAGGTTTCCCGACGGACTTAGCTCAAAACAATCCCGCCGGTGAGCGAGATCTTGCGACACTGCGCGCTCGAGCCGTGCGCAGTCATATAAGTATAGCATAACCATGGCAACAGCGATCCGGCCTTCCGTCTCCAAAATCCGCTTAACCTACTGAGAAACTGGATCGGCAACGGTACCCTCGGGGAGCTCCCGCGGCTCCCCCGTTGCGGATCCCCGGGGGGCGCTCGCACCGCCCAACGCGGGGCGAAGGGCAGAACCTCCGGTCCAAACGCGGCTCCGATCGGCCATGCAGCAGGAAGGGCGCCAGGCCAATTTTTCCGAAAACCGTCGGAGGGCACCAGCGCATCCCCGGATAGAGGAATCGCTAAATCCAACCTGACCGAACGTCGCCGACCCGAAGCCGACCCGCAGACGGAACCGGGAGCCCGGGGGACGAACGGGAAGGTAAAAAGTGGGGCACTCCGTGCGGGGGTGGAAAAAACGGCCTTTGGGGGCGCAGCGCCTTCCTGGGAGGCCGGGGTCAGCGATTCTTTGGACTTAAGCTCCGGCCACCCGAGTGTACCCGTGTGCCGAATCCCGAGCCGGAAGGACGAACGTGGCGCGAGCGATGGCGGTTTTCCCGAAAAAAACTCTTAGGGGCTGCAGCAACCCCCCGGGTAGGGTCGGCCCGGAAAACCCGGCGGGGGGACCGGAGACTCGGCCGCTGGGGTCTCGCCGATCGATCTTCAGGGGTGTGGGACACAGGGGGGCCGCGAGACGGGGCCGAGAAGTTCAAGGTCACGCCGGACCGCGTATAATATTATTTGTAAGAAGATGTAGAAAACATAGGACTGGAAAGTGAACGATCTTTAAAAGTATTGATGTAGAAAACAGAGCGAAATTGATTGTTTGATTATACGGAACACCAGGTATCACAGCTCCTACAACCCTACTACAAATTTTGTCAAAGTTAATCAGTGCTGATGCCAGTCTCAGAAATGATTAATTTCAAATGCTTAGAACATTACTCATACTACTAATTACGATTTGAAATTTTGATCCAATTTTTTGAAGAGACTTACAGAGCTTTCAGCATCAACAATTGAAAATAAATGTTCTAACATTACTTTAGGATTTTCTCAACCGATCAAAGTTTAGGTGTGCCATCGGAGGAAAAATATATCCAACGTGCCAGCGCAAACAATAGCGTTATGTTGGTTTTTTTCTTCTTTATCAAAGCACAATGAACCATTTCAAGTGGAAATAACACGGATTCAGTGGAGCAAAAAATAAGGTAAGAGGTAAACTTACGCATGAAAGACATATCGACGATGAAAGTACCAAACCACGTATTTCTTTTTCAAAAAAATAAGATAGGAGCAGAGATTTTGAAACACCGCAATGGAAATACGTGGTTTCGCACTTTAACCATCGACATACATATATCCTCATCAAAATTTCACACAGAACACCTTGAATATACAAGAACTTCCAAAACTAACTTAAAAGTTATACAGGGTGTCCCAAAAGTCCGTACCCCCCCCCCCCCCCTCGTAAATTTTGATCGATTAGAGATAGAAAAACGAAACTTTGGGAATGTTTCTATCTTAAAGGGGTCCATCTTCTGGGGGGGGGGGGTTAAAATTTTCGTCCCCCCCAGGGGGGACGCGGGGTCCCCCAGCTTTTTTTTTCAAATGGTAACTCCCATCTTGTGATACGTCATTAGAAAGAGCATAGAAAACTAAGAATTTTGGCGCAAACCGCAAATCAATATCTTAATTTTTGACCGAGTTATGATAGGTCAAAGGTCAAATTTGACCTATTTTCAAAAAATCATATCTCCGGGTCATATTATCTTAAAGATAAAAATAAGACGGGAAAATTTATCAAATTGTAAGCACTTTCAAGTAAAAATCACAGAAATTACTTCAAACTAATTTTAAGGGGGGTTTCGGACCCCCCAAATACGTCATTTTGAAGGTCATACGATATGCTCGCGAAATGAGCCAATTTCCCCTTACTTTTCCTCAACATTATCTTAGTAAGTTCAAAATTAGTTCAACATTGCGTTTTCAAGTCCCCAAATTTCGAACAAAGTTTTAAAAAAAAATGAAATTTAAATGGTTGAATTGAATCACCTAAAATCTCGTTTTTTGAACTTTGCTCAAAATTTAGGGACTTGAAAACGCAATGTTGAACTAATTTTGAACTTACTAAGATAATGTTGAGGAAAAGTAAGGGGAAATTGGCTCATTTCGCGAGCATATCGTATGACCTTCAAAATGACGTATTTGGGGGGTCCGAAACCCCCCTTAAAATTAGTTTGAAGTAATTTCTGTGATTTTTACTTGAAAGTGCTTACAATTTGATAAATTTTCCCGTCTTATTTTTATCTTTAAGATAATATGACCCGGAGACATGATTTTTTGAAAATAGGTCAAATTTGACCTTTGACCTATCATAACTCGGTCAAAAATTAAGATATTGATTTGCGGTTTGCGCCAAAATTCTTAGTTTTTTATGATCTTTCTAACGATGCATCACAAGATGGGGGTTACCATTTGAAAAAAAAAAGTTGGGGGCCCCCGCGTCCCCCCTGGGGGGGGGGGGGTACGCTCAATAAATTAAGTTTCATTTTTGGCACATATAAAACATTATTGATTTCAGTTTTGATTAAATTACCAGAGACATTACACAAGACAGACACTTTACCTAGTTTATCAGCCTTTAAAATAAAGCCATCAGCTACCTTTATTTCGAGGAGGGTTTCGAGATAAGAAAGACCTGAAAAAAGTGTTTCATCATTTACAATATGGTCGCTACACCCACGATCTAGAAGGAATTCAACAATTAGATTTGAATCAGCAGAATGGCTTGCAGATGAGAGACTTACGGAACTAGAGGTTGAAGTTACATGACAATTTCCTCTGTTTAAGGTATTTTCATCGTATGGAGAGTAGAAGTAATCATTACCAGACTTTGAAACTGCGTTGCTTTGGTTGAAACCTCTGCTGGGTCTTCTTGCGTTGTATCCTTTGCTGCGGTAACTTCAATACCCACGATTGAAGTTGCCTGAATCTCTTGAACCACGATTGTTGCTCGGATGTCCTCTTGAGGAAAAACCACCTCGGTTGTTACTGTAGCTTGGACAGACGTTGGCATCATGTCCTGTGCCACCACAGCGATGACGAGTTGTTGCTTCGCACCCACGGTCTTCTGCTGAATCCACGACTTCTTCCACGGTTGTAGGAAGGGTTACCACTAGAGTTCCCTTGGCTTGGCTTGTGGGCTTGGAGATTTAGGGCTTCAAATTTATCACTTAGACTTAGACTGGAATCATTTGATTCCTTTTCGAAAGAGATCATTATCTTCTTTTTCACAAAATCAGCTTTGCGCTGAGCAACTGGCGAGGCATCGACAATGTCATGCAAATGAGACATAGACTCAGGGAGGGTTGGCAACAAATAGTTGAGATGGTCTTCATTGCTAACATTTTCACCTGAGTTTTTGAGGTCAGTGGTGTTTTTCTCAAAACTTTTGAAGAAAGTGGTGGGATATCAAATTTAGTCTCTAGCAGTTTTCTCTTGATCATCAATTTCATTGAGGTATTAGTGATAGCAGCATTATTCTCGTGTCTAATAAAACCAAGGGCTGAATTAAATACGGCATTTACCAAATAGTTTCGGGCTTTTATTTCCCTTGTAACCCACTCTTCCTCTTCGATGTCTTCTGAAATTTCATTGATGTCGGGGTCCACAGCTTCGTAGCACTCTTCGACTTTTAGGAGTAGTTCGAGACGATACTTCCATCCGTCGTAGTCTTTTCGACTGCCATCAAGAACGGGAATTCTCAATTTGAAATCTTCATCAGCCATAATTTAGGTGAGAAAACAAAAAAAAACGATAGTTCGGACACGAGGTTCACGAGGTCACATTAAGGTCATACGGTTAGACCGGCGAATTTTCGGACACGAATTTACCAACCACTAGCTTCTGCTACCATGTTGAAGTAACGCAATGAAAAGACCGGTTTATCAAAACCTGTGCGGAGGCACTTTTATTTCATTTAAAATACTTATAAAATTTGATTTCAATTCAATAACTTGTACAATACTTTTGTATCTGGCTGCGATCATGGGCGGGATGCGGATATAACTTATTGCTTAGTATTGCTTACAGGGGTGGATGACCGATGAGGTTCGGCACACCGATTGATAAATGATCGGCGGGAAATTACAAATTCAACAATGACAAGTACCGACTTGCAAATTTTGGCCTACCTATCGGAATTTGAACCTGGGGCCTACAGTTTACGAACCTATCGCCCTTCCTACTGAGCCATCGAGGCTTAGGTCTTCATTTGGCAAATTTACACTTAATAAGTCATCGACTTAGGCTCTCACCATTTGTGATAGTGAATATGCGTGAGGTCTGATGAGTTAAGATTTTTTGAACCCGAAAAGATGCCTTTGGAGCAAAAAGAAATGCGCATGTTACTGTCGTGTGAAGTTTAGTGTGAAGAAGTACATTGTCAGATGAAGGTGAACTGTTGCAATGCAATGAACTCCCGGCTTTCATCTACTTCAGTATTAAAGTCCTCTTTATGCGGACCCCTTCATTTAAGGATCAAAATTCCAAAAGCACAGTGTCGATCTATTTAAAAAAACGCAGATACTTTCCTCTTCTTCTCTTTCTTTGCCTCTTTAATTATTTGATTTCTTGTTGACACCGAGCGTATGAGTGATTTCTCAAAGGACACATTAAATGAATTTCTCTTTAAATAACAATTATTTTGTTGCCAAATGGGCTTCTTGATTTTAGGTAGATTTCGAAGAAATATCTAACTATTGCAGACGGTACGACCTCGTAATTTTCCGGAATTTTCGCTCAAAGAGCATCGATCCTGAAGCCCTGAGTTGAAAAATGTGCGATATATATATATATATATAAAGCGAACTTCATGAGTTGTATAACCGTTTTATTTATTTTAAACAACAAATTTGTTTAATGCTACGTTTCGGTGGCTTATTATTCGCACCATCTTCAGGCAGAGACTGAGGCGACAAAACAATAATTTTTCGATTTTTTTAATTTTTCAATAATTTTTCGAGCAATATCAAATTTACACTCGAGCGTGAAGTCAACAACTCTTTAAATTTCTTGGATGTCACTGTCATAAAAAACAGAGGGAAATTGATCACGTCGTGGTTTAAAAAACCAATATTTTCTGGTAGATATCTCAATTTTTTGTCTGTGCAACCACTTCCACAAAAAATCAATGTGGTAAAAAATCTTGCAACGCGTGTATGTTTGTTGACACATCCTTTGCTCAGAAAAGACAAAATAAAAGAGGCAAAGCAATTGTTGGTTGAGAATTGTTACCCGTGGTCACTTATCGAGTCAGTTTTTGCAGAGGTAATAAATTCTTGCTACAACGGTTTCCCCCCTCGCAAAAATAGGGGAAAAGAAGAGACGGTGGTTGGACCATATTTGTCCTCATGTTCTGAAAAATTAAGTGCCGCAATAAAACCATTTGGATTATCGCTAGTAACAACAAATAAGTGTAATTTGAAAGGGTTTAAATCAGCTCTAAAAACCAAAATCCCAAACGAGAAAATGTCCGACGTGGTTTATGAAATCCCATGCAAAGGGTGCCCAGGGGTCTACATTGGGCAGACTTCACAGTATGTACATAAGCGCCTTGATGGACACAAGTTTAATAAGCATGAAAAAACGGCACTAAAGCAGCACGTAAAAGAAACAAACCATCAATTTGATTATGATAACACCAGAGTGCTAAAACAAGAGAAAAATGAGCAGGTCCGTTTAAATTTAGAAGGGTTAAGCATCCTTAAAAATAACAACGCTCTGAATTCACGGACAGAATTTTCCCATTTTGAGGATTATTTGGTAGGCACCGATACCTTTTAATTGTTACCCATTGTTTTGTCGACCATTTATTAATAGCTGTAACTCAGGCAACAATGTTTGTAATGTTCGTTAGATTGAACTATCTTTTCCTCTCTTCCCTGACCGTGTTGGATCGGAGGACTAGGTGTTTATTTCTCGTTTTTCCTTGTTTTGTCGCCTCAGTCTCTGCCTGAAGATGGTGCGAATAATAAGCCACCGAAACGTAGCATTAAAAAAATTTTTTGTTTAAAATAAATAAAACGGTTATACAACTCATGAAGTTCGCTTTATTAAACATAAAATAACCATGAAATTAGAATATATATATATATATATAACGAACCTTTGCGACCGTTTTTTTCCGGAACTATCCGTACGATCAAAAGGAAACTAAGCATGGTTCTTCACTGCTATGAGGTCTAGATCAAGTTTCCTTTTTTGTGAAAATCGGTCCACCCCTTATCCGGAAAATCTCAAGTCCAAAGGGGGAGGATTTTTCAAACTCGCCCGATCTTAGTCGATGATACGTCAAAAAACTCGTCTCGTCGTGGCCTTCAAAACAACCTATATTCACCTACCCTCTAAAACCACCCCTTATCCGGAAAATCTCAAGTCCAAAGGGGGATGATTTTTCAAACTCGTCCGATCTTGGTCGGTGATACGTCAAAAAACTCGTCTCGTCGTGGCCTTCAAAACAACCTATATTCACCTACCCTCTAAAACCACTCCTTATCCGGGAAATCTCAAGTTCAAGGGGGACGATTTTCCGACCTGTCAGGCTCATTAGGCGCAATTGTTTTCATAGAAACGATTAGTCGAAATCTACCTTTCGTTTCCACTGTGGCTGGAGAGCGTTTTTTTTTTACTTCAAAACCAAGGATTTTAATGGTATATCACAACAGTCTTGAAACGTTAGCGTGATACCCAGCGCCGACCGACCCCCGGTATCAAATCGCGGTGCTCCTCCGCCGCGGCCGGAGATTCCCGGTTTCCGCCTTTCCGGAAATCATGCTCGTCGTAAACCACATGATTGTACATTGTCTCACAGCATCTTACAGCCTACCCGTGCCATGTCCTCAACATCCACGATGTCCACTTCCGAGAATTTCCCATTGACGCGCAGCCGAATTCGGCGGCCAAACGGACTACACTCTCTCCAGAGAGCCTGCAGCTACCTACTGTAAGTCTGCCAACGGATCCTCTGGGAGGGTAGACTTGATGGGCAGAGATCTATGTCGAAGTGTTGGACTCACGCAAAAGATAAACTCAGACCAGCGGCACAGAATATTGCCTATATATTCTGTGTCGGCGGATGCGCACCCAGATTCTCCGACATGAGATCGACCTAACCATCGAGTTAGCCCGAAAACTCAACTCCCATTCGCTGTTCTAATCAAAATATTTTAATCCTTACATCTTTGCACCCTTCCTGGGAAGAACTATATTTCTTGTTCAAGATAATTTTGATGGATGGGTTCCTTCACTATCCTTCATAAATGATGTTGCTTTACGCAGATGCTTGCGGCATCTGGCAGATTGGAGATATTGCATGTGTGAGGAATTTGCAATTTGATTGTTGCTCCTTACGTAAAAGTTCGCGAGAAACACGATGGTGCCACTGGTTTTCTCTGAAATCAATTCCCAAGCTCGAAAAAAGCTCTCAAGTTGAGTTCAAAGTGGAGGGGATATATCCAACCCTACCCTGAGAGTCCACGTCTACATCAAGACAAATTCTCCATGCGAAGATAGGGAGCAAATACATTAGCAGGGTTGTCGTGTTTTCAGTTTTGGAGTCTCCAAATAAAGTGGCAGCAGAGTTACTAAAAGAAATTTCATCGAATGAAATTTTGTGAAATTTTACAAGAAATTTCATGAAATTTCCTTTTTTCCCATGAAGTTTCTTGAAATTTCCTCATGAAATTTCTTCTTATAATCTTTCACGAAATTTCTTAACTCTGAAAGGCAGCCCTGTCAATGTATTGGCTCCTTATCTTTGCATGGATAGTTTGTCTTGATGTAGACGTGGACTCTCAGGGTAGGTGGGGTGGGATATCTCCTCCATTTCGGGCTCAACTTGAGAGCTTTTTTGAGCATGGGAGTTGATTTCAGAAAAAACCAGAGGCACCATCGTGTTTCTCGCGAACTTTTATATAAGAAACAACAGTCAAATCGCAAATTCCTCACACATGCAACATCTCCATTGCATGCGTCATCCTCATAGGAGGAGTCACCACCCCGTTTACTAATTTTAATTAAGGAGCCTGGTTTCTCCTTTCGACGCAATGTGTTTTCTTTCATCCAGCGAGCTGTTACTTGGAATATGGCAACAAGCGTATTGCTAATTGGTTTTTCCCCCTTGGAAGGCGCCCAGCCCGTTAACGAATTTTAAGGATACTGGTTCCTTCTTTCGACGCACCGTATTTTACTTGATCAAGCAAGCTGATGACTTGAAAAGGGGCAATGAACGTTCTCAGAGGGCGTTCGCCCCGTTTACTTATCTCAAGAGAACGATTTATTCTTTCGACGTAACGTGTTTTCCTCTTTCAAGCAAGCTGGGGAGTTGAAAAAAGGGAACGACGATGCTCTCAAGGCGTTGTCCCCTTTTACTAATTTTAAGAAACAGGCTCCTTCATTCAAGTACACGATCGCTTATTTTAAAACGCCGTTGATTTTATTCAAGAAAATAGGACTTTCTTGTTCCAAGACAATTCTGAGTGCTTATAATGAGAAACCCGGTGTTATCGTCCATAACGGACCCGCCTTGGAATTAGCAGAAAATCCAATCCAATGCGTTTACTTAAAAAAACTACAAAAACCCTCAAAAACATTTTCGGGCAAAAAATCCGGTCGAGGAAATTGACGTGTTACATCTTATTAACCAAAAAAATTCCCTTTCACCCCTCCAAGGAGGTTGATAAAACCAAGTAAGTAACTATGAGATGGCAAAAAGCTCTCTTTTAAATTCTCAGGGTCCATCAAGGCCACGTATGTCCAAAAACTTACTCTATATGGTTTAAAAAAAAGAAACAAAAAATAATCCCTTAACAATAAGAAAATTTAAAAAAAAAAAACAAAAACAAAAACCGATTATGTGGTTCACAGATATGTACATAAATCCTTCGAATGAACTTGAAATCACAAAATCGGTCGAGAAAATTTAAATGAATTTTCTCCTTCAATTATGAGTTCCGCAACAAGCACGACTCGCTTGAAGCTTACCATACACGAGCCGCAAGAAACTAATTTCTTCTTTCTTACCTACTGATTGTGAGGAGAGCGGGAGCATTTACTTTTTCCTTCATTTATACAGGATGCAACAAGCATGACTCTTGCGTTTGCAGAAACCCTTTCATTAAGGAGATCGCGAGAGCCTTTACCGCGTTCATTTCCAAAAGGGATTACTCCAGAATTTCATGCATTTTAATAATTTAAACGATTCATCTGTTCTTCTCTTCTCTCCTTCTGTCCATTGACAGAGATACACAATTTTTCCGACTCACTGACGCGACCGGCTCGATGCTCTCAGTGAAACGATGCCTTTTTATCCCTGACGCCAGCTTCAGTTTTACAAGTGGACCCATTTTACCACATAGGTACATTTCAGACTCTTTCGATTAACTTCGCTGCATCTAAATCATGGTTGCTTTTACTGTAAGCTTACTATATGATTTGGATGGTGAGAAGGCTAAAAGTTTTCGTTTACTTTTCCTTTTTTTCATTTTCACGAAATGGGTCCCATTTGACAAGAGGAGTTACTTAAAGAAATTGAATTAAGTTTCGATATAAGAAAACTCACACCCATGCTGTGATGTGTTATTCTGATTTTTTTTTTTTTTTTTTTTTTTTTTTATACCTTAGAGGTAATCCACACTTGTTTACGCATCGAGCCGGTCGCGTCAGTGAGTCGGAAAAATTGTGTATCTCTGTCAATGGACAGAAGGAGAGAAGAGAAGAACAGATGAATCGTTTAAATTATTAAAATGCATGAAATTCTGGAGTAATCCCTTTTGGAAATGAACGCGGTAAAGGCTCTCGCGATCTCCTTAATGAAAGGGTTTCTGCAAACGCAAGAGTCATGCTTGTTGCATCCTGTATAAATGAAGGAAAAAGTAAATGCTCCCGCTCTCCTCACAATCAGTAGGTAAGAAAGAAGAAATTAGTTTCTTGCGGCTCGTGTATGGTAAGCTTCAAGCGAGTCGTGCTTGTTGCGGAACTCATAATTGAAGGAGAAAATTCATTTAAATTTTCTCGACCGATTTTGTGATTTCAAGTTCATTCGAAGGATTTATGTACATATCTGTGAACCACATAATCGGTTTTTGTTTTTGTTTTTTTTTTTTAAATTTTCTTATTGTTAAGGGATTATTTTTTGTTTCTTTTTTTTAAACCATATAGAGTAAGTTTTTGGACATATGTGGCCTTGATGGACCCTGAGAATTTAAAAGAGAGCTTTTTGCCATCTCATAGTTACTTACTTGGTTTTATCAACCTCCTTGGAGGGGTGAAAGGGAATTTTTTTGGTTAATAAGATGTAACACGTCAATTTCCTCGACCGGATTTTTTGCCCGAAAATGTTTTTGAGGGTTTTTGTAGTTTATATCAGCTCGTTTTTGAATGGAGAAAGGTGTGGCCATAAAATATTAAGTAGGTACTATTGGCTATTTGAAAATCCTGAATGAATGGAAAGTAAACAACATCTGCTAAAGCACTAACACATTCAGCGGAAATTTTAATAGCACCCACTGACTTTGTGATCAGTCTGGAAATAGGTAGTTGAAAGTAGTGGGGCTACCTAAGGTAGTCAAATGTATCAGTACCTATTGGAAAGGCTCACAGGAAAAGGGTGACAGGGGAGGGGGAGGGGTTAAATAGCTATCGAGTTTTCATTTACCTGCGTGAGAAAATTAATGGAAAAAGAGTATAACTTATTGTCATAGGCATTACACTGCTAGCTTATTCCAAGTGATAAAATAATTTTGCTCATTTGTTTCAACTACGCACATCATCCCTCTTAAGCGCACCTATGTTTGTATTAATGCTAGCAGCAAGTTTTTCGATAAGTACTGAATTTGATCACTCAGCAACCTATCAGATGATAATGGAAATTCATGAGAGCGTTGCCTTATAAATCATAGGTACTCTGTATGGAATGATGAATTATTCATGAAACAACCAGTGAATGAAGTAGTAGAGCACAAATTTTACCAAAATGAGTCTATTTGGTGTGGCGTAACTTTAAACCAGCTAGGTATTTTCATGACTTTTGGGATTATTATTCTTTAGAGCATCCGAACATCCAAACTTTGTTCCTACAGACTCTAGGTACACCATACTCTAAGGAGCATTGTAAAAGAAAAATTGTCGATGATTGCAATGAAATGAGAAATATTTTCATTTCCCCTGAATACTTAATTTCTCATTGAAAATTTGGCAACAGGCATACTTATCGCATAAAATGATCTTCCTAACTTGAGGGTGCCAGCAGCCTGATTGTTGAAAGTTTGTGTTTGAAAGGTAGACACAGATGACATTGGTTAAAAGGTGGAGCGTTATTGATCAAATATGTCTTATCGCTGCTTTATCGTGCCTTTGTCTGGTGGAATGGACAACATACTGTCAGAAACTTAAGAGATGCCTTTAGCTTGTCTAGGGTTCCACCCATCAGAGGCACGACAAAACAGCGACAAGACATAGCGCCGACCAATCACGTACCGCCTTTTGACCTATGTCATCTATGTCTACCCGAGAAACACACAATTTCGACAATCAGGCTGCAGGTTCTGACAATGAATACCTATTAAGAGAATTTCTCACTGACCTTATTAAGTATCGGCCATTGCAAAAAAATACCTGCGCATGCAATGAAATAGCTTGTCTTTCTCTTGGATTAATTTCGAATAATATCGCTTCACCATAAAATTTGTCAAATCATATACTTGCCCACCTAGGTAGTGCCTTAGGTTATTTTAAAAAATGCAATAGCCACGAAGAAAGTATTTGGTCGTAATACAGGCATTTTTTGGGTAAAATATTGCAAAATTTACCTCTTAGTTTCCTTGAGTTTTTAAGGTTCACTGACAGACATCAACCGAAACGGCAATCTCTTGATAAGAGCATTTAGTTAATATATGGAAGGTGATATGCGAGCTTTCAATTTCTTCTCATAAATGATACCAATTGATCTAATCACATTCAGCCTTGGAAGATTAGCGGTGCAGAAACTAGGTAGGTCAATACTGAACTCCGAACACCTGATATTTTACGTGCACTGTTTCACTGGAGTAATTACATGCTGGGAGCTGAGCTTAGAAAGCACTCGCTAGGTCAAAATGGAATAATACTTCAGTAACACATCTAGTAATAAGTATAAATAGCAATAAGTGGGTGCAAACATAACCTTATGACTTGATGTAAACAAACACTCAATACGTGAATGACACAGAGGCTCCCTCTAGCAAACTGGTCCTCATTTAAAACAGAGAACTGAGATTAAATATCCATTAACAGGGTGGAGATTATCCCCTCACATAAGCAGCAAGAAAGAGGGGCGGCGATTTAAACAAAGCTTTCCATTCCGATTTAGGTGGGTATATCCTCTCACTTACTGGGGCTGATGCGATCAGGCAAGGCTCATAGACAAAGTAAGGATCATGAAGACATACTTCTGGCTGGATAAAAAGATAATTGTTAATATAATTGTATTCAGCCTTGATTGACACAATCGCACTTATTCCAATGGAACTAGGTAGGAACTGGGGGTGTAATTCGGTATTTGGACTGCTCGGAAAGTCGCTTTTGTACGGAGGAAGAATGGACGCACCCATTTCACACGGTAATCGATGCAAGAAAATGAAGCCTTCATTGTGTTTTCATCATCAACTTATGAAATTATGAGAATAATACGAGTACATACCTTTCATTAAAGACCTTGTTACTAAAGTTGGGCAAAATGATGTTTCTAACAACTCCTGACGCAAAATCAAAGAGACTCAGAAGAAACCAATTTGAGCAAATGCTCACAGTCAAAGACCTTTGATTATGTGACATTCAGTTGACCTATGATTGAACTGTTCCGAAAAGGGATGGAATTGTGCCTCACATACTCAGGTACGCAAGCCGCGCGTAACAAGAACGGTAGAAGAGATAGGAGGATTCCAAGATAAATCATGAAGGAAACATGTTCTTAATGTAAATAACATACACTTCAGAGAAGCATAATCACTCCAGAGCACATAGGTTGATGGCAAGATATAGAGCGAATAAATTTTGGTCGAAGTTCAGTGACAGTCGCATGTGAAGACCGAGGCTCATATTCCAGTAATTTTTAGACTTTAGTAGTGAGAATACATTCTGTGATGTAAATGCTGCTTTCTTTGGAGAGTTTGGCACAATTTCGGTGTAATTTCTTGGACGTAATTTACCGGAATTACATCGATCGCTTCGGTCAGGTACTGACATAAACATGACGACATAACCTCACTTAAAATTTTGTCACATATCGTTCAATAAAATAAAGATATCACTTGAACATTTTAAGAGAAATTAAGGTATATCGGGCTCCAGTAGAACACGTGAGACGTAATAATAAGAGTACGTACATATAGTGGTTAGCATCTACAAAGAATTAAACTCTTATACAAATTAGGTAAATCTATTCACAACTAGTTAAAGAGGTTGGTAACGACCGACCAGAAATCACTTGAGATTTTTAAGAAACCAATGGAGTAGTGTATCGGGATCAAAGTGGGCGTAATAATAGAAGTGTGTAATATTAGTTAGGATCTAAAATGAATTGAACTTTTAAATTAAATCTGTTCATTTTCATTATTCACAAATAAATACAGTAGATGGAGGTTGATAACGACGACAGGAATTTCGTTCCCGAAACTCGGACGAACCTGAACAGAATGAACCAATGGCGTTGAACCATTATAATACTGGCTTTTTTCTAAATTCAAAAATTATAGCTAAAATTTTGAAGGATGTAAGCGGATGCTGGATTATCCGTGAGATAAAGCGCTTTTTTATGTGGCAAAATGAAATCCTCACATCTTCACGGAGTGCCCTTTATATAGGCTCCATTACGATCTGCGGCCGGGTAAGCGAGAAATCTGTTGTTAAAGATGGTCATGACGGGCAGTTTAGTCGTATTTTCCGTAATTTCTCTTTTAGAACACCAGGAATGTTAAAAAACTGTAAAAACCCGTGGACACGGTAACATGGTGATTCTTTAGGTACCCACTTTTATGGGTCTAAGGTTTACCGTTATCGCGGAGTTTGAGTGACTTTCTCAGGACCCTGGATTCTTGAAATTCAAATTTCCCGGCAAAGTAAAAAGTAAAATTTTCCTTGTTTTGGGTCATTAAGTGCTTATAACTTTTTGAAAACTCGATGGATCTTAATGAAACCCTTAAACGCCATCCGGCTAACTTAGCTGCGTCCATAGACACCAAGATCGTTGGAATCCGTGCCGCCGTTTGCTCTGAATTCCATTCTAAATCGAATCAATTTTCAGATTAAGGGAGTTGCCTGTGACTAAGAGTGTCGGCCACCCGTTTGTTATCGGGACTTTAGTAGGACGTCATTTTCCTCGACCGGGGGTGGCTACCGCCACTCTTGATCAGGAAGCCTTTTATTCCAGGGCAGATGTCAAGACGGACACAGCTCTGAAAACTTTGAACGCAACTTTCTCAAAACTTAAAAATGCAACATCTGCTGTTTTTACGAATAAGGCCTCATACCTATGGTTATTAAAAAGTGAACATGCATCCCTTGCGTTTTTTGACGATAGGATTTCCCCTGAGGCAAAATTAAAAATAAGTTAAAGCTCTAGATAAAGAAAACCCACTACACGAAAGTCTTGAGCGTCTAAGAATACATGACGTCAATGAGATTCAAGGAAAGGGGATGCACGAATTTATTTCAGGAGGCTTGAACCTTTTTTCCCAACAAATAGGACGAATAGGACTCTAAGACGATTTACTAGGATGTGACCCGGAGACTTGGCCCCAAAATGAGAGCTATGTCAAGACTTACTTAAAAAGGTCAGAAAAATAAAGGTGCTCAATGGTGTGGCTGAAAGGGTCGTAAACGTAAAGTAGATTGACGAATACGAACATTTTTGGACGAAACAAGAGAGTCAAGGATAGTTAATTATGCAGACTGTCTCTGAACATGGAAATATCTTCAAAAATTTCAAACAGTCTACTATGTGCCAAAAATGTTGAACTGTTAAGTAACTCAATTAGTATGATGCATAAAAAATAACTGTTCATCTTAACATTTTGATTTACGTTTATTTTCTCATATCTTTATTCTTCCTCTACAATCTTTTTTCTCTTGTACCAGTGATGTGACTGTCTTTTGGAAGAAAATGTATCATCAAAGGAAGGAGGATACTGTTTTGAGCCGTATCGATGGCCAAAGTGCGAAACCACGCATCTCCGTTTGCGACGTTGCAGACCTCTTGTTACATAGGTACTTCATCTTTCATTGGAAAACTAATCAACTTAATGTCTCGAAAACTGCCTTGATTTCTCTTCTCTATATGCAGCATATTCTCTAGAAATTTCAAACTATATAGTTGACTGATTTCACTTCAAAAAATTAAATAGGAGCAGAGATTTTGAAACACAGTAATGCAGATACGTAGTTTCGCCTTCAGCTACCGATGTAATATTTTCATGCTATTGATGTTTTTATGGTTTTTTATTTACATATTATTTCGCTTCTTTTCGATTACACAGAAGGTTTTGAGAAACTTTAATTTTCATTAGAAAACGATACTTTAGAGGATTTCAATTATTCGAAACATTCTGATGCTGTGGCAAAAAATGGCTATCATTTGTGTATCTTACGCTAAAAAGTACAGGCGAAACACCTAAGAAACAGAAATCAATTAGACGAAAATTATTTTTTAGGCGGTGCTTATTTAATTTCTCTCTATGTGAACCATTAATTTGGGTGTAAGCAACTATGTACCCCCCAGGAGGCAAAGTTTAAAAAGTTCCAATCAAGCTAATTTTTTTACTGGCAATGAGTCATTTTTAAGGCAAATGGAACGAGTTGAGGGGATGGGAGCGAAAAAAATCCTCATAAAAATGTCTGCAGGTATAAAGATGATACACCCTAATGTGCCACGCACTAGGAAAAGAGCAGGTTTGGCTGGGCTGCTGGCAGCGGAAGGTAGGGTAAGAGACTAGGGACGACCAGTGCAGATGAGGCATTGACGGCCCCACGGCATAGAGGAACTCTTAACGCTATGAAGTTGATTTGATAGCAGATAGTGGTCAGATCTTTGGTATCAGTTATTTGAACGCTAACTATTTGAGTCGACTACTTATTAGTTCAAGTTCCAAATTTCAATCCGATTTGGTTCACAATGTGTTCACAGAACACTGTTTAGAGTAGCGAACCCGACAGGGACCTCCCCGCGAATTGTTCGCCATCGAAAACGGACCCTTCATTCCGTGCCTACTCCGTTAGAATTCTTCATTGCGAACGTGAACTCAAACTCCAGCACAGTGAGGTGTTGAACGATGATCTGATCAAGCGAGAAAAATTTAATATCTAGGTCTCTGACCACGATAGCATAGTACTCGTAGACAAATCAAAAAGCAGCATAATTTTCCTGTGCCTACTAAAAAGATAGGAATGGTCACACTCTGTCTATATAGGTACTCTAGTCGTAACAAATTTACGGATGTCCGAACCTCCTGGTTTTTATGAAATAAATTTTATACATACATATTCTGAGGAAAGCTAGGTGATAGGGACCCCATGCATACGGCATCGCCAGTTGCCACGCTCTAGTCTTAGAAGAACTGAACAAAACCAAAGACATCGAGATCCCACATAGCACAGAATCTTATGTCAATACTGATACATATTGTTGGATGTTGACATGATATCATCAACACTAATGCAGTATGATATTAAGATTGTCGGTTAAAAGGTATACCGCGTCAGCATGAATATAACACTGATACCTTCAATATATCAAACAACAGTATTGAGTCAATGCTGACGAGGTAAAAAAAAAATAACACGAAAAGAAATTAACACGAAAAAATGAGAAAAAATATAGGAATTTTAAGAAAAAGAAGCCTAAGAAAACACGGTGTTAATCAAAGTTATGATGAAAGTCGAGCCGCGCACTGATGCTATGCATGCTATAACAGCCTTAACAGGCGTGATTTTAACCCGGAACACCATCAGCTCCTTGTGGCTCAATGGCAGAATACTGGGCTAGGAATTCCGCGGTTCGGGTTCAAATCCACCTGAGGGCGTCCGGGTATTTTACGCTACTAAACGTCGCAGGACATCAAGTAAGTGGTTTATAATATTCAATACTTGTATACTTGTGTAATTCATGTTTCAAATGTAATACATGTGTAGTACTATGAAAATGACGGTCATCGTCTGAACTTTCATATCTACTTGACAGAGTGCGCTGAGTGTACAGACGTGTCATTGTTAAGGTAGTAACGCATACATATTGTCGGTGTCCTGCAGTGTTCTGATGACCTTGTCATAACCCTGATTTCCATATGAAATCAACCTTTTCGGCCAATACTGTAACAATATTTTGACAGCTCCAAATCAGTAACTAATAAATACTGGCATAGTCTTGATATAATATTAAATCAGGATACATCAGCATTTTATAAATACTAACACTACTGACGTGTCAGTACTATTGTAGTATTATATCAATATTCTGTGCTATGTGGGATGGGGCGCTCGCAAGTAAAAATTAAGCCATGTCTCTCAATACTTGATGGTATCGTCGCAAAACTGGGACAACTTTGAAATTCGAAAAGAACCGGGGAAGATTGGGAAGTTTCCGCTTCTTGCAGCTCTGACGCTGAGCGTGTCCTCCACCCCTTCCACTGCATCACACCTTTCTGTGCATTCTGCGCATACTCAATAGTTTGACCAGCCAAATAGTAGGTACTATCCTATAATTAGATTTTTTTGGCGGCACCTGGCAATGGATGTGCTTAAATCCCTATTTGGACCCTACTTTGATCATCACTTTGGAGTCAAAATGATTGACTAAAACCATTGTCTACGAGTCCCTATGACATTTGAGTTGGTGAACATTAAAGGCCTAAATTTTCTATGAAGTTAAATATGAAGAATAATTACAACTACCTACGACATTAAAAAGTTGAATCATAGTTTAGAGAAAAAATGTACACAGAAATTATTTTCATAAATTTATGGAATGTATCAATTAATAATAATTGACAAACAAAACAACTGTAGAGTGATTTTAGTTTCCTTTGCATTAATTCCTATAGTAATAATGTGGGTAAAGAAAAAACACAATTTCTTGAAATACCAAAAATAGGTGATTTCATAATTCCTTAAGGATCAATTTCAATGATTGGTTTTGCGTGTCTTTACTGAGATGAAAATCATGACTATGAGAAAAAGAACATTTTTTTACTTTGAATGTGCAGTAACAGAAATAAACACTTCTAAAAATGGAATACACATTGACTTTGAAATGAAAACCTCACATTGTAAACATGACAGACAATTAGAGAAACATTTTCGCCCATCAGTGTTCATAATGAGCAGAAAGCAGTATGATTTTGATGTGAATTGAAGTCCTTTTGTTTTTAATTTAAGGAGGGTGTGGTGCCATTCACCCACAGAATTTCTATATTAGGCCAACGCGTCTGTAAACATGTAAGCATGGGATTGCTCTCACAAACGCTGCGAACGCTGCACTCTAAGAGGACAGCTTTTCCTTCTTGGTACACAACCTGAAACAAGAATATGCAAAGTATTGAAAGCATATACATAAAGGTAACATTTGAAAACCGAGCATCATAACAGCACAATACATCCTTGATGATGACAGTTTCATTTAAAAACGTCATTTTATTATGACCTTCATAAAAAATGGTGAAAGTTAATCATAGTGGGTTGGGTGTGATGTAGCTTTCACAGAGACATCAGAGTGATGTGAATGTACGTAATTTCATACTCATCTTGAGAAAGACTTGACATGAATGTGAATGCACATTGGCTTCAGTATAGGTAACACCCATGCAGCCTTAGGGCAAGAACTTGCGGCAAGACAACCGGTTTGGAGTGAAAAATATTGATTCTTAGTTTTCAATACTTAACACTTGATTATACTTTAAACCCTACCGGGGGCGTCGAGCAGGCAGGATTTGACACCGGTTTTCTCTAATTCTGCCAACAGAGTGACAGCTGGAAATTAAGGGGAGAAGAAAAGAATGAAGGCGTGAAATTACAGAGACTTGTACAGAAAAGGGTCAATTAAATTTTCCGTCAATTACTGTTACCTATACAAGAACATTGTATTAAAGGCAGTCTTATTTTCTTTTTTAATTGCACTGTCTTGGAAATATGGTGCAATGTCTCAAGGCTGCAAACCTGAAGAAATTTTGTAACCAAAGCTGGTTCTGATTCCGCAGATCCAGAATATTTGGTTCTAAAGATTCCAATCTGGGAAATTCAATTCCAAAGACCCGTGAAGTTTGGTCAAATGAGCTGGGGAATTTGGTTACGAGAAATGCAGCTCTGGTTCTCCTGAGGTGATAATTCAGTTTCTAATTGGACATAAGTGATGCATTCATTGACAAATAGGCATAGCGTAATGTTCTCTTTCAACTGAGGCGTTACAGACATTTTGGTTGTTGTAAATGGCATAAACGGCAAGAGTGTGGTAAAATCGAAGACCTAAAGACGAAGCAATGGTAAGAGCACAGGGGAGAAGTGATGCAGATCTGGTGCTATGCCTTTGTGTGAGTGTGTAAATAAGCACGTGGGAATCCATGGCAACAAATAGAAATTTGATTTGAACTTGTACCCTTGATTTTTGCACACAAATGAGATTAATCGGTCAATGACGGACCAAAAATAACCTAAAGTTAAAAAAATATAGGTGGGTAAGTTAATATGGGCAAAAATCAACCTAGAATACTTTGTTTCCGCAATTTTATCCAGTTCCCACCCTACATTGGAATTTCAAACTTGTCTCGATTTCGCCACCAATCCTCTGGCCAGTATGATAGTTTGCATGAATTTGCATAATCTTTTTCTTCTAGCGCTCCATCTTTATGTCTTTGGGTAAAATGAATATGAAGGACGAAGTTCTTGACATACAAAAAAGTGTTCCTGCTAGAATTGGTCAATTTTTTAACATGTTGAGGGTCATGACCTATGATTTAGAAATGTCGACGAACGTTTTCTCATAATCGACATTTTACCCTCTTTCTGGGGGTTTAAAATTTCCCATTAAGCATCAACTTGAAAATTTTTATCTGTAGGGGTTTCTTTTAGGCAAATGAATGGAGGGAGCAGACACTACTAAGCGCCCTTTCCTAATAATCTTCTACAGCTGACTAAAGTTTAGAAAAATCAATTCCAAAGTGTTTCTGTGTCATGCCGCTTCAAGCGTAAAAAAAGGTTGAGAAAAAAGAAAAGAATCTTTTAACACTTTAAATCCATAGTTTAAAATCTACAACATTGAAAAATCAGCTGATTCAACCGAGACCACTTTCCCCTTAAGTTAAGAAGTCGATTACTTTTCATTTAGCCACGTGGCAAAATGCAACAAAAAATGTTGCATCTTGCCACAGATTTTAGGTGCTATGTGGCTAAACGAAACAAGAAAAATTAGTGTGGCAAACGTGGCGAAGTGCAACAAATTATGTTGCAGTTAGCCACATGGCCAAAGGATAAAACCAGGTATCTGCATTGCAGCGTTACCGGGCCTAATCGAAACGAACTTGACCTAACCTAACCTAACCTAACCTAACCTTACCTAATGACCTAATCTAAGGAAGGAGAGCTGGATGCATGTAGTCAATAATTCCTTCGGATATTTTCCTATTAGTAGATTTTCATGTATTTCAGCGTAAAGTAGAATCAGTATTGCATTGGTCACTAGTGGAGGATGGTAAAATTATTTTAAAAAACAATTGTTTTCAATACATACGAATGGTTGTTTATACTTATTCGAGATCTTCAATAAAATCACTTACACTGCAGTGAAATAAGAATGGGAGGATGAATAACAATTTTTACTTTTTTTTTTGCTGAATTTGGTAGGCCATTCCAAAGACTGTGGCTAACTGCAACAATTTTTGTTGCATTTAGCCACACTATTTTTTCTTGTTTCATTTAGCCACACAGCACCCAGAGTTTGTGGCAATTTGCAACAATTTTTGTTGCAGTTCGCCACGTGGCTAAATGAGCCGTGGCTAAATAAACAGATACCAAGAAGTCAACAACTTCGTCTTTTTCGTCATTTTTACTGCCCTCTTGTCACTCATTTCTTTTACAACTTAAATGTTCGAAACACCTCTCTTGAAATGCAATATCAAGATAAGTCTACTTGGGATAATTGCATCACTCACATTCATTTTGTAGTAAGGATTAATAACTTAGTCATGAACAACTTTTCTGACGAAATGAATCCAAATTTCATGAAAAAAGGTTAATATGCGCCATTTTAGTAAAAAGGAGCCACTAAAACAACTTTTGAAAGTATGACACAAGCATTTTGCTGAATATCTCAAGTTCAAAATACGAAAGTTGTCAAGCATGTCGCTAAATATCTCAAATTCAAAATACAAAAGTTGTCCCGGAAGTTTTGCATCGGTCTGCCATGACAGCCGAAAAAAAAAAAAACAGCCAGCTGCACTTTTGCAAGATCCCTGTTTGAACTATTCCTTGTTGAGCACTTTTCGTCAAAGACTGAGCAACAGACGACGTTCATTCAATAACAAGTTGAGTAAACAGATGTTTTTTTGCTTGTTTTAACTGCAAAGATGCTCTATTCAATGTCTTTGGAATTTCCCCACGTACAAACTTTGAACTCCAGCCCGGCGACCATCTTAGTCCCCTTCCTCACTCTGTCTATTGAGCGTCTTAAAAATGACTTTACTAGAATAGAGAGGATGTTGGTTAATTTTCAAACATATATTAGTGAAAACCGGCCCGAGATGAAGGGACTTGGATCCTTCATTACGACAATGCCCCTTTGCACACATGAATTCCTTGCGCACAAATTTATAAAATCACTCCTCTACAGTCCAGATCTTACGTCTTGTGATTTCTGGCTTTTCCCAGAACTGAAAAAAGCTTCACAAGAAAGGTGACTTAGTTCAATAGATGAAATTAAGGCTACAGTTGGAAGCTCTTATGTAACTTTTTCTCCTGAAGATTGCAGCAAAACGATTCTGGTCAAACAGGAAGAATGTTGACATTCGTGAATCAAAGCTAGAAGGAAGCACTTTGTAAAGAAAGAAAAAGCTTACAGTAGTAAGTTGAAGATATATTAAGTATGTAAACTTAAATGAAAATACTTATTTCGTTCATTTCTGTTGATACATCATCTTAAGCTCAACCCTTTCATTACCTTCAACGCAGCATCTGCATTCGGCTGAACAGTATCCTTCCCGCAGCATTTTTGCCATTACTCAACAACTTCCGCTCAGAAGTATTCAAATTTGCAGCTCAATTAATCACGGAGGATCTGAGCCACTTTCTGAAAGCGTTCGCTCCAATTTGTTTGCATGACGACCAATCTTTAATGTAGGACATACGATCACAGAATCTAGCCTGACAATCAAACAGTTCACCTTTTTTGTCTTTTGCTACTTTTCGAATTAATAAATCCTAAAATCTGGTGGTAATCCATACAACACGTTTCCTCCTGCGTTCTCAGTGCATCTAGGTCATTGTGTGCTCGGCAAAGGCTAATTTTCTTGGTGAAGAACTCATCTGCAGAGCCATACATTCCGAAACTTGCAAGCATCTTCCTGTTGGCTATTATGGTGGACCAATGCAAAACACTTGGAACAGCCTTTCATTAGAAAAAATAGAAAAAGTCTAAGTTCAGATATATCTATCTCTGTCGGTTGATAGATCCACATACAAAGTTTGATAGACTAATTCTTGTAGGCAGGTCATTTTATTTTATTTTATTTTTATTTTTTTTTGGTGTCAAATAAAGGAGCCAGATGTAAGGCTATAGCACTTATCTTAAAAGCAAAGTTAAGTGAGAAACAAAAACAGAAAAAAATGTTACAAAGAAAGAAATTCGTATGGGCGGTTACCTTATTATTTGGACACGAACGAGGAAGACCATTGTAATGAAATAATGTGAATGTGTCAGGAGTTGAGTTTGTTTCCTCAGAGAAAAATTCATCCATAAAAGAAGACAGCAGAATGATGCCGAGATTTTCCGAGTCCAATTTTTTCCTCATTATATCAACACTGTTGAAAGAAAAATATTAGGACGTATTAAAAAGAAATTACTTTAAGCATTAAATTGTTTGATAAATCAATTTGTAAGACCCAACTCTAATAATAAAAATACTTTACCTATCTAATAATTTTGATAGATTTGGCAAGGCATGCTATTTGAGCTGTAGTAATTACAGTTAGAGATACTTTAAATACGTGATTACTCGCTTTATACTCTCACTCTCACAAAAACTATGGTGGATGCAAAAATATAACTTTGCAAATTGATTGGAAACGAGATTATTTTGTACGCAAAACCCAAATGTTATTAATCATAACTTTTCAAAACTTTTAGTCCTCAGGTAATGTTTTTGGGAGATTTGTGTTAAAGTACAGAGTTCCAATAGTCCAGTAAATCTAGCACTAAACCTTGCGAACATTTGCGCAAACTGCCTCTTCACAGAAACAGGGTCTATATGGTCCCAAAAAGACAGAAGAAATTTTACCAGAAAATTCTACCTGGAACTTGGTAGAGCATTTTTCAAACAGTCTTACAATACAGGGTGTTTCAGACCACCCGTACCAGGCCTTTTTCTCGGTTGTTTTAGGTCGTACGAAGTCGAGGACCGCGGGGTTGAATAGGGAATTGACCCCAAGGAATCCGAATTTCGTGGTCCCGGAACCCCCCCCCCCCCCATCGCCCCTTGGGGGGTAAAGGGGGGGTTACGATGCTAACAGTCACGGTTTCCGACCGAATTGCGGATTAATCACATCAGAATTGAAAAGCACGGAAAATTTCACGTGAAATTGATCCCTAAAAATCCATAATCGGCCCACCCAAGGCCCAAAAAAGACCCCCTAAAGAGGGGAACAGTACCCCCCTCCATAATTTCTCTTTGGTCTCAAAATTGACGTAGATTCTCCAGAAAAAGATGGTTTCTCAGGCAATCGACCCCGAGAAATCCAAATTTTATGGTCCCGTAGCTCCTCTAGCCCTCCTTGGGGGATAAACGGAGGGCCCAATTTTAAAAATCGGGGCTCCTTTCCGAATCGCAAATTGAGAAGCAGAACACTTTTACATCTTAAGTGACCCCTAAGAGTTTTAATTGACCCGCCTGAACGGCAGAAAGTAACCCCTGAGGAAATTTCAAAAATTTCTCAAGATTCCTCTTTGGTCGCAAAATTGACGTCGATTCTCCAGAAAAAGACGTTTTCTGCCCAAAAGGGCGGGTAGCGGAGCTTCGGGACCATGAAATTCAGAGTCCTCAGGGTCGATTACCTGGAAAACCGTCTTTTATGGAGAATCGACGTCAATTTTGCGACCAAAGAGGAATCTTGAGAAATTTTTGAAATTTCCTCAGGGGTTACTTTCTGCCGTTCAGGGGGGTCAATTAAAACTCTTGGGGGTCACTTAAGATGTAAAAGTGTTCTGCTCCTCAATTTGGATGCAATCAATTTGCGATTCGGAAAGGAGCCCCGATTTTTAAAATTGGGCTCCCCGTTAACCCCCCAAGGGGGGCTAGAAGAGCTTCAGGACTATAAAATTTGGATTTCTCGGGGTCCATTGCCTGAGAAACCATCTTTTTCTGGAGAATCTACGTCAATTTTGAGACCAAAGAGAAATTATGGAGGGGGGTACTGTCCCCCTCTTTAGGGGGTCTTTTTTGGGCCTTGGATGGGCCGATTATGGATTTTTAGGGATCAATTTCACGTGAAATTTTCCGTGCTTTTCAATTCTGATGTGATTAATCCGCAATTCGGTCGGAAACCGTGACTATTAGCATCGTAACCCCCCCTTTACCCCCCAAGGGGTGATGGGGGGGGGGGGGTTCCGGGACCACGAAATTCGGATTCCTTGGGGTCAATTCCCTATTCAACCCCGCGGTCCTCGACTTCGTACGACCTAAAACAACCGAGAAAAAGGCCTGGTACGGGTGGTCTGAAACACCCTGTATACAAATCTATTGATTGTGTATTGATTTGTTCCGGAAATTTGGTACAATTCTCGTTCAGTCCAGGAGAAAGACGGGAGAGAGGGCTAACTTGGAGCAAATTGCGAGACAGACTTTTCCTACAAGAATATCATCATCAGGTTGGCCTGAATAAAAGGAAACATACAAAATGTCTTCTACAGCCGCACCGCAGAATACCCCTTAAAATGCCTAAAATTCAAAAGGACGGCCGTGTTTTGATTATCAAGCATCAAGGTAATTTAAAATGTACATCTCGTGTGGTGTGAGGTGTTATTTCCCATGTCATTTTAATCATAAATTTTAAAGATAGTGTCAAAAGAAGCCCCTGGTCAAACGGGGTGCACCAAATCCAGGATGGCGGCCAACTTTGAATGGCAGGAGGGTATTTTTCAGAAATGACAAATTTTGGGTTCAAACTATATGAAAATTCAAAGGCCTAGTTCACCCTTAGCGTATAAGACCAAAATTCGATTCATAATGCTGAAAATCGTAATTATTCATGGATGAAAAACTCGACACACGGACAAAAAAGAAAGGTAAGAACAAAATGCCAAGTTAAAATAAGTTATTTATTTAAATTGGCAAAACAAAAGAACTGATTTCGGTTTTACGTACGTGTCTTTTGTACAAAGCCTTAGTGCAGTATCAGGATTCTCAGAATTTGGAATGGATGGGCTAAAATTGAGACATACAGAGTGGGCAAAGAGTATGGATATTAGAAAATAACTCGAGAATGGTTGCAGTCACGGACATGCGGATGGGGCAAAACATCTTGAAAATAAAAGTGGGCCACTATTTTTTGATGGGGGAATCATGACCCTCTGCCCGCCAGGGGGCAGAGGACGGGGGGCAACTTTTGAATTCATCGTGTGATGCCTCATTTGAAAGATCGAAAAAAAAAAACATTTTTGGCGCAAACTGTATTACTATTTGATAAATTTAACTAGCTGCCATACTGAAACGGTGATGGTTATCAACCTTTGATTTGCGCCAAAAATTTCTCTGTTGTAATCTTTCAAATGGACGTATTTCTGTCAAACGGAACTATGTGCATTAAGACAAGAGCCCTGAGATCCATAAGAATATATGCTTAATAGGGCTCAAGTCATAATGCACATAGTTCCGTTTGGCAGATATACGTCCAAATGAGGTATGCCACGACGGAGATTCCTACATTATTTGAGATTAGGAATTTGCCCCCCTCCCCGGTTGCGCCGGATGTTACAACTCCCCTCAAAAAGTTTGCTCACTTTTATATGAGGAAGTTTTGTCTAAGTTGCATGTCACTATCGACTACAGTTCTCGAGATATCAACAAGTATGGTACACTTTTTGCCCACTCTGTAAGTCTACATGACACATTTGGACATCATACCATGGTATAGTTCTGACTGACCAGTGGTCTATCGTGTCATTTACTTTTAGAGCTTCTGTAAACTTTCTTAAGTATGTATCTGTTTGAATGGCCTTAACTGAAATACAAAAATCTTGAAAATGCACTATACAGCTGCTTAAAGCTTCTCAGTTTTAAAATTTTAGAAAAGAAAAACACTTCAATGAAGTACTTACTATTCAGGCTCAGAAACAAGATCTAAAATATTTAAGACATCTTGTAACAAGTCAGTTTGAATAAAATTATTTCCATCAGGATCAAAGCTTTTGAACACTCTTCGAGCAACTTCGCTTGGTGTTTCTGTACAGACTAGAGCTTTTTCAAAAGAGAATAAAACTGTAAAAAGGAAGGGTTACAATGATGACATTAATCAAAACATTACCACATACATCAAGGCATAACTGTCATAATAAAAAAATATGCAAAAGAAATTATTGAAATTTAACTTCAGAATTCAATTTTAGGAGTTCGCTTTCAGAGGAACAAGGTTATACAGGGTGTCCCAAAAGTCCGTACCCCCCCCCCCCCTTCCCATCGTAACTTTTGAACGGTTAGAGATAGAAAAACGAAACTTTGGGAATGTTTCTATCTTAAAGGGGTCCATCTTCTACGGGGGGTCAAAATTTTTGTCCTCCCCTCAGGGGAGACGCGGGGGTCGCGGGGGCCCCCAACTTTTTTTTCAAATGGTAACTCCCATCTTGTGATACGTCATTAGAAAGAGCATAAATAACTAAGAATTTTGGCGCAAACCGCAAATCAATATCTTAAATTTTGACCGAGTTATGATAGGTCAAAGATCAAATTTGACCTATTTTCAAAAAATCATATCTCCGGGTCACATTATCGTAAAGACAAAAATAAGACGGGAAAATTTACCAAATTGTAAGCACTTTCAAGTAAAAATCACAGAAATTACTTCAAACTAATTTTAAGGGGGGTTTCGGACCCCCAAATACGTCATTTTAAAGGTCATACGATATTCTCGCGAAATGAGCCAATTTCCCCTTACTTTTCCTCAACATTATCTTAGTAAGTTCAAAATTAGTTCAACATTGCGTTTTCAAGTCCCTAAATTTTGAGCAAAGTTCAAAAAACGAGATTTTAGGTGATTCAATTCAACCATTTAAATTTCATTTTTTTTTAAAACTTTGTTCGAAATTTGGGGACTTGAAAACGCAATGTTGAACTAATTTTGAACTTACTAAGATAATGTTGAGGAAAAGTAAGGGGAAATTGGCTCATTTCGCGAGAATATCGTATGACCTTTAAAATGACGTATTTGGGGGTCCGAAACCCCCCTTAAAATTAGTTTGAAGTAATTTCTGTGATTTTTACTTGAAAGTGCTTACAATTTGGTAAATTTTCCCGTCTTATTTTTGTCTTTACGATAATTTGAACCGGAGATATGATTTTTTGAAAATAGGTCAAATCATAACTCGGTCAAAAATTAAGATATTGATTTGCAGTTTGCGCCAAAATTCTTAGTTTTTTATGCTCTTTCTAATGATGTATCACAAGATAGGGGTTACCATTTGAAAAAAAAAGTTGGGGGCCCCCGCGTCCCCCCTAAGGGGGGGGACAAATATTTTGACCCCCCCCCCCCCCCTAGAAGATGGACCCCTTTAAGATAGAAACATTCCTAAAGTTTCGTTTTTCTATCTCTAACCGTTCAAAAGTTACGAGGGGAGTACGGACTTTAGGGCTACCCTGTATGAGTGGTGCCACTAAGTTTTTATAGCATTCTTGGGCCAATTTATTTCCAAGGTTGAGCGTCGAGCGGATGAGTTGTGTGAGCATTGTCCCTAGCCACATTCAGATCTGACAGAAATTTTACATTTTAAGAGAGAACTCCATGCTAAATGCTTCTCTGCACAGGCCGCGAATACGGGCAGCAGCACCTCAAATTCAAATTTTCAGAGAAGTACAATGATCATATTACTGAAACCTCAAATCTTTTTACCCCTCAAGAAGCACAGTCAAGGTGATTTTTCGTAAACTTTCTATTTGTCTACTATTAATTGGTCTCTGATAAAGGGGTGCGTGCAAAACGGGCCATTTCACGCTCGTTTTGGGTACCATTGAAACTTGCCCTACTCATTCATCTAACAATGCACCATGTTTTCCCAAAGTCTCAAGTCCCCAATAAATTTTGGGGGGAAGTGGCGGGGGGTCAAAGTTGAAAATCCGCGAAATTTTTGCAAATTTTTTACTCAAAAATTACTACTTATTTCGAAACGCGGTTTAAACGAGCGTTTCAGGCGTGAAAAGAGCTTTCAGAAAATGTATAATATCATAGGGTTTTGTCGACTTAAACTCGAGTTATCGCCTCCGAAGCGCCGGAACGCTGAAAAATGACCCGCTTTTTTTTCACGTTCGGGCCGATCCCCAAAATAGCCCATTTTTAATTTCTTTGAAAAACTGATATGTTGTTCCTGACTCTCTATGGCACCTATATGTATTTACCGTATCATCGAGAAATGTTTTGTTCGCGAGTTATAAGCGCGGAAAGGAGCGAAAGTCGGGAAAATCGGCTATTTTGAACTGCGCGCGTCGCATGAGTTAGAAGGAGAACGTCCTTTCCTGCTCAGTTCGGCGAATCACACTCCTCTGCCGACCTCGCATTGTTGCCGCATGTCTCTTGATCCGTCGTCGTGCGCAGTTTAAAATAGCCGATTTTCCCGACCTTCGCTCCTTTCCGCTCTTATAACTCGCGACCAAAACATATCAGTGTTTCGAAGAACTTAAAAATGGGCTATTTTGGGGATCGGCCCGAACGTGAAAAAAAAGCGGGTAATTTTTTAGCGTTCGGGCGCTTCGGAGGTGATAACTCGAATTTAAGTCGACAAAACCCTATGATATTACATTTTCTGAAAGCTCTTTTCACGCTGGAAACGCTCGCTTAAACCGTGCTTCGAAATAAGTAGTAATTTTCGAGTAAAAAATTTGCAAAACGTTCGCGGATTTTCAACTTTGACCCCCCGCCACTTCCCCCGATATTTTTGGAGACTTGAAACTTTGGGAAAACATGGGGCATTGTTAGATGAATGAGTAGGGCAAGTTTCAATGGTACCCGAAACGAGCGTGAAATGGCCCGTTTTGCACTTACCCCTTTAAATGCATTTTGGCCTTTAATTGCCAATGTTTGCCTGTTGTCCTTTTTACGAAGCTTAGTGCTAAGACCATATACTTTGAAATAAGCTGTTGGAGAACAAAATTAAAAACCGATCTAGATAGAAAAAAAACCCGATTGTTGGCAAGGCAATGGATTGCAAAGCAAGGAAAATCGAAGCAATACTTAAAAATCAAATAAAAGCCTACCTGTAAGATGAGTTTCATTCCCTAGTATCCAAACTGGTGATATTGGGTTTTTCAAAAATGAACCTACTTCACAATACCTATGATGTTCAAGTAAAGTTAAAAAACCTACTTCACTTTGTTTACTGATGCCCCTTAGTTCTGCAACAAAGATATATGAGACATAAAATAAAACAGAACATTTTTGGAGGAAAAATATGGGATTTTGTGAGACAATGGATAAACTTGCGTACGAGGATCATTAAAAAAGTAAATTTACCCCTACCATACCTCCGGAATTAACAAAAATCAAATCGGTAAATACGAGCTTCTTTCTTATATTCTCAGCTCTCACGAAAATAAGTTGAAAAAAGGTGCAAATGAACTGTAAGCAAATCCTGAGGATACAAATGTCATCAGAACTCCCCCAGTTTCTAGAAAAGGTCCAAATTTTTTGCATAATCCTCCAAAAAGAAGGAAAAGCAGGATCGTGCTATAAAAGTAAGGGATAAGAGCGGTTTGGCCCGGAAAAAATTGCAGAGCAAACTTTCCCAGTGTAATGGTCATCAGTAGGTCCTCCTGAAATACTTCCTCAAAGTTAAACATGGTCCTACCCCGGAACACCCCTCAAAGTACCTAAAATTCAAAATGACGGCCGTAATAAGGGGGTCCGGGAAGTCGTTACTTTAAAATGTTCATTAAATTAATGTGTCATGTGAAATATCATTTCCTGTGTACTTTTGGTCGTAGATTTCATGAATGAACTCAACAAGGCTCCCCGGTCAAAGGGGGCGCTCCGAATCAAAGATGGCGGCCAAATGGGAAAGGCTGGAGGTTGCATCTTTTAAATATTCACGAAAGGAACAGGGCAAGTGAGGGGTCTCCACGCCTTTGTAAATTTAGAAGTAAACTTAATACATGAAGGCAAATAAGCACCTCCCCCCCCGTCAAGAGAAGAGTCCCAAATCCAAGATTAATTATGGAAAATGAGACACCTCATTTTCCTTGTTCCTTACGCGAATATTTAAATATTGTCCTTGTATGAAGTTTACGACTTTTACAAAGGAATGGAGACCCCTCATTTGCCTTGTTCCTTTCGTGAATATTTAATAAAATGCAACCTCCTGCCTTTCCCATTTGGCCGCCATCTTTGATTTGGAGCGTCCCCTTTGAGGGGGGGGGGGGGGGCTTGTTGAGTTCATTTATGAAATTTACGACCAAATTGACGTAGAAAATGATATCTCACACGACCCATTGATTTAATGAACATTTTAAAATAACGACTTCCCGGACCCCCTTATTACGGCCGTCATTTTGAATTTTAGGTACTTTGAGGGGTGTTCCGGGGTAGGACCACGTTTAACTTTGAGGAAGTAGTTCAGGAGGACCTACTGATGACCATTACATAGGGAAAGTTTGTTCTGCAATTTTTTCGGGGCCAAACCGCCCTTATCCCTTACTTTTATAGCACAATCCTGCTTTTTCAGCCGTACACTTTTTGGAGGATTATGCAAAACAGTTGGGCCCCTCCTCGAAACTGAGGGAGTTCTGATGACATTTGCATCCTCGGTACTTACCTACAGTTCAGTTATACCTTCTTTCGATTTATTTTAGTGAACAATGAGTCTTCTATACCGCTACTTTGTAAGACCTCAGAAATTCTGAGGACCAAACAAATATCTATCGAGGTGAGTGTTTCTATTTCAATTTGATTTTCATCGTTTACAAAGACGTCTGCCTAAAGTAAAATTTCATCCTCTACAACTTGAGTTCTTTGGCATTTTTCTCAAAACGCACGATTTCAGCGTAAAATTTGATTTGAAATTCTTTTTTGAACGAAATCTGGGTCTAAACCTAAATATCAGAATTTTATCACAAATTGACCTTTTGCACCATTTAAAATGGTTGAAATTGACCCAAATTTGGGCAAAAATGTTTTTATATCAAGTGGCATTGATTGCCGCATGGGGAACAGAGCATTTCCGACTTTCATTTTTTTTTTTTATGCACCCTAGGGGATCCTCTTCAACAATCTTCCAATGTAATAGCATCAATTGCAGCAACATCTCTCCTATGGAATAACTGGGACGTCCGGACCTTTTACCGTCGTGCATATGTTCACGCCCATTCAGAAACTGATTCCGCCATTTACAAACCATTACATAACTTATAGACGGACCACCATAAACTGCAACTAACTTTTGATGACTACCGTACAAGTTCCAGTGCTTGCGACGAAAAAACGAATACAATCGGCGACGTTGCGCAATGGCAACTCCATGATGAAACGCACGATACTGATTAAAGGATCCACTTATCATTATAAAGCTGTTCATGAGTTCGCAATGCATCCATTATCACTGATAAATCCTCAGAAAATGTGTTGGAAGATCGCGCTTTTCTTATGACGATACCTGGCAAGAAAATATTAGAGACAACAATGACGTGCGACAGCATGCAGTGCATCTCACATCAGCACACGATTCAGTGGACAGAACTCGCTGGAAGTTTTTCACTTAGGAAAAGATTTTCTCCGCACCCATTGGTTCAGAAAAAATCTTGGTATTGATAGGGAGGTAAGGATATAAGAAAGAAGCTCGTTATTACCGATTTAATTAATCTATTTTATTTTCAGAGATATGAAAAGGGTACCCAAACTTAATTTTTGGATGACCCTCATAATTGGGCACAGGTCCACATCTTTTGAATTGAGAGACAAAATAACAAATAACATTCAGATCACTAGTGGCCTTGGTCTAGTTACCTACTAATTGATGGACCAAAACTTTTCTTGACCTTAAAAGTAGGGTATCTTGAATCCGCAAGTAGGTATTATCTTAATCTGAACTTCTTTAAAGTGGGATTGTAATTTCTGAAATGCAAACTAATTTACAATTAAGATGAAAGCAGTATCAACTTACTTAGGCCACCGATATCTTGATAGTTATTCCACACATAATTGACAGCTTGGCCAGTTATCATTAAATTGATTAAACTTTGACTTCCATACCCAAATTCACTATCAATTAGCGGTTCATCTGGATCAGAAACCTCAGACCTTAAATTATCAAGACCCTGAAATAATAAAATCACACCATAAATTCACATGACTTTAAACACGGAGGGCATTCAATAAGTAAGTATCCCCCTTTTGAGATCTATATAAATGGACCAATTTCAGTAAACTTGGGCTTAAAATCTTCCTTAAGATATACCTACTGACATGGGGAGGCTACCGATTGTCCTCCTGAAATCGGATTCAAATTTGGCAGGGAGTTACAGTGGGGAAATAAAAGAACTCGTATTTTTTTTTATTCCCATACTCCAATACCCAGCCGCTTTTGAGTTATGATTCTTTAAAGTTGCTGCTCTTTCACGTCAGCAACGCGCTCGAGTTGAGCCAACTGTGCGCGCGCCTTTTAATATGCTCTTGTCAGTAGCATCCCAGGTATGAGAGTAGTCTGGCACAGTTGAAATGCATCTGATTTCGGTATCGGATATCCAGGGCTCGATCTTCGTCATGGCTGGTTACTTCTTATAACTGATTATGTGGTTTTTTAATAGCGTTATTACAGCAAATTATAAGTAAGTCACCTATTACAAATTATGGCGTTAATTATTTTTTCTTTTTCTTTATCATCTTCGTAAAACGATCAATCCATGTTATTGGTCGACTATATATTTCCAAAAATAATTTTTGCAAGGTATGTGCAAATTATACACTTACATTCAAAAGCACTTCATTCGAAATTCTATATTTCGTTCAAAATTCTATATTTCATTCAAATTCTATAATTACATTCAAAAGCACTACATTCAAAGGAAAAAAGAAAGGGGTAAAAGAAGAGGAGCCGATGAAAATTGTTTGCCAATGACGTGGATTGATCGTTTTACGAAAATAATAGAGGGAAATAGAAAATAATTAGCATTATAATTTATAAAGGGTGACTTACAATTTACTGTAATAACGCGATTGAAAAACCGCAAGACCAGTTATAAGAAGTAATCATCCGTGACGAGATTTGAGCCCTGGGCAACCAGCCACCACACCGGTGCCGTAGTTGGACGCACTGCCATTGCGCCATTCCATTTTCATGTCTGAGATGCTAGGATGCTACTCACAGCAAATTAAAAGGCGCACGCACAGTTGGCTCAACTCGGCCGTGTCGCTGACGTGGAAAAACGGCAACTTTAAACATTCATAAATCAAAAAAGATTGGTCATTAAAAAAAAAAAAAAAAAAAAAAAAAAAATACGGGTTCTTGTACTTCCCTATTCTAACTCGCCCTGCCAAAGAACCCGATCTGAGGAGGACAATCGGTAGCCCCTCTTCCCCTCCCCCTTGTGAGTTCAAGAAAACAAACCGCAACAAAATCGGACCTCATACGGCCGAACGTAAGCCGTTTGAACGCGCTGACATGCGCGCCGCTCCCGCCGGATCCGCGGGGATTATAAGTCCGCGAAAAAAGAGGAGCTTCTTTGCCAAAACTTCAGTCGTTCATCACTGACGAAAAATCAAATAAGTTATGCGTGGTATAAGGGGCTTGATTCACTTTTTCACATGGTCACGAGCTCGATCCAAGCAGGACACACCACTGGGGACGCGATACGATGATGCCTGGAAAATCGAATTGGTAAACACCATAATCCCGTAAATGGCGATAAAGCAAACCTTAAGACCACGGCTCGGAACGCAACTAGATCGCTGCTCTATTGTCTTATGCCTGATTCTGACCCTCGAAATTTCAACTGACGATAAGGCATTAAGAGTGCAATTCTTTTATTTTTTAAAGAAAAAAAAAATAAAAATCTTTACATCTTACATTTTCAGATTTGCGGTGAAATTTTAAGTGAGTTAGTGGTCAAACTACGGAAAATACAGGGTTATTCAAAAGTCACGCACCACTGGCCACAACTTTAGTTCTAATTATGATATTGACTTGTGGTTTAAGACGTTCTTCCTCATATCGAGGGGGAAAGTTTTACTTTCCAGTTTTTGATCCACTTGGGGGGAGGGGTGTAACGGGGAAATTTTCCCCCGTTTTTAAGTTTATAGATTGTCGAAAAAAAAAACGAGGAATAACTCCCGAGCGACCACGCTTGGCATCGCCGCGCCTGCGCCGGCGAGCCAAGGAAGAAATCAGCTGACGCTCGGCGTCCATCCGAGCACCGCAACGCGCCAATAGGGAGCGCTGCGACAATTCTGTCAATTTTTAAATATTTTTCATTAATTTAAAATTTTAAAAACAAATTGTATTTTAATTTTAACTGTATAGTTCGATAAAAGAAGTCGAGGCAAAGCCAACGATGTAAATTTTATATTTTTTTTTGATATATTGTATGCTCACAAAATTGAACGGAACTCGAGCACTTGCTTTTTTTTGAAATTTGTAAATTGGTGGCCTCCCGACCAGACCCATCGCTCACGGGGGGACGTTCCGATCCAGCAGACTGTTAAAGCGAGTTATCTAGTACGTCGATCGAGGTGCGGCGAGGTGAGCCTGCATTTCTCTTCTTACTTTGCGATTCTGGCTTGTTATGTCTGCGGTTGAAGCAAATAGGCGGTACGGTGAATAAAGCTCTACCGAAGATTTGCTCCAGCTTTGGACCTCTTGGGGTTTCGGTTGCGTGGGACGTGGTGCCCGAGCTGAGGTGCACTACCCCTGCAAACGTGATCCAAGAGTAGCGGCCTTTCCTCGGTGGAAAGCGCGGAGCGAGGTGCGCGAGTTGAGCTGCATCTCTCTGCGAGTTTTACTGAGAAAAGTAGTAGATCTTAGATTTGGTTGGTCTTAGAGATGTATTTTAATTTACCTTCCGAACCATTTTCCCTCGAGTTTCGATCAGAATATCCGTAGAATTTTAAGAATGAATTATATGTATACGTGGAAATTATTGATAAATCTCCATTTAAATAAATACTTGTAAGTTGGAAAACACGCTTTCAACCTTTAACGCAAGTAGTGAAGTAGTGGTGCGCGAGCTGAGCAGCATCAGACGGAACTCTGCTAAATTCCCTTTCCAGTTAAAATTTTCTCTCTCTCAATTTTCGATTTCACTCATTATTATTTTTTTCTATGGCGCCCGAATCCAGGCATCCCACTGAAGTTATCCGGCACCTCAAGTAACGTTGGCATATCTTATACCAGAGGACGTATGTGCCTCTGATGTCCTGGACCTGCTTCGCAGAGAAGGGGGATTTGCCTCGTTACAAAGTGGCAGCCCGCGAACTGGGACTTTTCTTTTTCAAAAATTTGTTTTGAGACTATTTTCCACACAAAGTATTAAATTTTTATTTCAATAAATGATGAGAGAACATTTAGAAATTCTGACCGAAATTCGATGATGTTTATGTTTCTTATCTGTATTACTTTTGAACATGTTTTATTTCACAAACAATTTTTAAGGTATTGAAGTTGTGAAAAATTGAATAAGCAGATTTCAATTTTTTTTGAAAGGTACTTGTTGCCAAATTTAATTGAATTTTTTTAAATTTTTTTTGAGAATTCGTGGATTGCACGTTTCAACCGGTTCTTTTCCTAGTGTTGATTATTTTATCCTGCAAAATGGATACCGAACGTAAAGAGTGTTAACACACATTTTATTAAGCTTTTGTGATTTTAGATTTGTATTGTTTTAGTACTTGGACCGAAAATTGATTACATACAGTCATTTTATTATTGGGCATCATTATTAGGCAACTTGTGTGTACACGTTCCAAATACTTTTGAGAATTTTTCTGTGTGAAGTAGCGCAATGATAGCTGCTAACGAATTTAAGGTTGATTTTTTTTTCTAATATTTTAAACGTCTATTATTTTATTTTTAAAAAAAATCAGTCCACGCGAAAGAAATTATTTTGAAATTAAAAGTATTTCTTTGGAGTTTAAAGTTTTCTAACTTATGTTTCTTGAGTGAAATTTTTATATATAGCTTTAGAGCATTATTTTGACTTAGCAACAATGTTTTTTAAATTTAACTCTTGTATTGAATTCGTTTTAAAGTTTAAGGGTTCTTATGAGAAGATCTAGAAATTTTTCCAGGAGGCTTATTTTTTTTTAAAATATTTTGCCAGTGTTGTCAATTTTTTTCTCCTCTCTATGCTTTATGTCTTTGAAATTGTCACCACGTTTTGAAGGATTTTTTTCGGATGTCGTGCGATTTGGTAGGTTTCATTTATTTTTGTTGTTGGGAGAGCAAATTTTTTTTTTGTGTGTCGAACTGGTGCGATTGAGTTTGGCGAAAATTGTTATGCCATGCACCAGCGGCCATTCTTGGTTGTAAAATGTATTGCAGATCCAACGTAGAAATGAACCTCAAATTTTTAAACTCGCAAATTTTGAAATGACATTTACAGATATTTTTGAATTAGTTTCTTTTAAGTCCGTACCATTCTGTTCTTTATATTTGATTTTAGTCTGAGAAATGAGTATCCTGAAAAGTAAGTTCTGGATGGATTTCAGTAGGGTTTAGGGTTTACCTACAAAGTCTTGGAATGTTGTCCCCGGTGAAGGTTTATTTGGAATTACCGCTTTGTGGAATCTTCAATGACCCTGACAAATCTGAGAAGTTTGATTGTGGTGCTTTGGTTCGGTGGATTCTGACAAAGTTACTAAGCAATGGGACATTCCGGTTGTAATTCCAGTGTCTCAACTCATTTTTGTGTAGTTTGGGAGTCCGATTTTTTTGTGTGGAATTGGCCACCTTATGGATTGCTAGGTTCATGGATTTGACTAGCTAAGGTGTTTCGTCCAATCTCCCTTATTTGAGGACTCTGCAAACAGGTTTTCGAGTTGAGCTATGTTTGGTTGCTGCGAAGTATTTGCGAAACCCCAATCACCACGATTTGTTGTTTACATGGTTCATAGAGATTCGTTCTCACAAATAAAGCCGGACACATGAAAGACTAAAACCATTTGGAATAAACTATTTCAGTAAGGATTAAGTACTTTAAGTCATCATTTAAAACTCCGACCGGCTGTTCAGTTTCTAAATTATGTAACAATCCATTTTCTTCGATTTTTATGCTAATGAACTGCTCTCTTTTATGTTTCACAGAACGTTTTGTAAACTTCCCTCCTAGGAAAATTTTCTAGCCCGCATTTTTTTTACCATAATTATTTTTCTTTTAATTCCTGGAAAAGTCAGGTGGATTCCTTTTGAATTGTTTCAGGTTTGCCCTAAAATTAGTTGTCAAACCCAAATATGGTTATGTATTGTACATTTTTAGGCTTTCATTCAGCAGTAAGATGCTGCCTCATGTGCTTTCATCCATTTTTCAACTCTTTTCCCGATTCCCGAAGGGGAGGAGATCTGTAACGGGGAAATTTTCCCCCGTTTTTAAGTTTATAGATTGTCGAAAAAAAAAACGAGGAATAACTCCCGAGCGACCACGCTTGGCATCGCCGCGCCTGCGCCGGCGAGCCAAGGAAGAAATCAGCTGACGCTCGGCGTCCATCCGAGCACCGCGACGCGCCAATAGGGAGCGCTGCGACAATTCTGTCAATTTTTAAATATTTTTCATTAATTTAAAATTTTAAAAACAAATTGTATTTTAATTTTAACTGTATAGTTCGATAAAAGAAGTCGAGGCAAAGCCAACGATGTAAATTTTATATTTTTTTTGATATATTGTATGCTCACAAAATTGAACGGAACTCGAGCACTTGCTTTTTTTTGAAATTTGTAAATTGGTGGCCTCCCGACCAGACCCATCGCTCACGGGGGGACGTTCCGATCCAGCAGACTGTTAAAGCGAGTTATCTAGTACGTCGATCGAGGTGCGGCGAGGTGAGCCTGCATTTCTCTTCTTACTTTGCGATTCTGGCTTGTTATGTCTGCGGTTGAAGCAAATAGGCGGTACGGTGAATAAAGCTCTACCGAAGATTTGCTCCAGCTTTGGACCTCTTGGGGTTTCGGTTGCGTGGGACGTGGTGCCCGAGCTGAGGTGCACTACCCCTGCAAACGTGATCCAAGAGTAGCGGCCTTTCCTCGGTGGAAAGCGCGGAGCGAGGTGCGCGAGTTGAGCTGCATCTCTCTGCGAGTTTTACTGAGAAAAGTAGTAGATCTTAGATTTGGTTGGTCTTAGAGATGTATTTTAATTTACCTTCCGAACCATTTTCCCTCGAGTTTCGATCAGAATATCCGTAGAATTTTAAGAATGAATTATATGTATACGTGGAAATTATTGATAAATCTCCATTTAAATAAATACTTGTAAGTTGGAAAACACGCTTTCAACCTTTAACGCAAGTAGTGAAGTAGTGGTGCGCGAGCTGAGCAGCATCAGACGGAACTCTGCTAAATTCCCTTTCCAGTTAAAATTTTCTCTCTCTCAATTTTCGATTTCACTCATTATTATTTTTTTCTATGGCGCCCGAATCCAGGCATCCCACTGAAGTTATCCGGCACCTCAAGTAACGTTGGCATATCTTATACCAGAGGACGTATGTGCCTCTGATGTCCTGGACCTGCTTCGCAGAGAAGGGGGATTTGCCTCGTTACAAAGTGGCAGCCCGCGAACTGGGACTTTTCTTTTTCAAAAATTTGTTTTGAGACTATTTTCCACACAAAGTATTAAATTTTTATTTCAATAAATGATGAGAGAACATTTAGAAATTCTGACCGAAATTCGATGATGTTTATGTTTCTTATCTGTATTACTTTTGAACATGTTTTATTTCACAAACAATTTTTAAGGTATTGAAGTTGTGAAAAATTGAATAAGCAGATTTCAATTTTTTTTGAAAGGTACTTGTTGCCAAATTTAATTGAATTTTTTTAAATTTTTTTTGAGAATTCGTGGATTGCACGTTTCAACCGGTTCTTTTCCTAGTGTTGATTATTTTATCCTGCAAAATGGATACCGAACGTAAAGAGTGTTAACACACATTTTATTAAGCTTTTGTGATTTTAGATTTGTATTGTTTTAGTACTTGGACCGAAAATTGATTACATACAGTCATTTTATTATTGGGCATCATTATTAGGCAACTTGTGTGTACACGTTCCAAATACTTTTGAGAATTTTTCTGTGTGAAGTAGCGCAATGATAGCTGCTAACGAATTTAAGGTTGATTTTTTTTTCTAATATTTTAAACGTCTATTATTTTATTTTTAAAAAAATCAGTCCACGCGAAAGAAATTATTTTGAAATTAAAAGTATTTCTTTGGAGTTTAAAGTTTTCTAACTTATGTTTCTTGAGTGAAATTTTTATATATAGCTTTAGAGCATTATTTTGACTTAGCAACAATGTTTTTTAAATTTAACTCTTGTATTGAATTCGTTTTAAAGTTTAAGGGTTCTTATGAGAAGATCTAGAAATTTTTCCAGGAGGCTTATTTTTTTTTTAAAATATTTTGCCAGTGTTGTCAATTTTTTTCTCCTCTCTATGCTTTATGTCTTTGAAATTGTCACCACGTTTTGAAGGATTTTTTTCGGATGTCGTGCGATTTGGTAGGTTTCATTTATTTTTGTTGTTGGGAGAGCAAATTTTTTTTTTTGTGTGTCGAACTGGTGCGATTGAGTTTGGCGAAAATTGTTATGCCATGCACCAGCGGCCATTCTTGGTTGTAAAATGTATTGCAGATCCAACGTAGAAATGAACCTCAAATTTTTAAACTCGCAAATTTTGAAATGACATTTACAGATATTTTTGAATTAGTTTCTTTTAAGTCCGTACCATTCTGTTCTTTATATTTGATTTTAGTCTGAGAAATGAGTATCCTGAAAAGTAAGTTCTGGATGGATTTCAGTAGGGTTTAGGGTTTACCTACAAAGTCTTGGAATGTTGTCCCCGGTGAAGGTTTATTTGGAATTACCGCTTTGTGGAATCTTCAATGACCCTGACAAATCTGAGAAGTTTGATTGTGGTGCTTTGGTTCGGTGGATTCTGACAAAGTTACTAAGCAATGGGACATTCCGGTTGTAATTCCAGTGTCTCAACTCATTTTTGTGTAGTTTGGGAGTCCGATTTTTTTTGTGTGGAATTGGCCACCTTATGGATTGCTAGGTTCATGGATTTGACTAGCTAAGGTGTTTCGTCCAATCTCCCTTATTTGAGGACTCTGCAAACAGGTTTTCGAGTTGAGCTATGTTTGGTTGCTGCGAAGTATTTGCGAAACCCCAATCACCACGATTTGTTGTTTACATGGTTCATAGAGATTCGTTCTCACAAATAAAGCCGGACACATGAAAGACTAAAACCATTTGGAATAAACTATTTCAGTAAGGATTAAGTACTTTAAGTCATCATTTAAAACTCCGACCGGCTGTTCAGTTTCTAAATTATGTAACAATCCATTTTCTTCGATTTTTATGCTAATGAACTGCTCTCTTTTATGTTTCACAGAACGTTTTGTAAACTTCCCTCCTAGGAAAATTTTCTAGCCCGCATTTTTTTTACCATAATTATTTTTCTTTTAATTCCTGGAAAAGTCAGGTGGATTCCTTTTGAATTGTTTCAGGTTTGCCCTAAAATTAGTTGTCAAACCCAAATATGGTTATGTATTGTACATTTTTAGGCTTTCATTCAGCAGTAAGATGCTGCCTCATGTGCTTTCATCCATTTTTCAACTCTTTTCCCGATTCCCGAAGGGGAGGAGATCTGTAACGGGGAAATTTTCCCCCGTTTTTAAGTTTATAGATTGTCGAAAAAAAAAACGAGGAATAACTCCCGAGCGACCACGCTTGGCATCGCCGCGCCTGCGCCGGCGAGCCAAGGAAGAAATCAGCTGACGCTCGGCGTCCATCCGAGCACCGCAACGCGCCAATAGGGAGCGCTGCGACAATTCTGTCAATTTTGAAATATTTTTCATTAATTTAAAATTTTAAAAACAAATTGTATTTTAATTTTAACTGTATAGTTCGATAAAAGAAGTCGAGGCAAAGCCAACGATGTAAATTTTATATTTTTTTTTGATATATTGTATGCTCACAAAATTGAACGGAACTCGAGCACTTGCTTTTTTTTGAAATTTGTAAATTGGTGGCCTCCCGACCAGACCCATCGCTCACGGGGGGACGTTCCGATCCAGCAGACTGTTAAAGCGAGTTATCTAGTACGTCGATCGAGGTGCGGCGAGGTGAGCCTGCATTTCTCTTCTTACTTTGCGATTCTGGCTTGTTATGTCTGCGGTTGAAGCAAATAGGCGGTACGGTGAATAAAGCTCTACCGAAGATTTGCTCCAGCTTTGGACCTCTTGGGGTTTCGGTTGCGTGGGACGTGGTGCCCGAGCTGAGGTGCACTACCCCTGCAAACGTGATCCAAGAGTAGCGGCCTTTCCTCGGTGGAAAGCGCGGAGCGAGGTGCGCGAGTTGAGCTGCATCTCTCTGCGAGTTTTACTGAGAAAAGTAGTAGATCTTAGATTTGGTTGGTCTTAGAGATGTATTTTAATTTACCTTCCGAACCATTTTCCCTCGAGTTTCGATCAGAATATCCGTAGAATTTTAAGAATGAATTATATGTATACGTGGAAATTATTGATAAATCTCCATTTAAATAAATACTTGTAAGTTGGAAAACACGCTTTCAACCTTTAACGCAAGTAGTGAAGTAGTGGTGCGCGAGCTGAGCAGCATCAGACGGAACTCTGCTAAATTCCCTTTCCAGTTAAAATTTTCTCTCTCTCAATTTCGATTTCACTCATTATTATTTTTTTCTATGGCGCCCGAATCCAGGCATCCCACTGAAGTTATCCGGCACCTCAAGTAACGTTGGCATATCTTATACCAGAGGACGTATGTGCCTCTGATGTCCTGGACCTGCTTCGCAGAGAAGGGGGATTTGCCTCGTTACAAAGTGGCAGCCCGCGAACTGGGACTTTTCTTTTTCAAAAATTTGTTTTGAGACTATTTTCCACACAAAGTATTAAATTTTTATTTCAATAAATGATGAGAGAACATTTAGAAATTCTGACCGAAATTCGATGATGTTTATGTTTCTTATCTGTATTACTTTTGAACATGTTTTATTTCACAAACAATTTTTAAGGTATTGAAGTTGTGAAAAATTGAATAAGCAGATTTCAATTTTTTTTGAAAGGTACTTGTTGCCAAATTTAATTGAATTTTTTTAAATTTTTTTTGAGAATTCGTGGATTGCACGTTTCAACCGGTTCTTTTCCTAGTGTTGATTATTTTATCCTGCAAAATGGATACCGAACGTAAAGAGTGTTAACACACATTTTATTAAGCTTTTGTGATTTTAGATTTGTATTGTTTTAGTACTTGGACCGAAAATTGATTACATACAGTCATTTTATTATTGGGCATCATTATTAGGCAACTTGTGTGTACACGTTCCAAATACTTTTGAGAATTTTTCTGTGTGAAGTAGCGCAATGATAGCTGCTAACGAATTTAAGGTTGATTTTTTTTTCTAATATTTTAAACGTCTATTATTTTATTTTTAAAAAAATCAGTCCACGCGAAAGAAATTATTTTGAAATTAAAAGTATTTCTTTGGAGTTTAAAGTTTTCTAACTTATGTTTCTTGAGTGAAATTTTTATATATAGCTTTAGAGCATTATTTTGACTTAGCAACAATGTTTTTTAAATTTAACTCTTGTATTGAATTCGTTTTAAAGTTTAAGGGTTCTTATGAGAAGATCTAGAAATTTTTCCAGGAGGCTTATTTTTTTTTAAAATATTTTGCCAGTGTTGTCAATTTTTTTCTCCTCTCTATGCTTTATGTCTTTGAAATTGTCACCACGTTTTGAAGGATTTTTTTCGGATGTCGTGCGATTTGGTAGGTTTCATTTATTTTTGTTGTTGGGAGAGCAAATTTTTTTTTTTGTGTGTCGAACTGGTGCGATTGAGTTTGGCGAAAATTGTTATGCCATGCACCAGCGGCCATTCTTGGTTGTAAAATGTATTGCAGATCCAACGTAGAAATGAACCTCAAATTTTTAAACTCGCAAATTTTGAAATGACATTTACAGATATTTTTGAATTAGTTTCTTTTAAGTCCGTACCATTCTGTTCTTTATATTTGATTTTAGTCTGAGAAATGAGTATCCTGAAAAGTAAGTTCTGGATGGATTTCAGTAGGGTTTAGGGTTTACCTACAAAGTCTTGGAATGTTGTCCCCGGTGAAGGTTTATTTGGAATTACCGCTTTGTGGAATCTTCAATGACCCTGACAAATCTGAGAAGTTTGATTGTGGTGCTTTGGTTCGGTGGATTCTGACAAAGTTACTAAGCAATGGGACATTCCGGTTGTAATTCCAGTGTCTCAACTCATTTTTGTGTAGTTTGGGAGTCCGATTTTTTTGTGTGGAATTGGCCACCTTATGGATTGCTAGGTTCATGGATTTGACTAGCTAAGGTGTTTCGTCCAATCTCCCTTATTTGAGGACTCTGCAAACAGGTTTTCGAGTTGAGCTATGTTTGGTTGCTGCGAAGTATTTGCGAAACCCCAATCACCACGATTTGTTGTTTACATGGTTCATAGAGATTCGTTCTCACAAATAAAGCCGGACACATGAAAGACTAAAACCATTTGGAATAAACTATTTCAGTAAGGATTAAGTACTTTAAGTCATCATTTAAAACTCCGACCGGCTGTTCAGTTTCTAAATTATGTAACAATCCATTTTCTTCGATTTTTATGCTAATGAACTGCTCTCTTTTATGTTTCACAGAACGTTTTGTAAACTTCCCTCCTAGGAAAATTTTCTAGCCCGCATTTTTTTTACCATAATTATTTTTCTTTTAATTCCTGGAAAAGTCAGGTGGATTCCTTTTGAATTGTTTCAGGTTTGCCCTAAAATTAGTTGTCAAACCCAAATATGGTTATGTATTGTACATTTTTAGGCTTTCATTCAGCAGTAAGATGCTGCCTCATGTGCTTTCATCCATTTTTCAACTCTTTTCCCGATTCCCGAAGGGGAGGAGATCTGTAACGGGGAAATTTTCCCCCGTTTTTAAGTTTATAGATTGTCGAAAAAAAAAACGAGGAATAACTCCCGAGCGACCACGCTTGGCATCGCCGCGCCTGCGCCGGCGAGCCAAGGAAGAAATCAGCTGACGCTCGGCGTCCATCCGAGCACCGCGACGCGCCAATAGGGAGCGCTGCGACAATTCTGTCAATTTTTAAATATTTTTCATTAATTTAAAATTTTAAAAACAAATTGTATTTTAATTTTAACTGTATAGTTCGATAAAAGAAGTCGAGGCAAAGCCAACGATGTAAATTTTATATTTTTTTTTGATATATTGTATGCTCACAAAATTGAACGGAACTCGAGCACTTGCTTTTTTTTGAAATTTGTAAATTGGTGGCCTCCCGACCAGACCCATCGCTCACGGGGGGACGTTCCGATCCAGCAGACTGTTAAAGCGAGTTATCTAGTACGTCGATCGAGGTGCGGCGAGGTGAGCCTGCATTTCTCTTCTTACTTTGCGATTCTGGCTTGTTATGTCTGCGGTTGAAGCAAATAGGCGGTACGGTGAATAAAGCTCTACCGAAGATTTGCTCCAGCTTTGGACCTCTTGGGGTTTCGGTTGCGTGGGACGTGGTGCCCGAGCTGAGGTGCACTACCCCTGCAAACGTGATCCAAGAGTAGCGGCCTTTCCTCGGTGGAAAGCGCGGAGCGAGGTGCGCGAGTTGAGCTGCATCTCTCTGCGAGTTTTACTGAGAAAAGTAGTAGATCTTAGATTTGGTTGGTCTTAGAGATGTATTTTAATTTACCTTCCGAACCATTTTCCCTCGAGTTTCGATCAGAATATCCGTAGAATTTTAAGAATGAATTATATGTATACGTGGAAATTATTGATAAATCTCCATTTAAATAAATACTTGTAAGTTGGAAAACACGCTTTCAACCTTTAACGCAAGTAGTGAAGTAGTGGTGCGCGAGCTGAGCAGCATCAGACGGAACTCTGCTAAATTCCCTTTCCAGTTAAAATTTTCTCTCTCTCAATTTTCGATTTCACTCATTATTATTTTTTTCTATGGCGCCCGAATCCAGGCATCCCACTGAAGTTATCCGGCACCTCAAGTAACGTTGGCATATCTTATACCAGAGGACGTATGTGCCTCTGATGTCCTGGACCTGCTTCGCAGAGAAGGGGGATTTGCCTCGTTACAAGGGGGTCGGGGGGCAACTCAAAAATTTCAAATAGCCACCCCCCTCATGATTAGTGGTGTATGACTTTTGAAAAACCCTGTATGCGATTCTGCAGTATAATGTGAAAAATACTTCATCTGCTGAATTTGCGACTTACTGGACACTATCTCTGTTGCATATCACATATCATAGAGAAATATAGCTGATTATACTCTGATTTTTTTTTTTAGGCAGAATGTAAGTTTACTAAGAGAGTTAAAATCGAAGCAGATTTTAACAATTATTTTTGGAGCTCCAGTAGTCCAGAGGTACGGCGAAAAAGCATGACGAATTGAGATCCGCTGAGGTCGCGCGCCCGCGCGGTCTTAGATTTAATTGAGACCGGTATCGGCCGAGAAAGGGTTGCGTTGTTGCCAGCGTGTGCTAAAAAAACCTCAGGTGCAGACATCACCGTATCGCGCCCTCAGTGCAATACCGAGAGGAAAGCTCATGGATACTTCGCGGGCAGAAGTCCTTCGGCTGACTGGTGAACAAAGTGTGGACGGCATGTTTGATCTCTTCCACGGATTCGAAATGAACTCCCCAGAGTTCAGCTTTCAGAAAATGGAAAAAATGGTAGTCCGATGGTGCCGAATCAGAGAAGTAGGGAGGGTATGGGAATACTTCCCATTTGGAAGCAACAATGTGATCTTGAACAATGTGAAGCGCGCGGTAACTTCATGATGAACACTGCCACTGAACCATTTGTTTTCCGGAACCCATAAAAGTGACCTATTAAGGCATTATTATCGGTGAATCTTTCATGATATCTTCTTACCTATGTTCGCCATGATTTTAAGGTCAATGCAGCTTTCGTGTCCCACTTGCAGGAAAAATCCAAATAATTACCTCAAAAAGGTGATTACAGAACAACTGGCTCCGATTTTGTTGCGGTTTGTTTCGTTGAATTCAGTACATCTTAAGGAGGATTTTGGGCTCAAGTTTTCTAAAATTGGTCAATTGTTATAGATTTTAGAAGGGGGAGGGCATATTTACTTATTGAACGCCCCTCGCATAATGTGTTAGAAATGAACACCAACTCTTACTACTTAAAAGCTGGTTCAAATAAATCCCATCTTTGACCACTACCACAAATAGTATCTGCTGCTGCCACTTATTTGGGTCATATGGAAACTCCTTGAAAACATTTCAAATTTTCTCTTTTAGATACTCTCTTATCTCAATGGCTTCAATTAGAGTTTTTTTTTTTTAAAAACTTTGATCTTCTCTTCTACCTAGCGAGTATATTTGAGGGGCTTGGAGGTCACGGCGCATAAGTGCAGTTTTAGAAATTCGAGACTAGAGATTACGGCCCAGCCCTAACAGGTGAGATACCTACAAGATAACAACTGGACCTCACTAAAAGCACAGACGGTAAAAACAGGAAGGAACGGCGAAGGGGAAACAGAAATCAAGACCATTTCGTGATCTTCTGTATTAAAAAAGGAAGGATGGATGGAAATAAAAATAAAATTGTGTGCTCAGAAGCATGTTCTGAATAAAAATTGAGTTGTGCATGTTTTTTGGTGGTTGAAGGTGACGTCTATCAAAATACCAAGCGATTTTGTCTGGAAGTCATTTGACGTGGAGAAAACAGCGAATGGGATAAGAGCATTTTTCGTTTAGATGGGATAAGAGCGACCTACCGTCACTTTAAGCCCAACTGCTGGCCTCAATTTGGCTTAACTAAGCTGAAAATTTCAGAAGATGTTCATGAAGGTGTGAGTAAAGTTTAAAGGTATTCCGAGCTCTCTATAGGTCCGAGAAAAATCCAGAACTTTAAATTCGTTTTTTTCGAAATAATAAAAACTGCACTTATGCGCCTTGTTTTCTAAGCCCCTAAATGGAAATTTCGAGCAAAATTAAAGTTATCAAAGAATATCGGAGAAAGTTCTCGTCCTCAGGATTTTACATTTTAACCCATATGGTTCATGGGATTCGTCCCGGGGAAAAATCTCATTTGTGAGGTTGGGAAAAATATTTAGTTAGTCAATAATAGTATCAAATGAGTCCTTGTGGAGTCCTAAAAATGATTATGAGAGAAGCTGAGAAAGATTTGTTGGTATGCTCAACGGTGAAAGAGCCCAGAGGTTTCGTTCCTGCAATTCGAACTTGGGACAAATTCCATTAAACTTCCCGTGGAGACAAAGCCTAATTTGCCTAAAAGCCAAAGATCCAGTGCCTGCAGGCACATAACACATAAATGCAAGAGAGAGATTTGTACAGATTTGAAATACTAGCCTCAACTACCTCATTCCAGTGTGCATTTTAAGTCTCTAAGCTTAGGCGTGGTGCCCTTACCCCAGTATTGGACCATCCCTTTTCTTGTGTAATATAGTAGCCAGAGGTAACCCTCTATGGCATGGAGTTCCTTATCAGTAACACCGCATTTTTTGGTTTTTTAAAAATTGAATTACTCTCGTTTGGTATGATGTTGCAAATTTTCATCAGTGTTGGTTTTTTTTATAAAAAGGTAGGCAAAAAAATTTTGAGACTAAATGTTTTACTGAAGCCACAACATAGATTTGTGTCCCCCAGAATCCATGATCCAAAATTAATTCATGCCATAGAGTATAAAGGATATCAAAATTGTTTTATGATTTAAAAACAGTTAAAATTCCATTGCAGTGCATGATAAAAATTGCAAAAGAGTCAAACTAAATCGTTCGTCAATCGGTTGATGGCAAGCTCAGATGGGACAAGCACGTAGACAAAACGATCAATGCAGGCAAATTCAATATGATGTGGCAACAATTACCTTTGTTGACATAACAGAATATAAAAACAACAGAACACCGAACGTCCCTCTTAATAAGTCTATTCGGTCTAAATAAAATGCTTCGACGTTCTCTGAAGTATCAATATTCACAGCTCTGAAACAAATATCAAAGAAAATTAAAAAAAAAAAAAAAAAAAAAAAAAAAAAAAAAAAAAAAAAAAAAAGTGAAAAAAGAGCCCGGCGCGGCGGGAACAAAGAGAACCTATAATAATCTGGATAATAAAATGTTTGCGTCCATTTTTTGTTAACTGTTTGAATTGAAAAAATAACCTATAATAATCTGGATAATAAAATGTTTGCGTCCATTTTTTGTTAACTGTTTGAATTGAAAAAATATTGACTAACAGTTTGTGAATTTTTTTCAAAGCTAAAATATGATGACCTTGTTTTCTTCCGGTAGAACCTTTACTATCTATGGTAAATTCAGCCAAATTTGACTCGTTCTCAACAAAAAAAGCTAGAGATAGGAGATGAAATGTTAAGAGGCGCAAATACAAGGTCGAAGCAGGGTTTTGGAGAGTCCGCGAGGGTAGTGATAAGGGGGGGGGGGGGCAAATGTCTTTGAACTTAAGTTTTTGAGTCCCTATGAAGACTTTGGATAGGTGCAGTGAATGGCTGTAGGAAAGAGCAATTTAGCATGCTTACACTAAACTACTCGAAGTATTAGAAGATCCTTAACAACTGAGTTAGAAAAACTTACCTCAGTTGGGAGTGAAATTGATTATAGTTGAGTGGATTTGGGGGTTTTTCTGGATTACTAATGCTATTTGATTTGACACATCCTTCAGATTCAGAATGTATCAGCCTACAGATAGCCTCATCAGCGACTGGTATCTGGGCGTTCAACCCTGATAAGGATGAAGCTTCGATGTGTACAAGAGTAAATTTGTTATTATTAGAGGCTTGGCGTAGAATATCACATGCAGCTTTTATAAGTAATTTATTTGCACAGTCTGAATCAACCTGGAAAAAATTTAAAAGACAAAGAAAATTATTGCGCAATAATTCATTTTTTTATAAACAAACATATCTTTATGAGTAATATAAAAGGGAGATAAGTACATAGACTACTTATTCATAGACTCACCCATCACGCTCGCCAAGGTGAGGGAAACGAAGCTCCGCTGCAGATCACATCTTCGACGCTCGTCTCTCGGCTTCCGGTGGTCGGAACGGGTGCAAACTAATAGCGTTTCGGCGGGTTCGGTGCCTAGGGAATGCAAAAACCACAATTTCCGCGATCCTTGCATATTCGTGCGCGGTAAACCGTGGTCGGTCGAAACAGAGTTTTCCCATAAACCCATGGTGGTTGGCGAAAGAAAGGTTGGAAGTGCGAGTGTAGTCATGAAGCTGTTGTAAGCTGATTCTTGACATTCATAGACAAAAAAGACTAAACCATGAACTGCTCTTATTAGTGGAGGTGGGTAGTTGCAACAGACAAAGGAGAAAAGTAATTGACTATAATAGTAGGTATAGTATGAAAAGTAATATACTAATAATTTATCATAGTCATAATTCAATTTTGACGTTTCGACTCTTTTTCATTTTACGTATCTGCTCTCAAAGCGATCGTACTAGCTACTGCTACTACCTGGCAATTGCCATGTGTGTAACGGTTGACGAGGGGGTGCTTGTAGTTTGTCGATTATCCTCTCATAGAAACGATCATGTTAGTAAGTGAAACATGGCTCCAAGTTGACGTCATCAACGTAGCAGAAGTAAGTAAAATAATAGAAAAGTAAGTAACTCGGGAACAAATCATTTCCCAAAGGTTAAATGAAAAGAGGCAGATTCAGAATTTCGCAGTAAATCACTTCGACTGTTTTTAGTTCACATCGCGACGATCGCCTGGAGAGGAGATACGAGAAACGGAAAAAATCGAAACGTCAAAATCGAAAAAATTAAATTATGACCATGATGAATCATGCAACTATCAAAACAGCATCGATGTACTCGTAGAGAATATTTTAAGACACATTTTAGCGCACATCCCAACACTTACACTCAAGCTGTTCGCGAGATATCGAGTTTTAAAGTTTTGCCGGAGTGGCAACTTTGCCCTCTTGCCCCTTCTCCTGATTATCCGAGTGGCTGAAATTTCGCCCAGGCATCGGGAGCACTTAGTACAACATCTGAGCAAAGTTTAAGCAGAATCCAGGTGGGGAAGACGGGGGCAAAATCGGCGTTTTTTGAGCAACCTTTTTCCAGAACAATTATTTTACTTACTTGACGTCAACTAGGAGCCATGTTTCACTTACCAACATGATCGTTTTTATGCGAGGATAATCTACGAACTACAAGCACCCCCTCGTCAACCGTTACACACATGGCAACGATCGCTTTCAGAGCAGATACGTAAAATAAAAAGAAGTCGGAACGTCAAAATTGAATTATGATATGATAAATTACTAGTACATTACTTTTTATACTATACTATTATAGTCAATTACTTTCCTCCTTTGTCTATTGCAACTACACCCACCTCCACTAATAAGATCAGTTCATGGTTTAGTCTTTTTTGTCTATGAATGTCAAGAATCAGCTTACAGCAGCTTCACGACTACACTCGCACTTCCAACCTTTCTTTCGCCAATCACCGCGACATCCAGTCGATTATCCGCTTCGATAAAGCGGCAGCACAAACTCGTATCCCCGACCGAGCGACCGACTGACCGACCACGTACCTTCAATAAACCTTGGTCTTGTGCAAGACCAATCCACACAGGTCAGTCATTGCGCATCTTTTTGAAAGCCACTTCCCCGCCCGGCCCTAACTCGGCGGCACTCAATGCTACGTCACAATGGGTGCTCCCTTAAGAAATACATTGCAGGCACTCAACACTACGTCACTGCGCAGTAGAGTACGAAAACTCGTCCTCGGCAATGACTTTCGCGGCCCTTTTTTTTACCCTCCTATCAATGTTGATTTTATTTTTCCCCTAAAAAATTACGATATGAGGTATACTTTACTTGTCGAATGAAATGAATTATGTTTTTGATGAATAAAGAAAAAAATAATTTTTTGAAGTCAAAATAACGCGTTTTGCAATGACTGATTAATGAAACATTGCAGTAAAACAACGAATAATGATAATCGCAGGTCATCATTAAAAATAGCTGAGGAGTCAGGAATCGAACCCACGTCTTGAAAAATGTGAATGTTCCCAGCGTCTCAGACGACTCGGCCACCGCTCTTCTTGGGTCACGGAGAGCGAATCTTGTGTTGATAAGTAAAGCTGTTGCGCAGGCTACTCAGCCACTACTGCGCAACCTTCTCGGCCACTGTACAACCTCCTCCGCATGGCGACAGCAGTTCCGGAGCAATCTGTAAATTCGCTCACTTTCATAACGTGATTGTAAAAAAACCTGGGTCCTATTTCCAAAATCTGATTTGAGCGGGCTCATTTAGGGCCAATTACCTGTCGATAACCGCAAAAATCATGGAAATCGGCCCGATAGAACGCTCACACGAACTATGACAAAAATATAAATTTACATTGTTTAAATGGGAGAATTCGCAACTTTACCGCGTAATATAAAAAAACCGGCGCTCCGCTTCGCTCCGCGCCGGTTTTTTTTTTGGGGGGGGGGGGGGTGTTCGCCCCCCAAGCCCCCCCAGGACAGCGCGCGTCTTTTCGGAGTCGTCTGCACGTCTAGTTTTTCTTCTTTTTAAGTGTCCCGCGCATCCACCGCGGAAAGAAGGTGTATTTCCCGAAGTGGGATTTTTGTGGGCCGCTTGGGCCGCTGTGCCACGAACAGTTCTTCCAAAAACTTTCTTCACCTGACCCACTGTGCGACGCGCAGCTTGTCCAAAATCTTCCTTCCCCTGAACCACTGAGCGACGAAAAGCTTGTTCAAAAACTTCTTCCCCCTGATCCACTGTGCGACGAAAATTTTGTCCAAAAACTTGTTCCCCCTGACCCACTGTGCGACGAAAATTTTGTCCAAAAAATTCTTCCCCCTGACCCACTGTGCGACGATCAGCTTGTTCAAAAACTTTCTCCCCTGACCCTCTGTGCGGCCCTGCTCCGGCCGGCTCCCCTCATGCCGCGCACCCCTCGCCTAAAACTTTCAAAGCTCGCCATTTTAAAACGGCTCGGCCGATTTAGCTCAAATTCAATACCAAACCAGTCCTAGGGGAGAACTATCACCCGTAAAAATTTCAGCTCAAAATATTCATTTTCGCTCGAGTTATCGAGTGGACAAGATTTGACCTTCCCCCACTTTCGAGCCCCACCCCTCAAAATCTATTGCCTCAAATTTCAATTTTTTCCCGCAGAATAGTAGTTCTAATGAGTCTCTACTAAATGCAAAAAAATTGGTCAAAATATCTTTCAACGTAAGAAAGATATAACTACTCAAAAATCGAAAAATCTTAAAAAGGCGGAAATATATATATACATATATGAATTTGATTGGCATATATTTTCGTGATCTACGACCCGTGATCGGTGCTCTTCACAAGGTCTCGGGTCTGGGTCCGACATCATGGGAGAATGCAATAGTGTATTTTCTTCGGAAAATACACTAAAAAACCTGGATCATATTTTGAAAATCTAAATAGAGTTGGCTTATCTAGAGACAATTTCCCTTCGATAGCCGCAAAAATCATGAAAATCGGCTTGGTAGAACGCAGGAACTAAGCGTTACCAGTTATGCAAAATTAGAAGGTCTCGGAGCTTATAGTATAGATTTCAAAGGTTGGGCTGCTGCGTGTTGATATGGAACATCGATCATTCATTTTGGTAATCGTTCCCTTTTTTTCGTGTAGAATCCGCTATTTTGCTTCTGACGTTAGGTGCAGGTACCAAATTTTTCACATATATTGAATCTTAATTTAAGATGTCGAAAAGCGTACAGCTATTTTTTTTTAAAAAATGCTGGTTAGGTATCTCTCAGCTCTGCGCACTGATGTGATGAATGAAAATTAGAATTTCCATTGCGATTTTTTTGCAGGTTGTCTCCCATGTCCCTCTAACTTTTGACCACATTGAGGGAAGTACGTGAACCTAGAGGGATGTTCCTAGGTCAAAAATTTTAAGAGAGCCCCTTTGGTAGGATAACGGACCCCAACTTGGTTTATTTCACATGGGGTGACGCCCTCTATGATACTCCGTTCAAAAGAACACACGGGGTTATCCAAAAGTCACCTACCGCCCCTGTAACTTTTTTCTTAATTGAGATAGAAGTTTGAAACTTTGGCAATGTTCCTCGGTCTAAAGTAGCGACTTTTTGATCCCCCAAAATTGTGAAGGGTGGCCCTCCTAAGGGGGGGGGGGCGGGGGCTACCTTTTTTTTTTTTTTTTCAAATGGCAACCCCCCCTTTGTGATACCTCATTCGAAGGATAATAAGAAAAGAAAATTTGTGGCGCAAACCGCAGGTCAAAGTGTTAATTTTTGACAAAATGGCGCCCGGTCCAAGTTCAAAATGGCGGAAATTTGGCATCTCCATTTCTTATCGGCGGATTGGTCTGAAACTCAGTATCATAGGGTTTTTTGGGATCGAGATAAAGCGTTGCAAAGTTTGCATGTTGGAGTCCTAAAAATCTGCATATTTTGAAGGTTTTTCTCTCAAAAACCAACTTCAAAGTAGACTTTACAATACTTACAAAAGGCGAACCTGAAAACATATGATTAAAAAATCCCTAGTTAAAGTTTTGAATTGTGAATGAGCCTTTTACGGCAATACAACGTTGCAAAAATTATTTTTTACCTTTACAAATACTTATTTTTTAAAAGCTTTGTCCTGTAACTGTATTTTGAGGCATAAAATAAACAATTAGTGATACTCGTGGATGCTTAGTTTAACTTATGTCAGTAAACGATCATTTTAGGTAAAACATCGTTGCAAAGTATCTACAGGGTTATCCAGAAGTCACCTACCACCCCTGTAACTTTTTCCTAATTGAATCGGCTCATGCGAAAACCGCTAATGTCCATTTCCTCTAATTTTGAGAGAACTGCAAAAAACTGTAGGAGCCTTTAAAATGCGGAATTAAAAAATGTTCAGAAGTTAATTATTACAGGAGAGGATTGTAGAAAAGGATCCCCAACAGTTTCCAGCTCCTCCTCTGTCTGGGACGGAATAATTAAAAAGAAAAGACTCTGGACATTAGCGGTTTCCGCATGATTCGCGAAAATCTCCGAGTTTTGGAACCGTTTGATACTTTAAAAATTCATTCTAAAGATATTAAAACGGTAGATTATCATTCAAATAAAGTTGTAAAACTAAAATTCTTGACAATTATTGCGGCACTTAAAGCAAGTTTCATCACGAAACGACCAGCAATAAACTGGACATTAGCGGTTTTCGCATGATTCGTGCACGGTCGATTCTAAATAATCTAAAACGCATATTTTTCAGTATGCCTTTTGGGTATAAAAAGTTACCCTTACGTATTTTGATGCGCTGGATCCGATTATGACCTCCGTTTTTTCCTCTTACCCTCAAATTTCCCGGAAAAGCCGATTTTCCTAGGAAAAATTACCATTTTGGGGCATTTTCAGTGTTTTTCCGACTGCTATTCCCTGCATAATGTAGGTAAAATGTTTCGTAGCTACGAGATTCAATTATGCCGATGTCTTTTTAACTGATGAGTCCGGAAATGACCTTAATTTTTCCGGAATTAATTTAACCACCCATCATTTTTTCGGAAAAGTCGGTTTTCCTAGGAAAACGCTCTTTTCAGATATTTTTTCGATGATTTTTCTGCACTAAGGAGTTTCAGAAATTTTCCGGTAGGTGATAACGAATTTCTAAGGTCATATTCAGGTTTTTCAGCTCAAATTACAAGAGAATCGATGTACCACACATGCGGAAAATGTTTTGAATCTCCCTGGAAGTAGGAACAGTCCGGAAAAGCTTTTGGCCCGGAAAAATCGGACCTTCTAGAAGACAAGGGGGTTGTCAAAGATGAGTGAAGGTCAAATTCAAGTTAAGTGCCTCTTAATACAGCAAGAAAGACTTAAAGAGCATCTCGGAAAATTTCTGAAACTCCCTAGAGCAGAACAATCATCCCAAAAATATCTAAAAAGAGCGTTTTCCTAGGAAAAGCGACTTTTCCGGAAAAATGATGGGTGATCGGAGAAATCTGAGATCCTATTTGAATTTAACAGATCAAAATACAAAGGAACCGATGCATCACATGTCGGAGACATTCATACAGTGAATTTTGAATAAACTTCGATCCGGCAAAGCTTTTACAAAACACAATTTTAGGTTCGTAGACTCGGCTTTACCGGAAATCTGAAGTGTGATAGAAAGAAACCGATGTCATATTTGGATTTAGCAGCTCAAAATAAATGAGTAACATGCTACCACGGGCCCAGGAAAATTTATAAAAATACATTGCATGCACGACAAATATGCGTCGGATTTGCTCATTTTCCCGGTGCGGTGGCGTTTGCAGACGTGGCGTTTGCGGATTCCCATATTTTGACGGTGGCGATTGCGGACATGCGGAACAGGGCCGGTGGACTTTGCGGACAGGAGAATTTCGGCGGTGGCGATTGCGGACGGAGGGGTAGGCACCTACATATGCTGCCCCCCACCCCTGCGCTGTATATTAAAGAGAAAAATTACCGGAGAGGCTCTGGATTCCTTGCCGTGGATGTAGAATGAAAACAATATTAGTATTAAACATTAGTATTATATTAGTATAAGAACATATGAGCTGTGAACATACAGTAAATTTTTAAAAACAGGCACATCAGAAATCAAGAAACTGAAAAATCGTCAGTTACAGTTCATTTTTAGGATGAAAAACATGTTGTAAATTCTAGTCCAAAATTACTGAAAGTCAAAAAATTACAACGAAAAATGGAAACATATCTTAATTTTTTGACTTTCAGTAATTTTGGACTAGAATTTACAACATGTTTTTCATCCTAAAAATGAACTGAAACTGACGATTTTTCAGTTTCTTGATTTCTGATGTGCCTGTTTTTAAAAATTTACTGTATGTTCACAGCTCATATGTTCTTATACTAATATAATACTAATGTTTAATACTAATATTGTTTTCATTCTACATCCACGGCAAGGAATCCAGAGCCTCTCCGGTAATTTTTCTCTTTAATATACAGCGCAGGGGTGGGGGGCAGCATATGTAGGTGCCTACCCCTCCGTCCGCAATCGCCACCGCCGAAATTCTCCTGTCCGTAAAGTCCACCGGCCCTGTTCCGCATGTCCGCAATCGCCACCGTCAAAATATGAGAATCCGCAAACGCCACCCGATTCTTAGAATCCGCAAACGCCACGTCCGCAAACGCCACCGCACCCACTTTCCCAGGATAAAGTTGCTTTCCCGGAAAACTGAGAGGTGAACGGGAAAAATTAAGGTCATTTCCGGACTCATCAGTTAAAAAGACATCGGTCTAATTGGATCTCGTGCTACGAAAAATTTTACTAACATTATGCAGGGGATAGCAGTCGGAAAAACAACGAAAATGCCCCAAAATGGTCATTTTTCCGAGCAAAATCGGCTTTTCCGGAAAATTGGAGGATGATGGAAAAAAACGGAGGTCATATTCGGATTCAGCGCCTTAAAATGCATAAAGATCACCTAATTTCGTTTAGGAGATATTTTTTTGTTTTGGTCTGTTGTACAGTATAATGAGGCATAAAACGAAAGATGGACATTAGCGGTTTTCGCATGATTCGGACCACGCCCTCCCCCCCCCCCCCCCCTGAAAAGGGCTTCAAACCTAAGGAACAAATATTTTCACCACATTAATGATTGTGTCTGACCTCCGAGAGTATTTTAACCCAAAAATCTCAAAATTGAAAATAAAAATGGACATTAGCGGTTTTCGCACGAGCCGATTCAATTGCGATAGAAGTTTAAAACTTTGGCAATGTTCCTCGGTTTAAGATAGCAACTTTTTGGTCCCCCCAGAATTTTGGGGGCGGGGTCTGACTTTTTTTTCAAATGGCAACCCCCCTTCTGTGATATTTCATTCGAAAGATAATAAAAAAAGAAAAATTTTGGCCTAAACCGCAGGTCAAAATGTTGATTTTTGACAAAATGGCGGCCGGTCCAAGCTCAAAATGGCGGAAATTTGGCACCTCTATTTTTTATCGGCGGATTGGTCTGAAACTCAGTGTCCTAGGGGTTTTCGGGACGAGAAAAACGACTCTGGCATTAGTTTTCCAGAAAAGTCATTCCTTCTCAAAATGACGGCGGTTAAAATGGCGGTTTAGACTGGGAAGTGGATATTTAGGCTGCTTGTCGTTAGATTTGTATGAGATCCGGGGGTATTTCGGCACGAGAAGAACGAATCTTTCATTGGATTTTTGAAATTTTGAAAAACTTTAAGATGGCAGCGAAAAAATGACGGGAAATCCTTATCACGGCTATATACAGATAGATTTGCACGAAAGTCGATATTCTGGTGGTTTTTAGCTCGAAAAAAATGAAGCTATCATTTGATTTTTGAAATACTAAATACCTTAAAAATGGTTGCAGAAAAATCGGTGTTATGGCCGGTGATATGGATTTGTCGTCATTTTTTCACCGCCATTTTTAACTTTTTCGAAATTTCAAAAATCCAATTAAAGATTCGTTCTTTTCGTGCAGAAATACCCCCAGATACCAAGTTTCATGCAAATCCAACAATAAGCAGCCTAAATATCCACTTCTCGCGCTAGGCCGCCATTTTGACCGCCGCCATTTTGAAAAGGACCGACTTTTCTGGAAAACCAATGCAAGAATCGTTTTTCTCGTCTCGAAAAACCCTGTGATTCCGAATGAAACGCCAATCTGTCAATAAACAACAGAGATGTCAGATTTCCGCCATTTTGAACTTTGACCGGCCGCCATTTTGTCAAAAATCAACATTTTGATCTGCGGTTTGCGCCAAAAATTTTCTTTTTGTATTATCTTTTGAATGAGGTATCACAAAGGGGGGGTTGCCATTTGAAAAAAAAAAATAGTTAGCCCCCGCCGTCCTTAGGGGGGGGGCCGCCCCCCAAGATTTTGGGGGAACCAAAAAGTTGCTACTTTAGACCGAGGAACATTGCCAAAGTTTCAAACTTCTATCTCAATTTGGAAAATAGTTACAGGGGTGGTCAGTGACTTTTGGATAACCCTGTATAAACTCGGTAACAATATATTTTCCAAAAACCAATCGTTTTTTGGGACTGACTTCAGCTCTTAATATTTTGCCTTGACATGAGGTGTGATACCCATTGATTTTGTCTTCAATTTTAAAAAAATCACGATTCGTAGAGTTCTATGTTGTAAGCTTGGCAACGCTGTATCACGACCACTGAAAGTATTCCTATGACATAAATGATTTACTTCATTTCTCAAATTGTGATAAAATATCTCCGGACGTCGCTTTTCAAACAATTAACTTAAATAGATCAATATTTTTAAAGTTTGAATATATGAACTTGGCGACGTTGTATCGTTAAATCTATACTTACGTTTGCGGTAAAGATATTTCGGAAGACTTATTTTATCAGAAAATTGCATCTAAACCCAAAATTAATTCCTTTGGTGGTCACCAAGTTCGATTTTGAATCCAGAATCTTTAAAAAATGAGCATTGTTAACAGGTCTGTAATGTCAACTTTGCAACGTTGTACCAACCGAATTAGCAATTTTGCCGTATCAGTAGAAATGTGCATTCCATAATAACACTGACTGTTGATAAAATGTCACAAAATATCGTAAAATATCCAATGGAATTGTTTACAGAAAATAAGATACTTGAAAATATGAGAATTTTTTAAGTTTAAATGTGCAAACTTTGCAACGCTGTATCTCCGAAACCAGATGTAAACTTAAGCTATAATTTTTACTATAGACTTAAGACATCATAAGGTGTCATTTCGGCCACGTTTGATTGAAATCCCGGGGTTTTCGAAAAGAGGGCAAAAAAGGTTCTTTATTGGGAGGCTCCACCGAAAAAAAAAGGAAGTTAAATTAACATTCTGAATGTAAAAAAAGTGTGCGAGAACTTATAAATGCTGAATTACCCGCCACAGCACTTAATTTTACATCTTGGCATTGCTGAAGTAACTGCTGTGGCAGGTATTTTAGCATTTTGTAAGTTCTCGCACACTTTTTTTACATCAAGAATGTTAAATTAACTTCAATTTTTTTTCGGTGTCTTTCATTTCTTAACCCTGGATACAGGGCAAGCCTAAAGTAGGTAACTGAAAAGTGTCCGTAACTTTTGAACGAATAGAGAAATAGAAATAGAGAAAATTTTAGAGATAGCAGAAAAGAATAGTTTTGACAAAGGAGATATCAAGAAATTGAATGAAAAAGTGAAGCGGAGAATCCTAAATAAGGAAACATCAAAGTTAAATATAGAGAAAGCCGAGATGAGGTTTAAGAAATTCTCATACCATCAAAAATATGCCCCAGCTTTTCATAGGATTTTTGAGAAGTTCAACATAAAACTAAGCTTCACCAATAGGTTCCATGTTGCTCAACAATTCAGCAAGAAGATTGAAAACAGAAGCCCTGACAATGAGGAGAAAGGTATTTACCAAATAAACTGTACAGAGTGCAATAAAGTCTACATCGGACAGACCAGCCGCTCACTGAAAGTGAGAGCCCAAGAACATAAAAGATGTGTTAGAAATAGAAAAACAGAGAAATCAGCAGTAGCCCTACACTACTGGGAAGAAGGACACGAAATATCGTTTGAACCGAAACTGCTAAAAGAAAGTCACTGAGAAAAATAAACCAGACATATGGGAAAATATTTACATGTACCAAAACAAGAACAACATTTTTAATACGGACCTAACGGGAGTAAATAACAGACTATTCAGAACAATACACTCGAGATGTGACAACGATAGAGGGACGGGAAATAATCCGGGACCGAAATCAGCTGATATTGAGATTGACCAGTCGCGCCAATGATGGAGGACAGGAGCCTCCGAAACGCGTCCGCTCCGTCAAAACATTTTATGCAAGTGAGTGTTTTCACAAATTGTTTTTTAAAAGTTTTAAAATTGTAAATTTTTTAAAAAATTTTATAATTTTAAATTTTACGTACTCTTGTGTAGTGCTTTAAACTCCTTAACCGTTTTCATCAACTTGAAGTTATGTCGAACTCCGGTTTGCGCGAACATTCTTCTTTTTTTATCCTCTGATAAACGATGGGTCATGAAGGGAGCAATTGCGTTTTAAAAATTTCGAAAAGCCCCACCTCTTCAGGAAGGAATCTTTGGGAGGAAACAAAAATGAGCTTTTTTCAATGAATCAGGCCTCGGCTGCAATGAACAATCGTTCGAACCGAAACGTTTGATCTCAATTGGCCCAGAAGTTTTAGACACTTTTCAGCAACTTCAGGCCCACGCTGTGAACGCATATCTTCGAGCACAACTTATTTCGCCGTCCATGGTCAGTTTATACTACACAAAAAGAGTTCGTTCGAGAAGCGAGTAGAAAAAAAGAAATCTGAATTCAAGCCGGGGAGTTTAAGTACCAGTCAGGTGGTTTAATGTTCAGCTCTCGCTGTAAAATATTTACGCTCTCGTCGCTTCAGATGATATACATCGCGGATGTGTACAAGTGGAAGAGGAATTGGGACGCAGAGTTGGATGAGTGCCGGTCCTCACGAATTTGGGAACGGCCAATCACGGCAGAACTGGAATTTCTAGCCGGACCAAATGAAACCGCTTTTGCAATCCGCACTAGGAATGAAATGAGCGATGAGGGATACAGAATGCATTTATCCTCTCACGGCAAGCACGCCAGGATCAACGAATTTCCGAGTGATTTCACGACAACGGTAAAATAGTAGTGAGTTGTTCTTTCGCCTTTTCAAAGACTCAGAAGAAAGTAATGGGGGGAAAAGACTACCTACAACTACACAGCACAACAAATTTAGGGTTTAGGTTTGTCCTTCGAACCAAACCAATTTTTTTCGATTCCTCGGTGTTAAAGAAGTCCAAAAATGGCCATATTAACTTCAGGAAAATTGGCTGGTCCTCAGGGCGCCGCCATTTCGAATTTTTCGAAATTGAGAAAACCCACGATTACATTTTTGCAAATATCTCCTCATCGGTTCATCTCACGAAAAAAAAACAAAAAAACCAGCAGAAAGAGCATAAAATTTCTTACCGAAATGATCTTCCTTTGTTATTTCTAACATAATTTTTTGGTCGAGACATTAACGTTTTCTTCAAAAAGTAGCTTAAAAAAGGCGCATTTCTGCTGATTTAAGGAGAAACTTTGCTTCATACCTCCAGTCAGGCCCGCCACATCCCATCTCGGGCCCTGGTACCAATTTTCTGGCCCGGGCCCCTAGCCTAGGGAGGGGGGGGGGGGGTCCGGGGGGGCTCCCCCGTGAAATTTTTGAAATTTTAAATCTATTTGGACGCATTATGAAGCTCTTATGATGGAGATTTTCCATCAATTTCTGCAGAATAATTACGCCTTTTTGTTTACTTTCAGCACCAAAAACTTTCGAATTGTTGCATTCAAAACATCTATAAATTTTTTTTTGAGGAGGCAGATGATAATTTTCAATTCTATGGGGAGCCGGGCCCCCCTGGACTCCCCTTTCGTACGTCTATGGCAAGGGAGTTAAGCCATTGAAGTCGAGGATGCCCAGAAAGGAGCCTCTTAGCATCCGACAACGGAAGAAAATGAAACACAGTTACTAAAAATATCATTCTGCATATACTCAAAATCTTGAAAATCTCTAAAAAAGTGAGAAAAATTTTATAGTGCCCTAGCGTGTTTTTGAAACTTTATTCACCTTTTGCGGAATTTTTAGGGTAATTTTTTCACTTTTTCCTACGAGACAAGGGTTACACATGAATTCGTAGTGGTTTGTCACCTGCGTCACGGGCCCCTCCAGGGCCCGGGCCCCGGTACCAAGGACCCAGTATCCCCCCCTTGTGGCGGGCCTGCCTCCAGTCACGATTATCTGAGAAAAAAACTGTTATGCTCATTGAAATGAGCGTAAAATTTACTTCTAGAAAACATATGTCAATAGTTCCTAAACTTGATTTAATCCTGTGAAACAGCAGTTTATTAGCTCCGCCCTTAAAATGTGATTTTTTCGACCATTTTCCACTCAGATAACTAAATGTTGACTTCTTTAAATACAATGATGCCTATTTTAGTGTTACACCCATCCTAAAAGCTATTGTCATTGTACAAATAATGTGTTATTTTCGGTAAGTAACGGTATCCTGAGCTGCGTACGAGTCGGTTCCTATTATTGCGTTATTTTCATACCAATATTACTGTTTGATCGAATTAGAAGAATTCGATAGGTATAGAATCCTCCTCTACCTCGAAGATATCATCCTCAATCACGCAAGGTTGCATAAATTACAGTTCAACAGTGAAATTGAACTTTCATCAGTTATATTGGTATCAGCGACGGTCAACTCACTCTAAACTTGGGTGCCATGTGATGGTAGAATTTTCATATTCATTGCCAAATTGCTTTAAAACCAGTCCTTTTTGGGCTGAATGCGTGAACGGATGTAAAAAAATTATTATTATTTACTGGGCTTAAGAATATTAATGACCATAACAAATTTTTGACTGTCTGATTTTGGTCGGCCTCCCCCTCCTTCCACCGTAAAGTATCGAAAGAGCGAGAAATGCTATTTGAAACGTTAAAAACCCTTAAAACATGAATTGGTGTTGAAATATTTCATTGGCCGCTTTGCTGTGCACCGTGGTTCCTTAAAACCTCTATATCCGATTTTCGCGGAATTTGGAGGTCACCTCAAAGAAGCATCCGAAAAATATGGTTGTACCGGTTTGTACCGTTTGTGCTTTGGTATATGGTATCTCTAGGCTATATGCTTTCTAAAAATACCAAAGAGAACCGCGCAACGAACCGCAATGACACTTTCCCAGTCTACAATATTCTGAAAAATTCATTTTTTAAGGCTTATTTTTCGGGTAACTTTGATCTCATGCCCTGCAGCTAAAAATCAATATTTTTGGGATCTGAAAAAACGCAAAATATTCTCCTTCCAATAGAATTACAAGGTTAGATGATAATATTGCATTTTTCTGTTCGATGATTGTGTTTGTCCCCCATTTTACAAGAGCACAAGAGCCTCTTTTTTATCGAGCAATTTCTCCAGCTTTCGACGTCCAAAACCTACATTTAGACATTTTTGCCGGTTTTTTTTTGACACAAAATTTGGAAAGAACAGATCAAATTACCCTAAGAATCATCATGATTTGAACGATTTGTCTGATCTAGCGGGAGTTATCAATTAAGTGCGGCTACGGACACAATCTGGCCCACCGTGCAGTGCGGCGAAGCGTATAAGCACAGCAAATAAATGCTTGTCTCACAGCCGACGGATCCAGGGTTATTACCTCGGTACAGAACTAATTAAGAAGCACAAGACGGGTCTCCTAAAGGGCCGTGACATCCTGTGGGCGAGTAAGGTACTTATCACGAGCGCGGACGAAAGAGGGACACACAAAGACGAAAATAAAATGAAGAGGAACAACGAAAAAGAGAAGGTAAAAAAGCAAAAAGAGGAGGGAGAAAGCGAAAAATGGGAGGGGGAAGGGGGAAAAAGAAGATATTAAAAAGAGAGGAGGGATAGTAGACCGGGAGGTCGGCGTCATTTTGGTGTCCCACTTGGAAATAGACCAATTTTTGAAAATCGACAAAAATTTTCATTCTGATTCCGAAAACCAAGGTTTGCAAGACCGGTGCTGTTGCTTTCAGTCGCAGTAGGGCTATGAAGGTGACGGATATATTGAAAAAATATCGCATCTCGAAACGTTGCAGATCTCACTTTTCTAATGTGACTTTTTGAAAAAAATTTACAAGAACTATGAGTGCCCAAGGTTTTTTCTAGGAATGCTTTAAAAAATATTTTAATTATTTCCTATAAAAACAGCGAATTTGTTTTTTAGTTTTGCTCTATTAGGATATCGTCTAAACTAATCACTTTTTTCATTCTTCTCGGAAGGTTTTCAAATAAACGTTTCAGATCTACAGCGTGCGATACAAACAGCTTTCGACTTGTTTCCCCCTTCCCAGAGTAGGTACAAGAGGCACAACCGGTCCCGCGAAATTTGAGAGCGTGCTCAAATCAAACCACTTAATCGAAACAGCAACAACAACTTTTACACGCCACTTTCGAAAGAGGGGCTGTCGTCCAGGCTTCAACTGTCGCGTGCGTAAGTGCGACCTCTTCAGTCTAAGTTCAAGTTTTGATCCGAAAACTTAAGATTCGTAATTCAATCCTAGAATTTCAAGTGCTGCGGGCTCCGCATAAAAACAATATGCAATGCATATGATATCAATATTTCTAGTTATTTGCAGTGCAAGTGTTGATTGATGTGAAACAGTGGTTGAAACTTATCCGATTAATAATCCAATTAATATTGTGCGGTTACTTACACCAAATTACTCAAATTTTCAGGAAAACTAGGCGAAACGAGTCGGTAAATTCACTTATTAGCTGACTAAATCCTTCATTAAAGTAGGGCTATACAAAAGACACACGCTATTTTAATTAAGTGGAACAGGTAGCGTAAAGTAAGAAATGAAAATACTATAATTGCAAAACTTGTAAATTTTCACGATAGGTACCTAGATGGTTTTTCGATGATTTTAGAAATTTAAAAATTGAGTACACGTGAGTAAGCCAAAACAAAGAAAAAGAAAAAGAAAGAATTGAAACAGTGGCACGCCTTTCTTCCAAGAGGGGAAAACTAGATTATGAGATACGATGACAGTAATAAATAGATAATGATGATAAAAAACAACTAGATGGAAACATGACGTGACAACAAGTCAAATTTTTCTTAATAGATACAAACGACTTGCTGAAAGAAAGGGAAGCGGGGGGACAAGTAAACGGAAAATAAAGTGCCGGAATGCTTAAAGCAGTGGCACGAAGTAAAGGGCGACTTCATGCTCTTTCATAACTACCCACAACGCAAGTACTGATTTGCGATCTCAATCCAAATTTATTTGAAGTATTTTCACCTGCGTCCAACGACACTGAAAACCATTTCATTGACATTTTACGAATCATATTTATGCGATTCATTGTTATAACTTGACTTCAGTCTTACTTGAAACCCCAGTTGGTTTTCCCCACGCACAATCTATATGATAAACCGAATAGAAATTAATTGCAAAAGAGATATTAAACCTCGCCGGCAATTTCAAAAGAAATAACTCAGAATGAAAGTGAATACTTATACATTTGTTGGGAGCTGGTTATCCACCATGATAAAAGCAGAGTTGTTTTCTATTCTTGATGGGGTTGGAAAACACATGGAGAAAGCTACATCAGAGTCCTGGCTCTTATCGGATAATTTGAGAGTAGGAGACAACGATCTAAGAAAATCAGCACACTTTCGTCGCCGGCTCGGAGTGCTGGGCCAGGAAAGGAGTAATTTGCTTAGTGCATCATTTACAAGTGATGCTTTTATAGACATAGATCATTATATGAAAAACATGTTGCGGAAATCCATGGAATCACTAGTGAACTGGGACGAAAAAGTCGGATGGACCGATTGGAAAACAGAGTCAGACAAGAATTCAAAAGGTAAGAAAATATATGGTTCATATTGCGGAGGCCCGGCTGAAAAGTAACGCCTCCAAGCTCATAACTTAAGAAACATTAAAAATTTTGGCAAAAACTGAAGATATTCCTGAGAGTAGGCGAAATTACCTTTCTATCGGTTTATTACTTTGCAAGAAGGTACGTGCAAAACGGGCCTTTTGAGGCTCGGGGTGGATACCTTTGAGACTTGCAAAAAAATGCCCCATCTTTTCCAAAAGTTTCAAGCCCCCAAATAATTTTGGGGAGACGCGGCGAGGGGTCAAAGTTAAAATCCGGCAAAATTTTCGCGAATTTATTACTCGAAAACCAAGAAGTTTTGGAAAACGCCGTATTCAGCGTGACAAGAGCTTTCAGGAAATGTAAAACATCATAGGGTTTTGTCAACTTCAGCGAGATAACTCTCGCTCGGTTATAACACTCGCCGGAACGCTCAAAAAGACCCCTTATTGTTTCACGTTCGGGCCGATTTAAAAAAAAAAAAAAAAAAAAAAAAAAAAATTATTTTGATGAAAAACTGATATGTTGTCTCGGACTCTCTGTAGCCCCTCTAGCTCTTGACCGCATGCTGGGGAAATGTTTTGGTCACGAGTTATAAGAGAGGAACGAAGCGAAGGTCGGGAAAATCGGCTATTTTGAACTGTGCGCGTCGCATGAGTTAGAAGGCGGCGCGTTTGTGGCTTTCCGTGCATTCTCCTTTCGTTCGGTCGTTTTTCCCTTCTTTTTGGGGGGTTTTTTGGTCGGTCGTTGGGTGTGTGTGTGTGTGGCCTATGACGTGTCGGTTGGCAGGCCTGCTCGGAGAGCCGTGTGCAGGGGGGGGTAGGGTAAAGAGTAGGGAGTGGCCGCGTCGTGCGCGTCACTCTCTCGGGTTCCGCGTCAGGAGGGCTCATATCATTTAATCGGTTTTTAATGTACTTCGGACTTGATAAGCGTACGCGCTATTTTATGGACTTCTCTTTTTTCGGTTTCGTCGAACTCGCTTGTTTGCAAACATTCGGATTTATTTTTCCTCGGATCGCGCCGCCTGTGCTGGTGTCACCCCGTCGGCGCGGTTGCGCGAACAGCCGCGTCGGACGTTAAAGTTGGTTTTTTGGATTCTCGAGCTTCGGCTCACCTGGGGTGGGGACTTTGGTCTTCGCCCCTTTTACCGCAGGGGTCCTCCCTTGGATTCGGGTTTGACGTACCCGCGTACCCGAGTTGGCTGGGTGTTTCGCTCGTGAACCTCGGTCCTCTTCCGCTGTATTAATGTTCTTACTGTTTCTTGAAGCCGTCGATGGTGGGCGGATCCCCTGTCCCTCGGGACTCGGGCTTGGGAGGGTTCCCGCTCCGGTAGACCCCACGTTGCTCCAAACCGGGGTCGTTTCTCGGGGCGGTTTCGATGTGGGCCCCGGCTGTGTCCCTTTCTTGTTCTTGTCTCGCCGGGGTTGATCGAGTCGCGGCAGACTCCACTGGCGGTGAATGAGTTGCGTCTTGTTGCGGCTGGGTTTATTGGCAAATACCTGTAATCCCGCTACTGGGAGGCCAGGAGTATGACGGGCGCAACTTACCTTTCGGGGTAGAAACAGTTTCGGATGGCCGCGGCGGCCGGCCTGAAGGGGAACCTCTTATACAGTTTCATCAAGCCCCCTTCTCCCGCTGGTAGCAAGGGAGGGGGGGTGCCGACACTATAAGTCTCCCAGTTTCGAGCCTTTTACCCCGAAATTGTTAGCTCATAATCCCCCGGTTTTTAGACTTATCCCGAGGGAGGTTTTTGCCGGGGGTTCAGGCGGAATTAGGGGACCTCTTTGGAGGGTAGGTTCGCTGTTCATGAGGGTGAACAGTCTGAGAAATGAAAGTTCGGTGTAGCGCAGGGATACTTGTTTGCCCTGACCCCGCTTTCAAGTATTTGGGTATGACGAACCCACGCTTCCCCAGTCTGCTACCGACCCCGTTGTCCGGGGATGGTTTACCTGTCCGGCTGTTCCGTAGTTGGCCCATTTTCTCTTCGGAGACCAAGCGGTACGGAGCGTGGGCTGGACGTTGGACTTGATCCAACTTAACCGGGCGGGATTTCAGGGGGAAATCTTAAGGGAGCCGGTAGTATGTGGGTCGTCTTCATGCGAGGTTGCATTTGCTTTTGCATCTGCAACGTGTCCCTCGCAGGTCCCAGGCTTAGGTCGGCATACGAGTTGGTTTACCCGGAGAACTAGAGTACCTTTATAGACAGAGTATGGCCATTTCTGTTCCGGTTTTTCATTGGTCGCGAGCGAATAGGCTGACACGATCCTCTTAGGGCCGTAAATAAACAAACAAGATGGCTGTTATTAGCAAGCAAGATTGAGGTTATACACATCTTACATCCTCCTGTGATAAAGGTGAAAGGCGAGTTAACAATGTTTTCACGTGTTTTTCGTGTGGTATCCGTAGAAATGCTAGTTTAAATTGTTACTGCCGCATAATTGAAATTTTTGTCAAATTTAGCTTCTTATCAATGTTACTGTGAGCCGCCATTTTGTTTGTTTATTTACGGCCCTAAGAGCATCATGAAGCCTAAAAACTCGTTGACCAATCAAAAAGCAGAACAGTTTTCCTGTAGTAAAAAGATACGAATGGCCGTACTCTGTCTATAAAGGTACTCTAAGAGAATGTCCCCTCCTGCTCAGCTCGGCGAATCACACTCCTCTGCCGAACTCGCATTGTTGCCACATGTCTCCTGATCCGTTGCCGCGCGCAATCAGGGTTCCCAGCCAATTTTGGAAAAAAAAAATCCCTGACATGTCAAGGTTTTCCAGGCCAAAATGAAAATTTTTCCAGGCCTTTTTCCGTGGAAAAAACTCAAATAATTTGCCCTAAAAGAGACAGCGCGCGCGCGCATTTTTCGGTTTTTGTAAAAACTCTTCTATTTTCATCAATTTTTTATCTGGTTTAGCTTTTTTTTTTTTTATAAGAACCAGGCTAGGATAGTATCATAGCACGAATGAAATCACAAAAAAACTTAAAATGTGTTGGAAAAAAAAATTGGCGAAATACAAACGCCTTCTTAAACGATAGGTACATGCATTGATGAAAGCAAATGATTTTTCAATTTGTTTCATTTACTCATAGTAGTATTGGATTTGAAAAATAAATCCCATCATGGTATTGCTGCTATGCTAAGGAAAAGAGCACTGAACAGATTCTTTTAAAAAATAATCCAACCTGCAGTCTTCTTTCTGCAGACTATTAAGAACTATTCTTAAAAAAAATGAGAAAAATTTTTTAAATGAGCGTGTTGTCCAGGGAGAAAAGGCAGAGTTACAAAAAAAATAACCTCTACCTTAGCATGCAGACATAGTTCTCAGCTAAGCGCAAGATATCCTAGTGAGTGTACTTGAAACTTTTACATTGAAGATTGAAGGTTACCCGATCGAAGAGGAGTGAAGAGGAGTGGCTAGCTCCTGCGATCTCTTTTTTCATTAGACGCAACCAGTCACACAAGATGCCCCAGGCACGTATCCAGGATTTCCTTCCGGGGGAGGGGGGGGCTTGGGGGTCCCTCTACTACCGGGGGGTCTGGGGGGTATGGAATACCCCCCAGGACGAAGAGGAGTCCGGGGGTCCTCCCCCGGAAAATTTTAGAAATTCGTAATCTAATTAGACGCATTTTGAGGCTTTCGTGACGCAGATTTTCCATCAATGTCCGCAGAAAAGTTACGTTTCCTTTTTGAACATTCAGCAAAAAATACAAAATATGCATTCGACAAATCTAGAAAATTTTTGAAATTTTAACTCTATTTGGACGCATTTTGAGGCTTCTGTGACGCAGATTTTCCATCAGTTTCTGCATAAAAATTACGCCTTTTTTTTTTTACTTTCAGCATAAAATACTTTCGAATTATATGCATTCGACAAATCTGGGAAATTTTTGAAATTTCAACTCTATTTGGACGCATTTTGAGGCTTCTGTGACACAAATTTTCCATCAGTTTCTGCATGAAATTTTCGCTTTTTTTTACAGAAAATGCTTTCGAATTGTTACATTCAACAAAGTTGGAAAATTTCAGAAATTTTAACTCTATTTGGACGCATTTTGAGGCTTTTCTGACGAAAATTTTGGGAATGAACAGATGTTTTCATTTGAGACTCTACATTGAAACAGATAAATATCTTCGACGGTCTCAAATTTCATCTTTTCTCGCACTTTCTCATCTTCTGTCTCCTCTTTCCTTCTCTCTTTTCCCCGTTTTTTGGCTTTCGGGGGGGGGGGGGCTTGAGCCCCCTAAGCCCCCCTCTGTCAGATGCCCCCATCATTATGGCTCACCTGCAGGGGGAGCCACCGAACACTTTCGAGTAGTTCCGATTCGTTCCGAATGCCGATAAAGAGGATGAGTTGCCGGAAAATTCAAAATACGACGAAGGCATTGCAATTTCAACTTCAATTCTTTTAATTTTATTTGTTTACTTATCAATTTTTTTTTCTCAGCAATTGAAAAAATTCCAGACTTTTGGAGTAAATTCCCTGACTTTTCCAGGTTTTCCAGATCGCTGGGAACCCTGGCAATTTAAAAAAGCCGATTTTCCCGACCTTCGCTCCTTTCCGCTCTCATAACTCGCGACCAAACCATTTCCCCAGCATGCGGTCAAGAGCTAGAGGGGCTACAGAGAGTTAGGAACAACATACCAGTTTTTCTTCAAAATAAAAAAATGGCTTTTTTTTAAATCGGCCCGAACGTTAAAAAATAAGGGGTCTTTCATGAGCGTTCCGGCGCTTCGGAGGCGATAACTCGAGCTAAAGTTGACAAATCCCTATGATGTTATACATTTTCTGAAGCTTTCTTACGCTGAATACGCTCGTTTGAACGGCGTTACCCAAAACTTCTTGGTTTTTGAGTGATAAATTCGCGAAAATTTTGCCGGATTTTAACTTTGACCCCCCGCCGCGTCTCCCCAAAATTTTTAGTGGGCTTGAAATTTTGGGAAAAGATGGGGCATTGTTTGGTGAATGAATGGGGCAAGTCTCAGAGGTATCCGCCCCGAGCCCCAAATAGCCCGTTTTGCACGTACCCCTTTAAACAACTCTTGACGTTACAACGTTGCCAAACTTTCGACATGTTGGGAAATTCACATCACGGGTGACAGATAAGGCTGTTAAACCTCACGGGTGCAGCAGGTATTAAAAAAATGTAAATACCAACTTAGGCAAACACTGCGGGACATTATTTTAACTTTTAAAATCCAAGATACAAACAGCACGCACAAGGTTCTTCTCATATCTTGATGATACTCAATCCCGTTGCAGCCATCAAACTTCTGCCAACAATGAACGCTTTCTCACCCTCCATGTAGTGCTGACTTGGCGCCGTGTCGTTTTAAGCTTTTTTCGAACCTGAATATGGACCTGCTCAAAGGCATTCAATTCTAATCAGACGCCGAAGTCAAAGTCGCAGACGACAAGTGGATTCAAAGTCAACCAAATTCATTTCTTTTCGACGGGATTTTACTCGTTGAACGTTGCCGGAAGTTAACGGAAATCAATCGAAAAATAATTGTAAGTATTTTTTTAATACTCTATGATTCTCTCGAATACACTCTACTATTCTTTCGTACTTCGCTTGTTTGGATCATCTTAAATTCGTCCAATTATAGCGCGGCAGAGTCATAAATTTTCATCCGTAACATTTTCCTTAAACCTGACAGAAGTTTGTCAACGCTGTAACGTCAACAATTATTCGACTTTGCAAACCGATAGACCACTAGTAAGGGAATTACGTTAACTTTCAGAATATCTTTTTTTTTGCCAAAATCTTCAATGGTTCTCAAGTTATGAGCTTAGAGGTGTTACTTTTCAGCCGGGTCTCGTATTCTTTTGAGTTTAAGAATATAAACAAGCAACTTAACGGAGCACAGAACTTTCTGAAGTTAGCTTCTTTACAGAAGCGATATTAAAAAATTAACGATTACTATACTAGAAATACGAGGACTACGAGGTCATGAAAAGATCCACTTGGATTTTAAACGAGAAATGGCTAACATTTTCTTTGAGCGAATTATGTATTGGACCCTTCATTCGCCGTTATCGCCTTATGTTATAGAAAGTTGCATAAGAAGATGCAAAAAAAGATAATAAACGGCGTAACATAAAAAAAAAAATTACCAGTTAGGCGAGAGTGGTGCTTTCATTCCAATATGAGCGTAACTGTCTCTCTTTCAAAAGAATGAAGTGAAGTAACACGCATGAATGTCGTGAAAATTGCCTGAATGACACTGGATTTACGAAAAACTCGTCATTTTTTTTCATAAAAAGGAATTCCCGTATTTTGACTATAATTCTGGATTGAGATAAGTAGGTTGAAAATGCCGCTTTGAGCACAGCTGTTGCCAGATGGTGCAAAACTTAATTATTAAATTATAGGCGCGACCTGAAAACACCACATTTTACGGCGTTCTTTGATAGTGCAAAAAGAAAATAATAAATTATTCGTGCCGTTAGAAATGCATGCATGCAGGGTGATCCAGGATTAAACCGCCAGACTGTATGAGCGTGTTCTATGGGTCAAAATAGGTTTTTTGAGTTTAGCGAAATTCAAGTCGGTCTACCCCTAAAGAGTTTCTAAGTAGTCTCTAAATGGACCTCCTGAACAGAAAAAACTTTTAACATATTTTTACCCGTGCCTCAAAGGGCAAAAATCCAAAAGAAAAAAATTTTAGCAAGCAACACATCATTTCTGAAGGAAAATTGTAGTGCAAGGTCAAAAACGGATCAATGACGACGTGAGGCCATGCGCTGGCCGCTAGGCGCGCGGGTCAATACGCAAGCTGCTTAGGAAAGGGAAGCGCTCGGGCGCCTGGCACCGCGCTGCAACTCCATGCAGTGAAATGAAGTTTTTTTTTCTTTCTTTTTTTTCTGCTGGTTTAATGGTTTCGTGTCTAGCACCTTTAGCCAACTTGTTTTAGTGTACGTAGACATCGTGGAATCTCCATGCACCAGGCTTTTCCAATTTTCAGGGATTAGGGCCGAAGAGAATCTGTTTCAACGGATCTAATTGTAAATTCCGTGAAAATTAGACGCCACCACCGGGATTCGAACTCGGGACCTATTGACCTAGAGTCAGACATGCTGACCACTAGGCCAACCTGGCCGGCGGAAACGAAGTTATCTGAGAGGGACTGAGATGATATTTAAGACAGAAATTAACAGTTTCATCGTTTACTAGGTTTGCCAAAATGCTACACTTGTCAACGAATGAGAAAAGGGTATTAACAATTATGCACCCACGAAACACAAAAACTGAAACGTAAAAAATATGTCTGTAATTTTTGTAAAGACATGAAGTGTATCAACAATTGAATGCAGAATGTATATGAGTTTCATATTTTTCAATGGGTTGTGTCAGTCGCTCAGTCGCGTATGTTGAGATGAGGAAATCGGGGTCTCTTTTTTTAAAAATAGGATTATCGAAAAATCACTGACCACCCCTATCACTATTTTCCTAATGGATTTAGAAGTTTGAAACTTTCCTAGATAGCACAAAATATTTTGAAAATATTGTCACCTTTATGAAAATATTTTCATGACAATATTGTAATTAAAATATTTTAAAAATATTTTTAAAATGTTTTTAAAACATTTTTAGGGAACATTTTGAAAACGTTTACAAATTTACAATCGAAGCATTCACGTGAGAAAATCTTTAATTTTTGTAAGAAATTAAAATATACTTGGCAACATTGCGTTCGGAATTCAATATTCTCCGTCTGTAGCGTTCATTTACTATCGAGTCGTAATGTTTAGCCCATACTCATCAAAGTTATAGCCCATGAAGGTACGTTTTCTGCCAAAAATCTCGGAAAAACCCTAATTTTATGTTAAAAAAATTAATAATAAATTGGCAACACTGCTTCGAAAAGTTCACGATGGCCTTTAGTTGCGCTTCTATTCGATCTCAGGGTAGTATTCAGCTCATAGACCGATGCACTAGTCTGTTTAATTATGATGCATTGGACTATTAGTCCCGAATTCCTTCATTTTGGCACATAAAAATGGAAAATTGGCAACGCTGTACAGCCTAAACGAGGTTTCACTTCAAGTTGAAACTTTTCCTGGAAGTTTGCCTTACCATGAGCTTTCGTTTGAGCCTTGTCTCGTTGACCAACTCGGGTATAATAGTCTGTTGAACCATGATGATTCAGTACTTCGTGAGTACAGCGCATAAAAATGAAAAATTGGCGACGCTGTACAGCCTAAACGAAGTTTCACTTCAAATTGAAACTTTTCCCAGAAGTTTGCCTTACCATAAGCTTTCGTTTGAGCCTTGTCTCGTTGACCAACTCGGGTATAATAGTCTGTTGAACCATGACGATTCAGTATTTCGTGAGTTTAGCGCATAAAAATGGAAAATTGGCAACGCTGTACAGCCTAAACGAGGTTTCACTTCAAGTTGAAACTTTTCCTGGAAGTTTGCCTTACCATGAGCTTTCGTTTGAGCCTTGTCCCGTTGACCAACTTGGGTGTACTAGTCTACTTATGCACCGGACTAATAGTCCAATATCCTTGATTTTAGCACATGAAACTGGAAAATTGGCAACGCTGTACAGCCTAAACCAAGGGTCACTTCAAGTTGAAACTTTGCATGGAAGTTTGCCTTACCATGAGCTTTCATTTGAGCACTGTCCGGTTGACCAACTCAGGTATAAAAAAAGGGGCGAAAAAACACAACTTTTTGGCGAGGCTCTTTACATGTTAATTTTTGTCTTAAATTTACAGTTTTTAGCGAGTAAAATAGAAACTATTGATGGATAATCGGGTTTTTCCTCCAAGACAGAAGAAGTTGCACAATCTTGGCAACATTGCAATGCTACTGGTTCATTTTTGCAAAATGCAATCCAATTCTAATACTCACAAGTTCTAGCAGCATACTTCTGGAATCCTCAGAAACAAACGCGAGCTCTGAAAGTTGAATAATAAAAGCTGATTTCGGATTCGGATTTTAGCAGCGCAACGTGGTGGATTTTTTCGAAATTATAGCTGAAGATTCATCTTAAGTTGCCTCAGCCCTGTTTTGGTTTTCTGTGGTTGGTTTTTTGGTCGAAGAAATGTGACTTTTTTCTTGTATACATATTTCTTGGGGGAAGGGATGCCAAAAGGGGTGAAATCTCTAATTTTAATATCTAGAAAGGAGATTTAATGCCTCAAGGCAAAATGAAACGTTATGAAAACCATAAAATGTTCCTTATGGTTTAGAACTACGATGCAGCGTTGCAGCCGATAATCGGCTGCAACGAGACCGGAAACCAATCCATCGGTAAACAGCCGTAATATCGATTAACCGCCATTTTGATGTTTTTTGGTATTTCAAAATTCCGCTGAGGATTCTTTCTTTTCGTGCCGAATTACCCCCGGATAACACGTTTAATGAAAATCCAACGATAAGCAGCCTAAACTTCCACTTCCCGCTCTGAGCTACCATTTGACAGCCAACATTCTGAAAAAGGACTAACGTTTGTGGAAGGCTTATACCACAAATAGCCAAAATCCATCAAAGGTGTAACTTTTTCGTCCATTTTCTCCGTCTTTTTGCTGTGAAAATGCTGTCCAGAATGATGGCGATTTGGCAACTTTGCCCTCCAATTTCTCAATAACCGTGAGTATACTCAAGCTAAAATTTTTACAAGAGTTTTAGGGTATCATGAGGTAGGTATCGTCTGGGCCCGGTTTCAGAAAAATCCTTGCGGACCCGAATTGTGCCAAAAAACGGGCGTTTTTGGCGTCGCTCTTTAGGGAGCGCCTCGGTTCATTTTCTAAAGTTGCCTTGTTTGGACCACCCTAGCGTAGCGTAGCCAGACATTTTTCATGGGAGGAGAGTGGGGGCGGGGGCTACTACCGGAGAATCTGAGCACATGTTATACCAAACATGTTCTCATTATGGAGGTCTAATGATAAAGATTTCCTAAATTGCCTGAGACCATAAAATCTGTTCCGCGATCTAAAAGCAAGGCACCAGTCGGGAAAAGGTCAAAAGATACCGGGGAGGTCAAATTCGCTTGAACGTCCATGACAAGCAAGGATTGAGAGCTTTGCGCCAATACCAATTGAACTGCAAAAACTCGTTTGAATACTGAAAAATATTTGCGAGGACGAATGTACCGGAAAGCTAAAGAGATGAAGCTTTACGCGAATTTGGATGTTTCAGAAGAAACCAAAAATTCGGAAAGTTTAACTCCCCAGAGTTTCCGTTGCGCACAGCGCTTTAAAATCGGCTGCGCCGTGGCCCTCCCCTCACGCCTCCCTCCCCATGGGTAAAAAGTGTGATTTTTTTGGTCCAAATAGGCCCCCTCGATATCCTCCTGAGAAATAGTCCTGCCTTTGTCATTTGGGCGCATTTTATGGCCAACAAACATTTCTCCCCATTTAAACCAATGTATTTTTTTCTATTGAAAGGGAGGCTCTGCAAAAAACTATTAACCTGAAACGTTTAAAATTTGTCACTTTTCTTTGTTTTTCTTAGGGCAAAGAGGGCATTTCCAAGAGCAGAAAATAAAAAAAGAACTGATTTTCTTCGTTCTTTTGATAATTTTGAAAACGCTGGGCGTACTTGTCACGAAAATCAAGATGGCTATTGGCATCATGTTCCTGAAACTTCTAATTGGAAAACTGATATTACTCTTCATTCATCTCAAAGGTTCCAAACACCACCATGGACCACTGATCAAGGCTTACCAATCAACGACAAACGAATTTCATAGCTACTTGGGACCTAAATACAAATCTGATAGTTTCGATGCGGATGGCCCAATTTTCCCATCACCTCCAAATTTCCACGTTCATTCCAGGAAATGATAAGAGTTAAAACTGATGAGTCTAGGTTTTTCATGCAACCAAGTTTCTGGAAGAGATTTCCATACTCTATTTATATCTGTTTTCATATAAGTGAGAAAAAGTTGACCACAAATAAGCATATCATTAAAAATATATTATTTTACGTTATTTCGTAGTCTAATTCATTACTCGTTCCAACCGCTACGTCATCAACCCTATTGAGTTGCCAAAAGACAATCTGCGATCAAAATTCTGCGTAGATAGACTTTTCAGTGTAAATGCAGCTGACTGACCGAAAAAAAGAAGATTAAAAGCCATTGTTTATGCGACGATAGGAACTCATTCACTGGCTAGAATGAGCTTAATTAGCACTATTCAATTCCTGCATACTTGAAAACGAGAGAGTGCAGGGAGTTCACAGGAATTTTCCTCGATTTCTTTGAGCAGTAATCACCCATCAAAAACGAGCTCAAAGTTGCGTACTTTGAGCTCCCATTAAAACGCGCGTCGGCGGGACATTGAAAACGGCCGACGTGAGCGCCTGACGGAGAGTGGCCACACTTGTCGACTTACCTCTGTTGCATCTTATAGTCCACACTAAGGGCTACTGGACATCGCGCCGGATCGAGTGCAAACTATAGGACGTGGCATAGGTAAGTCGCCGAGTGTAGCCATTCTCCGTCAGGCGCTGACGGCGGCCATTTTCAGTGTCCCGCGGACGCGCGTTTAAGTGGGAGCTCAAAATACGCAACTTCGAGCTCGTTTTTCGCGGGTCAGTATTGTTCAACAAAATTTGGGAAAAATCCTTTGAACTCCATGCAAACTCCATGCACTCTCTGCACTCTGCAAAAGTTGTCATGGTGAAAAAAAACCGCGCTCCGCGCCGTTTTCTTTAGCGGGCCTCTCCCCCTTGACGCGCGTGCTTTTTAGTTTGAGTGTTCGGCCTCGGTTGTTCTGTCTCTTCAAGCGGCCCGCGCGTCCACCGCGGGAAGAGTGTATTTTCTGAAGGGAGGGGGGTTCAATCTTTTGAGGCTAAATTTGCGTATACTCTGCTGGAGGCATTGATTATTCGAAGGACTTCATGTTGCCGGATTGCAGTTAAAATCCCTCATGTAATGTAAGACATGAAAAAATTTCAATAAACGATGTGGCAATCTTGAATGACGATGGCTCAATCTCCGTAACTCACTGTGCGACAACATTGCCGTCGTGTCCATCAATTTTCAGTTCGTGACCAACTGTGCGACAACATTGCCGTCTTGTCCACCAATTTTTAGTCCGTGACCCACTGTGCGACAATATTGCCATCTTGTCCACGTATTTTCAGTCCTTGACCCACTATGCGACTAAATTGCCGTCTCGTTCACCAATTTTCAGTCCGTGACCCACTGTGCGACAACATTGCCATCTTGTCCACGTATTTTCAGTCCTTGACCCACTGTGCGACTAAATTGCCGTCTCGTCCAACAATTTTCAGTCCGTGACCCACTGTGCGACTAAATTGCCGTCTTGTCCTCCAATTTTCAGTCCGTGACCCACTAGGCGACTATATTGCCGTCTAATCCACCAATTTTCAATTCGTGACCCACTGTGCAACAACATTGCCATCTTGTCTACCAACTTTTAGTCCGTGACCCACTGTGCGGCCCTGCTCCCCTCTAGCCGCGCACCCCCGTCTAAAACTTTCAAAGCTCACCATTTTTAAACGGCGCAGCCGATTTCGCTCAAATTCAATACCAGCCTAGAACTTAGTAAGATCTACCTCCCATAAAAATTTCGGGGGCAAATCTCGTAATTTGCGCCAGTTATCGCGACCACAAAATTGTACCTCCCCCTACTTCTCTCCCCCATCATTTGAAATCTAATACTACGATCTCGGTTTTTTTTTCGGAAAATGATTATCCTGTTCGTCTTTTTTACATCGCAAAAAGGCATTTTTATTTTTTTCTTTTTTTTTAAAAAAAAGAGTTCGACTCTCCTTTGCGTTGAAACGCCGGGAAAAGTCGGGAGAGCCGGCCTCGGGCGGCGTTAAGGTAACGTTAAGGACTTAATAAAAATAATACCAATAATACTAACAATACAAAAAATAATACGAGGGTCGTTCAGAAAGTAAGTTTCCCTATTTTTTTTCTTAAGAACTATAAAAACTACAAAAATCGTAAATATATGGCTGAAAAGCTTACACTCTCAGCTTTCTAACGGTGTATTGGTGTTTGTTTTTTGACCAACCAATCGCTCAGAAATTGCATTTTTCCGCGACCACCTTGAAGAATTACCCGCCACCTCCAAGGTGCATGAGAATTGCATTGAAAAACAAAAGAAAAAGGACCACGAGCAAAATTGTAAAAGTTATTAAGCATAGCACAAACCTTTCAGCTTTTTTCGACGTAGTTTCCTCTCACTGTGAAACATTTTTCACACCTTGGTATCAGTTTCCTGATGCCTTCACGGTAGAAGTCCTTCGGCTGTTGTTCGAAAAATCCCAGGACAGTTTCTTGGAGTTCCTCATCTGTGTCGAACTTGACATGACCTAGAAACTTCTTCAGAGCTGGGAAAAGATGGTAGTCACTAGGAGCTACGTCAGGACTATACGGTGGATGAGGAAGGCAAGTCCAACCGAACTTTTCGATTAACTCAACAGTATCAGCCGCTGTATGTGGTCGCGCATTGTCGTAAAGCAAAATCACTCCTTGGGTAAGATTGCCCCGCCTGATGAAATTTTCTCAATAATCGGGAAAGCCTTGCATCTTCAAAGATATACACCTAGTTGACATATCTGAAGCCTCTCTTGTCGTAAAAGACAGTCCAGGAAAATAAGCCATGAAAGGGGCTATAGCCTGCAAAAATCCCGGGTAAGAATGTTTTCATCGATTCCTATGTAATTTTTGACGCTGAATCCGAATTTCAACTTTGCGCCATTAAATTCGGACCGGAAAGTTGCCAAATTTGGCAAAAAAGGCCTACAATCGGCATTTTTTACGGATTATGGCCTGTGACTCGCCAAAAATTGATCTGAAGACAGAATTAGTTATTTTCAGAAATAAAGCTCGTTAAATTTCATACAAAAAAGTTTCTATACATTTTTTGCCTTCGGGCAAAATTAAGCGCGCTGGCGGGCGCCAAACTTTGAAAAATGAGCGAAAATTGCGGGGTTTTTTTTTGCGGTTTTTGCTTTATGTCTCCTTTTTTACCCGTCTGCAGAGTGATTTCTGGACTTATGTGAAGATAATAAAGTTCACACTGAGTTCCATGAATCGATGTGAAAAATAAGGAGCCCAACACATTGCAATGTTGCCAAAATTACCTAAAATTGATTGTTGGCGGCTTTGGACCATTAATTGCCTTATTATCCGTCTATTTGTTCAGTCTCCATTTTTAAAGCGGGGATAATGAATCGAAATCAGCGGAAAGGAGGATTAAATGATTCTTTGTCACATTTTTTTTCATCAGAATGAGGTGGAAACACTTCAGAGGGTCGTGCGTCCACTAAAGTGCTCTATCGTGACACTTGTAGTGCAGTTGCTGGATGGATGATCTTGAGCTTCTTTTAAAGCTTAGACGGTCTACTTTCATAAAATAATAGTTTTGTAGTTTTCCGTGCGTTCCCCTCAACGCTGCGGCTCAAAATGTAAAAAATTGAAATTTTGAGCTACGGCAATGTGGCAACAATGGATGAAAATTTTAAAATGGACCAATTTCGTGAATATTAGCTAAAATCTGATAATTTTCTCTAAATTTTGAGACCAAGACCATCTCTCTACGACAAACCGTTCACGAGATATGCCCGTTTAAAGTTTTAACTTTAACCCCCTCCCCCTCCCGTCATAATTATCCAAATTCAAAAATCGTCAGGGTTTTGGACTTGGGAAGTAGTCCTCCATCAGCCCTGAAAATATTACGAAGATTTGGCCGAGGTTGGAAATGGCCGATTTTGAATAAGGTCCTTTCCGTTGCGCCAGGACATCGAGCTCCTTGCAAATGGCATAGATCGAAAAATGCTAAGTATGAAATGAGTTTGGCAATTTATAGAAAATCGTTTAACTTCATTTTATATCTTCATTTTTATATCATTCAATTTTTTATACCCCTTTACCCCCCGAGGGGGGCGAGGGGGGGGGGGGGGTCACGATGCTAAAAGTCACGGTTCCCGACCGAATTGCGGATTAATCGCATCAGAATTGGAAAGCACGGAAAATTTCACGTGAAATTGACCCCTAAAAATCCAAAATCGGACCATTCAAGGCCCAAAAATGACCCCCTAAAGAGGGGAACAGTACCCCCCTCCATAATTTCTCTTTGGTCTCAAAATTGAAGTAAATTCTCCAGAAAAAGACGGTTTCCCAGGTAATCGACCTCGAGAAATCCAAATTTCATGGTCCCGAAGCTCCTCTAGCGCCCCTTGGGGGGTAAACGGGGGGGCCCAATTTTAAAAATCGGAGCTCCTTTCCGAATCGCAAATTGATTGCATCCAAATTGAGGAGCAGAACACATTTACATCTTAAGTGACTCCTAAGAGTTCTAATAGACCCCCTGTACGGCAGAAAGTAACTCCCTGAGGAGAGGGGCCTCGTCCCCGCCAAAAATTTCTCAGGATTCCTCTTTGGTCGCAAAATTGACGTCGATTCTCTAGAAAAAGTCGGTTTCCCATGTAATCGACCCCGAGGACTCTAAATATCATGTTCCCTGAGCTCCTCGGGGTCGATTATATGGGAAACCGTCTTTTTCTGGAGAATCGACGTCAATTTTGCGACCAAAGAGGAATCCTGAGAAATTTTTGGCGGGGGCGAGGCTACCCTCCTCAGGGGGTTTCTTTCTGCCGTACGAGGTCGATTACCTGGAAAACTGTCTTTTTCTGGAGAATTTACGTCAATTTTGAGACCAAAGAGAAATTATGGAGGGGGGTACTGGCCCCCTCTTTAGGGGGTCATTTTTGGGCCTTGGATGGTCCGATTTTGGATTTTTAGGGGTCAATTTCACGTGAAACTTTCCGTGCTTTCCAATTCTGATGCGATTAATCCGCAATTCGGTCGAGAACCGTGACTTTCAGCATCGTGACCCCCCCCCCTTTACCCCCCAAGGGGCGATGGGGGGGGGGGTCCGGGACCACGAAATTCGGATTCCTTGGGGTCAATTCCCTATTCAACCCCGCGGTCTCCGACTTCGTACGACCTAAACCAACCGAGAAAAAGGCATGGTACGGGTGGTCTGAAACACCCTGTATTAAGGCAGAATCTTCATATAAACTTCGAGGATTCTGCCTTTTTCTATTTCACTTCGAGGGAAGTGTCCCCTCCCGGACTCTCTTCCCCACCCGGTGATGACGCTGCGCGTGTGCTGAACGGTCAGCGCTGACCTTTCCTACGTTGACGTTTCCCCACTCTCTGTTCAAATCGAACCTTATGCCACCGCTTACGGTTTTAAATTTGTCGCACGCCACCCAGGTATCCTAGCGGCCAGCGGTCAGTTGATGATGGAATCTCGCTCATGTCCTATGCCGCTACGCATTGAATACGCCAAGCTACAGTGGACTCTCGATAATTCGAAAAAATTGAAGGGAATCGCTTTTCTTCGAATTAGCGAGGTTTCGAAAATAAAGCGATGGTCCGAATTTAAAGTGATTCCATGAGAAAATTTCGAATTAGAGAGGTTCGATTATAGAGGGAAGGCGCCCATCTGAATTCGAATTATAGAGGGGCAAAAGGACGGATTCACGCCTAAAGGTCTTTAGCTCAAAGGTGAAAGCTCTTTCAGACACCCAGGAAATGAACAGTTTGACTTCGAATTGTAGAGGGAATGTACCGTCTATTTCGAATTATAGAGGGAGGGCCATACTTACTCCACATTCGAATTACAGAGGAGAAATTTCGTTCGCAATTTCGAATTCTAGAGGGCCACGCCAGCTTTAAAAAATTTCGAATTACCGAGGTGCCTGAGAAAAATACCTTGATTTTCTTCGAATTATCGAGAGATTTTCAGGGAAACCAGACTTTCTCTCGAATTACGAGGTTTTCGAATTATCGAGGTTCGACTTTTCGAGAGTCCACAGTAATACTTTTTAATAATTAGGATTTCTTCGATAATAGTTTTCTTTCTTTATTCGAATGTATTTTTTTCTCTGTTTACTGTGATTTCCTTGGTTCTCTACTGTGTTTTTCCTAATCTCTGAGGTCAGAAATCGGAAGCACTTTCCGGTATGCACGAGTACTTCAGTTGAGTGCCTGAAACCTTCGGTCATACGAAACTCTTCAATTGTTGACCCGCCCTCGGCAGATGGACCTTACTTTTCGGTGCATGATCCGAAAACTTCAGAGATCCATATGATCTCAGCTTTCGGGTTCCATGCACAATTTATTTTCTCCGTGTTTCCTTTTAGGGGACGAACTAAATTTCAGTATTCTTTTCAGAAAAGTAAAGAAAGAAAAGAAAAAAAAAGTGGTTACCGATGGTTCCTCACCTTCATGTGGATGTTGGCTGTTTTACTAAGTGGGAAACCGTCCATTTTAAGTATAGTCTATTCTTGCCCTCCATTATTATTCTACACGTTAATTGTGAGTGAGAATTTCATTAATGTTTTCTATGAAATCTTCAAAAATATAGTGATAAAAAAATTTGCAACTTATACAAAAATCGGGCCTCGCTCCGCGAAGCCGAATGTCACTCGCGTATGCGCGGTGACGGGGGGTCCAGGGGGCGTAGCCCCCGGCTAGGCGTGACGGGCGCGCGAAGCGCGCCCAGAACGGCTAGTCCAGCTAGTATATAAATATAATTATTAGTACTTGCTTCCACGCCGCCCAAGACGTCCAGTACATGGCGCGTTTTATTTTTGCGTGGTGTCCCCACAGCCTGAGACCAAGTTTTTCTCGAAACTTAAATTTTTAAAAATTACTCTTCTCAAAAATGGTAGGTATGTTTTCATTATTTTTGCCTTACAAATAAACACGTGCACGCGTACATTCACAAACATTCAGTCACTCAATCATCATCAGCGGCCAAGAAAAGGACCTTATTCAAGATCGGGCATTTCCAACCTCGGCCAAATCTTCGTAATATTTTCGGGGTTGATGGAGGACTACTTCCCAAGTCCAAAACACTGACGATTTTTGAATTTGGATAATTATGACGGGAGGGGGAGGGGGTTAAAGTTAAAACTTTAAACGGGCATATCTCGTGAACGGTTTGTCGTAGAGAGATGGTCTTGGTCTCAAAATTTAGAGAAAATTATCAGATTTTAGCTAATATTCACGAAATTGGTCCATTTTAAAATTTTCATCCATTGTTGCCACATTGCCGTAGCTCAAAATTTCAATTTTTTACATTTTGAGCCGCAGCGTTGAGGGGAACGCACGGAAAACTACAAAACTATTATTTTATGAAAGTAGACCGTCTAAGCTTTAAAAGAAGCTCAAGATCATCCATCCAGCAACTGCACTACAAGTGTCACGATAGAGCACTTTAGTGGACGCACGACCCTCTGAAGTGTTTCCACCTCATTCTGATGAAAAAAAATGTGACAAAGAATCATTTAATCCTCCTTTCCGCTGATTTCGATTCATTATCCCCGCTTTAAAAATGGAGACTGAACAAATAGACGGATAATAAGGCAATTAATGGTCCAAAGCCGCCAACAATCAATTTTAGGTAATTTTGGCAACATTGCAATGTGTTGGGCTCCTTATTTTTCACATCGATTCATGGAACTCAGTGTGAACTTTATTATCTTCACATAAGTCCAGAAATCACTCTGCAGACGGGTAAAAAAGGAGACATAAAGCAAAAACCGCAAAAAAAAACCCCGCAATTTTCGCTCATTTTTCAAAGTTTGGCGCCCGCCAGCGCGCTTAATTTTGCCCGTAGGCAAAAAATGTATAGAAACTTTTTTGTATGAAATTTAACGAGCTTTATTTCTGAAAATAACTAATTCTGTCTTCAGATCAATTTTTGGCGAGTCACAGGCCATAATCCGCAAAAAAACGCAATTTTCGCTCATTTTTCAAAGTTTGGCGCCTGCCAGCGCGCTTAATTTTGCCCTTCAGCAAAAAATGTATAGAAACTTTTTTGTAGGAAATTTAACGAGCTTTATTTCTGAAAATAACTAATTCTATCTTCAGATCAATTTTTGGCGAGTCACAGGCCATAATCCGTAAAAAATGCCGATTGTAGGCCTTTTTTGCCAAATTTGGCAACTTTCCGGTCCGAATTTAATGGCGCAAAGTTGAAATTCGGATTCAGCGTCAAAAATTACATAGGAATCGATGAAAACATTCCTACCCGGGATTTTTGCAGGCTCTTTTCCTTGTTTGCCTGGACTAAGTGTAAGGATATCAAGATCTGATAAGATCCGCGTTGGCCACGGATCCGCGCGGAGAACGCAATCCATGCGGTGTTAACTGCTACAGGCAGGAGGCGGCGGGAAAATCTTCGAGGTGGTCGCGGAAAAATGCAATTTCTGAGCGATTGGTTGGTCAAAAAACAAAAACCTATATACCGGTAGAAAGCTGAGAGTATATGCTTTTCAGCCATATATTTATCATTTGTGTAGCTTTTATAGTTCTTGAGAAAAAAAAATAGGGAATCTTACTTTCTGAACGACCCTCGTAATAATAATATTAATAATGTACTGGCGGAGGTGCTCCCTCTTCCGAGTTAAAAAAGAAAAAAACAGAATATTCAAAAATAATGTACTAGAACCAATGATGGTACCAAAATTTACTAGAACAATCCATACAGTTAAGCACGACTCATGGTTCTTTTTAGGGTCGTGTATTTCATCTTGTTAACATTATCATGCAAAGGAAAACGGAGGAGTCATACGCTGCCATGCTTCATAAGTTGTTGGGTATTGCAGAGGAACTCGGGATGGTCTTAGCACCGGAGCAAATCTTAACCCTTCGGTGGGCGCGCCTCCCATAGCCACATAACCGAGTGTGCCGCGACATTTGGTCCATCTTGCGGTCCAAATTCCGTTTTTTCGGCGATAATATTGAGTTTTAATTAATCGTTGTACACTGTCGTATGCTGTAAACTATTTTTACAAGACTTTATCTTCTATACTTTCGATCACCCTGCTAAAAATTTTTCATGGAATTCCATGGTATTCCGTGCTGTTTCTCATGGAATTCCATGGTGAAGACACGGAACTCCATGGAGACTCCATGAAGGAGACACGGAACTCCATGGAGACTCCATGAAGGAGACACGGAACTCCATGGTGACTCTTTGCGTTTCCGTGGTGACTGCATGGGATTCCATGGTGGCAGCAGGAGATTCCGTGGTGGCTTCATGGAATTCCTAGGGAGTGTCACGGAATAGCAAAGGACATGCATTGGAACGCCGTGAAACATTGGAGACCACCACAAGAATAAACTTGGTAATCTGTAAACCTTTGATCATTGACAATCAGCGACTATTTGCTGTTTCGTCATGCATTATAGAATTAAGTTGAATTACTCACCGAAGTTCACAAATGAGGGCAAAAAAAATGTTTCATGTCATCAGTTATCACAGAATAAGTCTTGATTAGTGCACTGAAATTTCTACAACCATGGCATTTCCAAGAAAATGCCCTCTATTTAGCAATAATTTATTAATTGTACCAGTAGGTAGCAATTACTTTTCGCACGGATGAAGTTTTCATTTAAAATATGATTTACTTAGAGATTTGCTATGGTTGACAGAGCTGTAAGAATAATTTGCTGCTTACACTCTGTTTAAGACAACTGAAATAACCGCAATAGTTTGTCAAAAAACAGAAAACACGCAGCTTCTTCGAACCACGCATACAACGTAGGTTCATCTTTAAAGTCTGTCAATTATAGATCAAACATCTATATTTTGCAAGATTAGTTTAGACACTGACTATTCAATGGGATGATATTATGTACAGTGAAAAGCACAAAGAAAGACGGAGACTTTCAATTTTTTAGAATTTTCACTGGAGGAGGGGGGCATAACTGCCGCTGAAGGAAGTGTGCAACAAACTGATGAGGCAAAGTAGCGCCTGAAAGCAAGTTCTATCCGATCGCCTTTACTGAAGCTCAACCTAGTGGGGCCGATAAGCATAACAATCGTGCACTTCTGGAAGAAAGCATGAAAATTTCAGGGATTCATCTCTACCCTATAGACATTCGATTCAGACATAGACCCCAAAAATCTGAGCCCCCTGGGGGGGCAGGGGGGCCCCCAAATTTTGAATTTTGAATAACTACTGAACGGCTAATGTTATCGTAATTTTTTTTAAGCAGGACGATAGGAAATTTTATCAGGAACAAAAATGGTTCCTATGAATTTTTCTGTGGGATCAATATTTAAGGCGTGAAACGGGAAAAACCATCGGGGGACGGGGAGCCGGCCGTTCTGAGGCAGATCCGCGCGCTGCCCTGTTTGCCCGGGACGCGCGCGGCGGCGCAGTACGGTGTTACCGATCGACGAAACAGCCGCTTGTCTTGGTTTAATCTCAACGATGCGCAGTTTTAAAAGTATTGTGAATATATCGTACTACCTATAAAGCCTTAAAATAGGGCTTAACTTATGCAGGTAATATATGTAGACAAGCGAGCGCAAGGCAACAGAAAGAGAAGGGGTTAAGTGCTGGAGTTCCGAATTGTTTTGTTGTATGGGTTTGTCAAGTTTTATTACAGCATCCGAGATAACTGCATCAGACATCAGTTGAACGGAATAAAATCTAAGGCACAGTTGTATCGGGAAAGGGGGGGGGGGGGCTAAAAGTCACAAATCTTATTTGTGTACCACGATGACCTGAAAAATGATTTTAAAGTGTTTTTCTTTCTCTTTCTCTCGGTGCTGCGACATCAGGATGGTATCTAAATATGCTTACTTAAGACAGGGAGCCTAATTTTGTAAACAATGAGCATACATAAAAACATGCTTATTCTCCTCTCTTTCAGGAACATTTTGGTACATCATTGCTACGTATAGGCATTTTTTAACCACCTTCAAAACTTGCTCCAAAAAAACGGCAAAAGAATCTTGAGAAAGCTTGATAGGGATGAATGACCCCCAAAAAACCTTTGTTGGACTGCTTCTTGTACAGTACAAAGAATATTATTATTAAGTAATAAGTAATAACTAGCCGCCGTATCCGCTAATCTGTCAAAACGGTCCATTTGAGTGATAGGAAGTCGCGCCTAAGTACTGGGAACCTATCCTGCTCTTATGTCAGCGCATCATAGGTACGATATTCCGCAATATCGGTAATTTTGCAACTGATTACTGATTACTGATTTTGACTGATTTTTTATATTTTGACGATAAATTAACCTTTTGATAATCTCTAAAGCTGATTCGATCAGTGTTATAATGTACGATAAAGTTTAAGGTGTACGTTTTGTGCATTGCATATTTTGCAAGTCCCGTTTCTTGAAAATTGTCTCCGACATACTTACCTAGAACTCTTCCATGAGCTCCATACAAACCAAAAATCGGTACGAGATTTGCGGGTTGAAAAAGAAGAAATGCAATGAATTTCTTCCTGAGGCCTGGTCCTTCTCAGAGGTTCTTTAAAGAATCAGAACCTGCATGATAAATAAATTTCCTCCTATATTAATATTTTTTTCAATACAAATGTTACCAACTCCACTCTAAATTCCATACAACAAAATGTAAGATAATATACATGGATTTTTTTTTTACTGCTCATTCCATTTTCTATGTGTCGTGGTAAGTACCAATAATATCTTCAAGGATGACTCGATAAAAAGAGGCGATAGTATTCAGATAGCTTCTTTTTTATCATTTATTTATTGTATTGTTCTATTTTTTTTGAAATATGCATATTTGTTAAATAACTGAAAAAATGGGGAGTTCATGAAAATGAAAACTTCTATTGACTGGCTGGAGGGAAAAAGAGGAGAAAAGAACATTGTCGGAATGTTCCGTATGAATCAGTACCTATCCAATGGCGAGAAACCAATGAACATGAACGTAAAACGATATTTCCTTCATTTTGAAGGAAATCTGGTAACCTTATAGTGTCGAAGGGACTGTGGAGCCCCCCTCTCCTCCCTTCTCACTCTTCAATTAATGTCTCTACCAAGTTTTGCAAAATTCATGGTTATGTAAGCAGCTCATTGTCTTATTCGCCGAAAGTAACATGAAAAATAAGCTAAAAATAAGTTACGAAGGATCCGCCATTTCCAATAGTCATGAAAAAGTGGGTCAAAATCGTATTAAAACTTGTTATTTCGCTCTAATATCTTAAAAAAAGATGTAATCCTGTACAAAACTTACGTGAGGAAAGGGTAATTTACTCTGTAATGAGGTCGGAAAAGCTCTGCATTCAGAGAAAACAAGACGCGTGATGCGCGATGAGCGATGACCGATCCCTCTGACTCGGCGCTCTCACATTGGAGTATTTCGCTTTTGCTTGTTTTTATGTATTACTATAATAAAAAGTAGAGCTTATATTACTGAGGAAAAGTATTTAGGCAGTACGGTAAATGCATTATTATTTTTAAAACTGCGCATCGTTGAGATTAAACCAAGACAAGCGGCTGTTTCGTCGATCGGTAACACCGTACTGCGCCGCCGCGCGCGTCCCGGGCAAACAGGGCAGCGCGCGGATCTGCCTCAGAACGGCCGGCTCCCCGTCCCCCGATGGTTTTTCCCGTTTCACGCCTTAAATATTGATCCCACAGAAAAATTCATAGGAACCATTTTTGTTCCTGATAAAATTTCCTATCGTCCTGCTTAAAAAAAATTACGATAACATTAGCCGTTCAGTAGTTATTCAAAATTCAAAATTTGGGGGCCCCCCTGCCCCCCCAGGGGGCTCAGATTTTTGGGGTCTATGTCTGAATCGAATGTCTATAGGGTAGAGATGAATCCCTGAAATTTTCATGCTTTCTTCCAGAAGTGCACGATTCTTATGATATTTTCCACTTATCGGCCCCACTAACCATCATACTTCCAAATCTCCTATGTGAAACCAACATTGAATTGTAGAAAGAGCCAAATAGCGGTAATAGCAAAACCAATGAGAATTGAGTTGTATCTATCAGAATATTTTCATTCTATTTCTACGCATGGCCAAATTAAAAATTTGAAGATTGATTACCAAGAGCCCATCGCTATACACTGCTCGCTTACTTTCAGTTTAATAAAAATTTGCCAACTTCGAAGTAAGATTACTTCCGATACGAAGAAAACTCGAATTCGAGCTGAAACTATTTAAATCAAAAAAATAATTAAAACTTGCATTACTGGCAGTGATAACCGACAACTCATCTTATATTTGCGAAATTACGATTCAGCTCCGAATCCAAAACAAAACCTTTGTTGCAATCCTGCCGGCCTGCCCTGTTTTATGTTGAAATTTTATAAAAATAAAAATAAAAGCAAGAATACAACGCAAAAGTTACAGCGTGTGACATATGAAACATTGTCGGCGTTACGCGTTTCAAAAATAAATAAGCGAACGAGTTTTTATAGATCATGCAGATTTAAATAAAAAATCCTCAATTCAATTCGGCAAGTCAGGAGATGTGCCGCCCCGCCCTGCCTCGCCCTGCCTTGTCGATATTTTGAGGTTAGGTTATCAACGAGGCGTGAATGGTCAGGCCGTCAGGCTCAATGAAGCTCTTACAAATCATACAATAATTCTCAGAAATGTATATATTTCTTGACTTCCTGCTTTCACTACATTACGCCAAATCCGAGTTGAATGCAAGGGCCTTGAACTGAATCTAGGTAAGTCATGAATAACAATGAATAAACAAACCCCTACCCTATTCCTATTACTGAATGTAGGCACCAATAGTGATCCATCAGCGCTCTGTAACCTCTCTATAGAATCATAGCATTACATTTATTTCTGTATTTTGATGAACTATTCTAACATTATTTGTTGAATAGTAGATTCGTATGGGCTCACCATTTTCTCTATCTACTCTTTGGTCACTCCTCCGAGTCTGCACCCCAAACACGAACCGTGCTCGAATTTTGGTTACAGTCTCACTTATCGTGTTTTCAGCACATGCTAAACACTCTAACTGCATTCCATTCCTAGCTGCTCATCAGCTCATGTCATCGTCCCCCTCAGGGATAATATCAGATTTCTGTCAAATCATATGAGATCACCATTTCCTATCGTTCGCCGAAACCCATATAGACTGTGAATAAAATTCACACGTGAGAACTAGGTCTGAAAAAGAAACTATAATTACAGGCCCTTCTAGATGTTTTTACTGTGTGATGGAAACTAAAGTCCACCTCAGTCCAGCTTTTCCTCCACTTACACCGAGTGAAAAGTTGGATCGCTTGATACGGACACGAGAACATTTGTGCCTACACATATGCGTATAGGACCCGCGAAGCGCCCTCCAGGGGGTTGGGCCGCGTAGCGGTCAGAGGTCAGAGATCAGGGCCTCCTTGTAAGTAAATATAGTGACAGATTTTGCAAAGAGAGCATTTGTTTTAAATTACTAATGTTGAAATGGAGCTACTTTATAAAATACTAGCTGCTTCAGCTCGCTACGCTCGCTTGCGCCGCTAGCCGGGGGCAAGCCCCCTGGACCCCCAGTTACTCGCTCCGCGAGTAACTGTTGGCTCGCTTCGCGAGCCAAATTTTGCTACTACCAGTGCTTAGAGGACTTCCTGGAGGCAAAATGATAAATTCAAAAACAAAGAATAGGAAACTAAAAATTACCCACTTTTAGAAAAAGAAACAACCTTGAAAAATAAATAACACTCCTGGAAAAGAAAATCAGAACACTTTTTGAAAATGTAACGGTGCGAAAGGGTGAAGATAAATCACCAATTCTCTTGGAAGAAGACATGAGCCGACCCCCGACATGAGTGAAACTGCCGTAGGACCCATGCTAGGGTAGAAGGGTGACACGTGTTGTGAGCAGGTAGGGATGGGTTTACGTGGAGAGGGAAACGGAAAATCAGAGGGTGGGAGGTCCCCCAACCATATGACTCGTCCAGCGTCAAAAACGCAAATATGTCGTTATCAAATCGAGGTAAATTTTGCAACTTCGGTCGCGCAAATCGAAAAACGAAGGGGTCTTGGCACTTCTAGACCCTATGAGCTTTCATTTAAAACAAATCCGAGGAAAATCGGTCGAGTAGTTTCTGAGATCGAATTAGCACAAACTGTCCAGCGTCAAAAATGCAAATATGTCGTTATCAAATCGAGGTAAATTTTGCAACGTCGGTCGCGCAAATCGAAAAACCAAGGGATGTTGGCACGTCTACAGCGTAAGAGCTTTCATTTAAAACAAATCCGAGGAAAATCGGTCCAGTAGTTTCCGAGATCGAATTAGCACAAACTGTCCAGCGTCAAAAATGCAAATATGTCGTTATCAAATCGAGGTAAATTTTGCAACGTCGGTCGCGCAAATCGAAAAACCAAGGGATGTTGGCACGTCTACAGCGTAAGAGCTTTCATTTAAAACAAATCCGAGGAAAATCGGTCCAGTAGTTTCCGAGATCGAATTAGCACAAACTGTTGGAGGCCAAAAAAGGCCTTATTAGGATATTAAATATATAGACAAATCCGAGGAAAATCGGTCCAGTAGTTTCCGAGATCGAATTAGCACAAACTGTCCAGCGTCAAAAATGCAAATATGTCGTTATCAAATCGAGGTAAATTTTGCAACTTCGGTCGCGCAAATCGAAAAACGAAGGGGTCTTGGCACTTCTAGACCCTATGAGCTTTCATTTAAAACAAATCCGAGGAAAATCGGTCCAGTAGTTTCCGAGATCGAATTAGCACAAACTGTTGGAGGCCAAAAAAGGCCTTAGGATATTAAATATATAGAAGATTAATGGTAACGACCCATTCGATAATCAGTCTGCAAAAAATGCAAGGAAACGTTTTCCTTACATTTTTTGCTGACTGATCATCAAATTAAATTGATTTTGCTGACATTATCGAAAGGAAGAACAATTTTCGATCAAATAATTGAATTATTCAAATCGTTAGAGGGAATAAAGGTTGCAACGCACTGTAAAATACAATAAAGTACAAGTAGAAAGTGATCTGTGTGTAATCATCCAGGATGCACACGAAAGACCTAACAACATGACCGTTAGATATCGGCAACACGACTGGGCGCGCCGGCCGCCCGCCGCGGCAACCGGGCTGCAGATACTGACACTCGCGGCTTCGGGCCTTTTCTTCACAGTGTTTTAGGGATAAGAGAATTCTGAAATTGTGTGATTCGTGTCCCTAAGAGCCCCTAGAGGAGTACTTGGAGCCTTTCTACCCGTGCGGAGCGAAAATTTAAAATTGCGGTTCAAATATCTCGACGCGCCAACCGAAGGGTTTAACGATTTTGAGGCGGCCGCTATTAACGCGTTTCGAACAGCCTTCCCTAATGCAGCATAACACGGCTGTTCTTTCCATTGGACTCAAGCGATTTGGCAGAACATCGTGAATAAAGGACTCCGCTTTTATCTGGATATAGAAAATCCAGAACAAAGAAGACGGATCCGGCAACTTTCTGTATTGCCTGGATATCCGGCGCGGGGGAGGAGACGAGCAAGACCTCCTCTCTTTCCGCCCCTGTTTTTTAATGTCTACCAGTCAGTTCTTAACCGCTTGCACCGTACAACTAATGTTGTGTGACAGCATCCTGCAGAGGATCATAATCGCTAGTCATGTTAACATTCCACGCTTTAAAGCCCACATTAAGGATACCCAGCAATCCAGCATGACGTTGAGCAGACGATACTATTAATTCGAGACGGTAACACTCGAATCAGACATCCAGTCAATCGTCGTTATGTCACCAATCTGACTAGGGTTGAAGATATCGTCAAAAACTACGGGCAATATAAAAATTACGAGACAATGGATGTAAATCTCCAGGCCATCTGCAATTGACTAAAGAAGCCCAACGCTGAGGTTTCACCTACTGACAATCGTTAGAAAGGTAACATTTTTGTTTTTAAAGAATTATCAACTGAAAACCTAATTTCTTCATTTTTTATTTATTGTTGGGTTCTTAACAATATCGGGTGTCTTTTTTTTAAAAAAAAAATTGTTAAGTAGAACATAAAAGAAGTTGGACATTTTGTGTTGGAAAAACAATGTTGGGGCATTTATTCGAGGACATTTTTGATGACTGAACATTTGGACAGCTTTATGCAATAAGGAACTCCCTAGTCGCAGAACAAATTTTTGTTTTTCTAAAAAAAGTATAAAACCAACATATCTGTTATCTGAATGATCATTTTATATAAAAAACGTGTAACGCTTATATAAAAAACAATGAAAGTTCAGACCTGACTGTAATATATGAAAAATGATAAAAGCTAGATGAGGTACTTTTTTTTTTATACACACATTTTTTATTTTTTATATAACGCATGCATACGAAAGTGTTAAAAGTGAACATTTTTATGTAACGATTGTATAAAAAAATAAGTCATCATTTTTGTGAGCTTTTCGCGAATTAGAAGAATTTTTAGTATGTTTGCGAAAACCTCACGAAAATTATAACATTTTTTTATACAGGGTTATCCAAAAGTCACTGACCACCCCTGTAACTTTTTTCCAAATTGAGATAGAAAATTGAAACTTTGGGAATGTTCCTCTGTCTAAAGTAGCAACTTTTTGGTCCCCCCAAAAATTTTGGGGGGCGGCCCCCCCTAAGGGGGGCGGGGGCTAACTTTTTTTTTTCAAATGGCAACCCCCCCCCCTTTGTGATACCTCATTCGAAAGATAATAAAAAAAAGAAAATTTTTGGCGCAAACCGCAAGTCAAAATGTTGATTTTTGACAAAATGGCGGCCGGTCAAAGTTCAAAATGGCGGACCTTTGGCATCTCCGTTTTTTATCGGTGGATTGGTCTGGAACTCAGTATCCCAGGGTTTTTTGGGACGAGAAAAACGATTCTAGCATTAGTTTCCAGAAATGTCAGTCCTTTTCAAAATGGCGGCGGTTAAAATGGCGGCTCAGAGCGGGAAGTGGATATTTAGGCTGCTTATCGTTGGATTTGTGTGAGACCTGGTATCCGGGGGTATTTCGGCACGAGAAGAACGAATCTTTCATTGTATATCTGAAATTCCGACGAATTTCAAAATGGCGGCTAAAAAGTGGCGATAAATCAGTTTTACGGCTGTTTACCAATGGATTTGCATGAAATTCGATATCCTGGTGGTTTTTGGCTGGATAAAAAGAAATCTTTCATTAATTCTTGAAATACTAAATAATCGATATCGCATTTCATGCAAATACATCGGTAAACAGCCGTAAAACTGATTTCTCGCCACTTTTTCGCCGCCATTTTGAAATTTTTCGGAATTTCAGATATCCAATGAAAGATTCGTTTTTCTCGTGGCGAAATACCCCCGGATACCAAGTTTCATGCAAATCCAACGATAAGCAGCCTAAATATCCACTTCTCGCTCTAGGCCACCATTTTGACCGCCGCCATTTTGAAAAGGACTGACTTTTCTGGAAAACCGATGCCAGAATCGTCTTTCTCGTCCCAAAAAACCCTTAGATTCCGAGTTTCAGACCAATACGCCAATAAAAAACGGAGATGCCAAAGGTCCGCCATTTTGAACTTTGACCGGCCGCCATTTTGTCAAAAATCAACATTTTGACTTGCGGTTTGCGCCAAAAATTTTCTTTTTTTATTATCTTTCGAATGAGGTATCACAAAGGGGGGGGGTTGCCATTTGAAAAAAAAAAGTTAGCCCCCGCCCCCCTTAGGGGGGGCCGCCCCCCAAAATTTTGGGGGGACCAAAAAGTTGCTACTTTAGACACAGGAACATTCTCAAAGTTTCAAACTTCTATCTCAATTTGGAAAAAAGTTACAGGGGTGGTCAGTGACTTTTGGATAACCCTGTATAATGGTTACATAAAAATGTTCACTTTTAACACTTTTGTATGCATGCATTATATAAAAAAATTAACTTTCGTACATAATATTTATCTTTTCCTTCTGTGGTTCTGCTACTAGGGTAGGGTCTTTCCATTTTTTTTTTTTTTTTTTTTTTTTTTTTTTTTTTTTTTTTTTTTTTTTTTTTTTTTTTTTTTTTATGATGAATTCCGTATATCAGCAGTCTGATTATTTTCCGCGTTGGTATTGAAATCGTTACGTTAACGCCGTCGTTGGCGGCAAAAGTATAATCGAGCGATTTCACTCCGCGCCGATCATTAAACCGTGGCTGGATATTTGAGTCCGTCGATAAGTTAAAGGTTGCTCTACGGCAACCTCTAAGCTAACGATTCGCGGCAAGCTAACCTAACCTAACAACATACCCGCGTGACGTGAAGAAAAGAGAATAGGGGAACCGTGTTGGGTTCCCGCTGCCGCGCAGTTGGAGCACTGCTTGTATCATAAACGCTCTCTGATTGGTTGATTATTACTCTCACGTCGGCAACGTTGGGATCCAGATCGCTAACTTAACGACGGTTAGTTGTCGAACGATGAGTAACGATCAGCGAAATTCGATGTAAATAATCGCTCGGCTAAAGGACGTCGTTAGAATTCAGTCGTTATCTGTGAGTCACTAACTTATCGACTCGGATATCGACGCGGAAAATAATCAGCCTGCTGGAGGGTATTTACTTACTATTGAGAAAAAGAAAATCCTCGAAAACGATTTTTATCCCGCATCAGCAACCCCGCAAAACTTTGCCGTCGCAGGATCATGCAAGATTCATTTTGCAATTGGGACCTATACTATGGTTCCCTATTGCGTAATGCGAAACTCGGATTTCCTATTTTGCAATTCGGAGCTATAGGCAGGACGGCAAAATGCTATCTCGGCATTCTCGGCTCCTGTTCGATCGATCTTACTGATTTTTGATTACAGGAGGTATTTTACGACGGGAAACTCGAATTTCTGGTCACATTTCGAAAATTTGAAAATCCAAAATGGCGGATGTGGCCTAAAATGCTATCTCGGCTCCTGTTCGATCGATCTTGCTAATTTTTGCTACCATGGGGTATTTTTTGATGGGAAACTCAAATTTTTGGTCAAATTTCAAAAATTTGAAAATTCAAGATGGCAGATGAGGCCTAAAATGCTATCTCGGCTCTTGTTTGATCGATCTTGCTGATTTTTGGTTCGAGGGGGTAATTTTGGACGAAAGGCTCAAATTCCTAGCCGAGTTTCGAAAATTTGAAATTTTTACAAACTTTGACAATGAGCTTGTTCAGTAATTTGTGATTTTTGCATTTTTTGAAGTATTTACTACTTATAAGCCCCAAGAATTTTCGCCGATATTTTTCGAATTTCAATCCACGAAAAACAATTTTGAGGTAGCGTCTTCTGAGCTCCCCTTTAAACGCGTGTCTCCGAGGAAGAAAGATCCCCTGAGTAAGGTCATTTTAGGCCACATCCACCATCTTGGATTTTCGAATTTTTTAAATTAGGCCCAAAATTCAAGTTTCCCGTCCCTAGATAATCCCTGGTACCAAGATTAACCACGATAGATCGAGCACGAGGCGGGATGCATATTCCCAAACCCCGCGTGAAATGTGGAAAATCTAGCCAGTCCTCAAAATTCTTAGCCGCTGCCTTCTGAGCCCTCCCGCGGTCGGCATAAGGCTCTTCAGCAAGTGGCCTTGGGCACTGCTGCCATCCTTTCTCCTTTCTCCCGGCTGATTGTCTCTTCAACCCTCCGAAATGAATGGGGGTGACCTCGCGGTTCACTCTTTTTGTTTTCCGGAAAACATCGTCTTCCTCCTCAAAACAAGCCCTTCGCAGAGTTGTCACATGATGAGCGCATTTTTAAATGCACCATTGACTAGTTCAAGAAAAACCGTGATTATTCGATCCACTTGGGATGATTTTTTCAGGTCAGAGTCAAGTCATACCCTGTATCTTCCGAAATGGATTTCAAATAACGAACATCGATGATGCTGATGCAGGCGGCGTGTTGCCTCGTAATTTATCAGTGTCCAAGGGATGTTCGTGCCTGATTTGATTCATTGCAATGTTTCCAAACACCGCGAAAAAATTGATTAACCTTGCTTTAAAACATCATTTTCATTTGAAATTTCAGTATTTATAGGTTTCTGCCTTCATTCATTGAATATTAATGTCCAGTCTCTTAAACGACGAAGTTGAATGATGAACTTTTTTGGGGAACATTTTTATTTTTCATGTAAATTTCTATTCCTCTTTAATGGGGTTTTCATATCTCTCTTATTGGTTCGAGTGAGACACCAAGTGCATATTCATCCTCGCAAATGCAGAGACTTTTTTTTATAACTCTTCTTCACCACCTATTCATTGTTTATCCTTTCAAGCCTGGTGATAGGTTCTGCGCAGAGCCATAAGTAAAAGAAAGGAAATATTTGAAAGAAAGAAAGAAAAAAAAAATTACTTGAATTTTTCGTCAAGAATAATGCTCTTGAATCAAGAATAAGATCACTTGAATTAAGCCGAATCCTGCTTGATATGAGCGGCTTTCTTCTGAAAGTACGCATTTTGCAGCTGCAAGAGAAATCTCCTCTTAGCGGCAAATTCAAAAATATTTCTTCTTACATGATAATTTTTTTTCCAGTGCAGAAGCTCCGCAAATTCCACTAATTAAAGAGGCTTGTGAGATGCATATGCATTGCACTGCTCTAAAGATGTTCCGAGAATTTTCCATCGGAAATGTTTTTTACAAAGAACAAAACGGCAGGCATAGTCAATAGACGAGTTTATTCATCATTTAATCAACGAAGGTGACGGCATGACTCTGCATTGCGAAATTTTCAGCATTAAAAATGTTTTCACTGCACATAATTGAGGCATTTTTCGGTAAAAGGGCGTATGAGACGTCCAATGCTGCTAAAATTGTGTAACGTAGTTCTCTATCCGACTATTTTGCTATTAATTTTTCGTTGAATCTGTTCCGAGTTTTTCCTGGCGATTGTAAGGACGAACATTGACTGTGAATGAATTTCATTTGCCGCGAACGCCATGAAACTTGCGCAATCATAGCAGCATAGCAAGCTCCATTCGCCATTTTGCCGAAAACGTCCTCAAATTCTGCTTTTAAAAATATGTTCACTGCATAGAAAAAAGCCAAAATTGGAACCTTGGTTTGTTCGAAAGAAAAGGGACCAGCCTGAGCCGAGCCGAGCCGCGGCGCGGCGCACTGGTCCCAATAGCCCGATGTAAGCGGCATTAAATCAGATACGTGTGTTGAAACCTCGCAACATGAGTTTTCAGGGGTTTTTAGGGTCGCTGAGTGCAAAAATGCTAAGATTCTTCAGGAAAAATCCATTTTTAACATTTTCATACTTTATATAACTGAGGTAATATTTTGTTCAGAAACCTTAAATTGAGGCTCGCAGCCCAAGTTGACGCGGTGGAGCAGTGGACATCGCGTCTCACTGATCTTCTTGATGTCCCGGGTTCGATTCTCGGAAGAATTTTTTTTTTTTTTTTTTTTTTTTTTTTTTTTTTTTTTTTTTTTTAATTTTAAAAATAAATTTTGCATTGGATGAACTATAAGAAGCTAAAAGTAGAGCCTCGTCAAACACTACTATCAAGGTAGCTTGAAAAAGACAGCTCAGGATAATACTTCAACGTTTCATGGCTCCAGAGGCCTACTTTTAAGTCCCACCGATCAGCCGTTTGAACTTGTTTTCGTCTGCCAAGCTAAACTTAAGCTTAAATACATCCATTTTGATAGATTATTTGTTTGAAACATGGGTAAACGGAAAAAAAAAAGTTTACGGGACCTCAAAGTGGCTTCCTAAGACAATTTCATTGCTCGGGAGCCTTACTTTCAAGTCCCACCGATCAACCGTTTAGACTTTTTTTCGTCTGCCAAGCGAAACTTATGCTAACATATATTCACACTGATAGATTTTATGTTTGAAACACTTAAAACGTCAAAAAAAAAAAACTTTTACGGGGCCTCAAAGTAGCCTCCCGAGGCGATTCTTTGCTGCTCTTGAGCACAAGTTTCAATTGGTCCCGATCAACCCCATCAACTAGTATTATTCTACCTGGGCATATTTAGGCTCTAATGCATTCGATTTGCTAGAATATGACAATGGAACATGATAAAAGTCATCGTCAATGGCATATGATAGTTAATTGTAGTAAGTGATAAGAAACGCGAAAACGTCATTTTTCATGAGAAATAACTTGAGGCTATGGTGTGTTATTGATCTGCCACTCAGACTAAAAGGTAGTCTAGAGTCATGACAATAACTTCCGAGTAAAATTACGAGGTGCTCCGAGGTGCAAAGGATATTTTTTGGGTCTTACTTTTGCGATTTTATTGAAAAACTGACTATGTGTAAGGGTTAATCTAGAGCATTAGATATGATGAAAAAGAACAGTTTCAGCATGAAACATCTTAAACTTATCTTATATTTTGTGAATCAAGTGCCCAATCACTTTCAGGTACGGTGAAACGACGAAAACAAGCCTTTAAACACAGCACTGCCACTCGGTAACTGGAATCGCACTCAAAAGTGCTCCGCGCGCCGCACTTCCCAGGCTTGTCACATCTTTATTAGTGCTTTAATCGAAGTGAAATTTTACAGGAGTCTTCTCTACAGTATGTCATATCGATCTACTTCTTAAAATCTAACTTTTTCCAAACTTCACTTTTTCGATTTATTGCCGCTTAAACCGGGCTATTGGGACCATAGTGCGGCGCGGCCGGTGCGGAGGAGTCCCAGACCCGCACAAGGGGCTGCGGTTGGGGTATAACCTGGATTTCACATTCAACGCGGGGTTTGGGAATATGCAGCCGGCATAGCATTTTAGGCCACATCCACCATCTTGGATTCTCGAATTTTCGAAATTTGACCAGAAATTTGAGTTTCCCGTCCAAAAATAGGACCAGGTACCAAAAATCAGCGAGATCGATCGAACAGGAGCCAATATAGCATTTTAGGCCGCATACGCTATCTTGGATTTTCGAACTGTCAAAATTTGACTAGAATTTCTAGTTTCTCGTCCAAAAATACCACCTGGTACCTAAAGTCAGCGAGATCGATTGATAAGGAGCTGAGATAGCATTTTGGGCCACATCCCTAATATTGGATTTTCGAATTTTCAAAATTTCACGATTCATAGGTTCCTTGCCGACTCACGGGTTTATCGATCAATTCACGTATTTTTCGAACGACTCACGGAATTTTCAATCGATTCACGGATTTGTCGATCGATTCGCAGGTTTTGGATCAATTCACGGTCGTCAATCGAATCAGTGCCGATTGAATCACGTCAATCGGTTCACGTTCTAACTTTTCGATCGATTCATGTCGGTCATGTCGGATTCATGACACCGGTTTTTCAATAATTTGTCGATCGAGTCGGTGTCGATCGATTCACGCTTTCATTTTCCGATCGATTCATGTCAATCGAATCTATAAACCTTCCCATCCAAATTGCATATTAATATTTGCCACCATTCTCGAAGTACGAGTATTAGCACGTCTGTAGGTATCCATATTTTTGGTACACCCTGTTTTTGGTAGAATATCTTTTCGCAGCGACAATGCACCTCCCTCCTTCCTGGTGTGATGGGAGGAAGGGGTGTTTTCTCTGTTGGGGTTAACCTTCCAGTGTGTAATAGTGACACCAGGGTCGCCTCCCCTATGTGGTCAGTGCTACAACAATCTATAGTTCCTAATTGCAAAATGAGCTTCCCCCGATTCTTCATTTTGCAATAAGGAACTATAGCCTTTTTTTGTAATTTTTGGAAACAGTGTGATGTTTTAGAAGAATCTGTCAACACAGGGTGTTAAAGGAACTCCATAGCTATAAAATGAACCATCAAACCGCAACATTGATCGTTTTGAGGAAAAACGCCAATGGTTTTTGCAAAAGTTGCTCTCCTGAAAACCTATCATTCTGCCTATAGTTCCGAATTGCAAAATGCTATCCATTTGGTGTTGAATATTTTGACCTGATGTCAACAAAAGTTGGGACTTCCTACTTTTGAATACAACAAGTAAAAAATTTTCTTTAGTCAAAAATTCCAAAAAATATTATGAACATGTAAATTTGTCGTTACACCTTGCGCTGAATACTGAGTCTAAAGAAGGGTCATACAAGTATTGCCGCAACTTTGATTCTTTGGAGTAGAATCAAATACAGTTTACTCTGCCATGTGCCTAAATTTTAAGCTCTTTATAATGGAAATATCAGACTTTTTTGCATAGAATTTTGTCTAAATTTCATTCAGCCATCTCGTCTGTCCTTACGGTAAACCTGCTTTTTGGTGTATTTTCTTCGGAAAATACACTAGTACATTCTCCCATGAAGTCGGACCCAGACCTGAGACCTTGAGAAGAGCCCTTACGTGTACAAATTAAGGAATGATAAAATCAGGTTATTTGCAAGATTTTATTCACTGCACAAAGATGGAAATACACATACCAATCGTTTGGAATCAACTGTCACAGCAGTCTTCATCAGTGGTTACATACTCACACAGGAGACTACAAAACCATTCAAAAATCATACAAAAAGAAAGTTGAAACCTAACTACAAAACTACATGTTGACAAAGATAGAGGTATTAACAACTTTTTCAAAAAATATACATATCTTTTACAATTCATGCATTCGCAAACCAATCATGACCTCAAATGCAATTTAAAACAAAACAACCAAGAAGATGATGTGCAACAGGTGGCGCTATCCATTTGTCATTAGGAAAACCAATAAAAAGCGGGTCATAGACTGCACGACGACACTGTGTGTCTGTTTCTGAATATGAAGTTGCCAAAACTCTCTTAATATGAATGGCTTCGCAAAATGATTGAGCTTTGGAATTTCTTTCTCCTACTAGAGTTTTTGCGTTTTTAAAATCGAAAGTGTGACTTGTCTCCTGCATATGTTTTTTTTAACACAGTTTTTTCATTTTTGTCGTAAGTGTGTGACTTGATCCGTTCTTTCAAAAATCTCTTCGTCTGATCCACATATGAGCCATTATAGTTTTCGCAATTTATTTCATAAACAACATTTGACACATTATCAGCAGGTATATTTGAGTTCCTACAGTAAACTCCCACGCTATCGGTTGTTTATCGTACTTCATTTTTACGAGATGTTAGTCTACTTGGCAGTGGCGAAATAATTTGGTTGAACATGGCAACCTCGATTGGGTAGTGTGATGTGAGTGGAATCGGTGAAGATGAGATCTTACAGTGAAGTGCCATAAGGATGGCTCATAAGCCATGTATTTGAAATCCCATAATAAAATCCTATAAGCGTGGCTCATAGGAAATCACCCTCCCCATTTTTGGCGGGATGAATTCGAATTCGGTGAGTTTGAATTCGTAATGTTAAATTCCTATAAGGATGGCTCATAGGACATTACCCTCTCCATTCGTACACTACTGGTACCGGCTAGAATGAGTAGTTTTCCAGACCCATTTTGTATTTATTTTAATACCACGCTTATGTTCATCAGTAAGATCCATAAAAATAGGTGGATTTCCTCTTCCAGTTCACATGTGAATTTTAAACAAGGAAAGGTTAAGATCTCATCTACAAGAGCAATTAGGAAACAATCATCAAAAAATATTTGAAAAACAAAATCTTCCCCTTGCACTCGGGCAACACCTTTCCTTGAACATATTCCAGAACAAAATTACAAGATACATGCAGCTGATGGACCTCCCCCGGCTAGAACCTAGATTTGTTCCAAAATTTCGTCTTTGTATTGAAAGAATGTTGACTTTAGACAGATTTCAACGCCATAAATGAATTCTCATTTCGGAAGCTTAGTCAATTTACTGAGATTACTCCAACTTTTCTCCACAACGTCTAATGCGAGGTCGATCTGTATGTACATCGATATGTTACGGGCAACGTCCGGGTCTCGGGCAAAGTCAGTCTTTGCCTGGGCACTGACGACGGTGCCCAAAGAGGTTTTTCTTTTTTTGATCGGTAGATCTGCCTAAATCCACCGATGGAAATCCATCGGCCGCCATTTTGGTACGAAATTGCTCGCGATCAGTCGGGAGTTTAAGAACACACTTTCCACCAATGTAAACAAATGGATTTCTTCCTCTCATCAAACCTTTACCGCAATGATACTGCAATAGTGCAAATATATACTCAATGTACCAGCATTAACTCCTTTTTTGCTACAAATAAAGTACGGGGGAAAATATCACTAAAAATATTACATAATTCAATACATAGGCGACAATGACGATCCAAGCAGAATCATCAGACTCAGCGACGGCGGGAGGCGCAAAATACTCACGATTTCTCGTTTGTTTGCTTGTTTTTGGCCTGAGATCTGGCTGAAGTAAGGTTAGGTTGTCCACCGGTGGAGCTGTGATCGGAGAAATGACCGATCACTCCGATCACTGATCGGCGGTACGAAATCCACCGGTCGTACTTCCACCGGTCGTGACGTCAGCACCGACGGATCAATTAACGAACACAGTTTGGTGATCGGCGGTACCACCGATCAAAAAAAGAAAACCCCTCAAGTGGCGTGGGCACCGTCGTTATTGACCGGGCATTGACGACGGTGCCCTCGCGATTTGGGCATCGTCTTCCACAATGTAATTGAGGCATTAATGCCCGGGCATTGACCGTCCTTGGCAGGAAGCGGCAACGATGCCCGCGCACCATTGGGCAACTTTCCCGCGGAACAGCTCCTACTTCTGAAACAGCTCCTACTTCTGAACCATACATCAACAACATACTTAGAAAAAGGCGTGTTGCTCTACAAAACCTTGAGGTTCAGGCCAATAAAATGAAGAAGCAATGTGATGCCAAATTAAGTACTATTGCCGTAAGGAAAACAGTCCTTGTGCCCATTCCCGCTGTAGATCGTTCCCGCACCGACTCCCGAAATGTTACGGCAGTGGTATTGGAGGAAAAGGACGGATTTTATAAGTTAGGAACAACGGAAGGCGTCTTCCGCTGTTTGTACACTAGGTCTCAGTTCACGCCGTGCTCATCTGACCTCGTACCATTGGAGTCTGTTCCTAGCACAGAAACAAGTTTGCGTCAAATCGTATCTTCTGCATCCGTATCCGGCGGGCAAGGGATGCAGAAATCTGACTGCCGCCAAAAATGCACAACAAAACGGTGTTCCTGTCGAGCGCGAAATGTGCTGTGCAATTCACGGTGTCACAACTCCCGATCCTGCACTAACAAATAGGTGAGACATTATTTTCATCTCACTTACTTTTCATTTTGACGGTGCCCGGGCTTGGTTGCCTTACTCTCTCGATCCCAATCTTTGCCCGACCGTTTGAAGCACTTCTCGGGCACCGTCGTCAATGTCCGGGCATTGACGACGATACCCAGGCGAGTAAGGCACCGTCGCACATTGGGACGAGCCCATTACAGAAACGGGACATTCACGGTAAAAATGAAAATCATTAAAAGCAAAAACCAAAGGTGTAGAAGTTACCTGGAGGGTCTAAACTTCCAGAATAACGAAGATTTTAACAATTTAATTGAGGAATATTCAAATGACAGGCGTAGAGAAACGCGTGTTTCGGAAAGATGAAAAAAAGAGGAAAAAGCGCAAGTATACAAATGTTGCTCCTCTAGCTTCCGAGATGATTTTAAATGCAATTCTTTGTTATAACAATTGAATACAAACATAGACTATTCGTTTACGTCATTGGTGATGATTACTTTTAACTTCCTGGGGGTCAGAGAGTGAATTCAAAATCGACAAGTCAAAAAATTAAAATTCAAACTTCAATTAGAGTTTTAAAAAAATGTCCAGACTTGTCCAAGAAACGGTTTGCATATCGCTATTCTACGTATCCTTAGCTTTTAGAATCAATTAGTTTTCATCCGACTTCTTCCGACTTTGGAAGTTACAAGGAAAAACATGAGCGCGGTTCGCTTAAAATCGAGCGCTTTCTCAGGCCAATTGACGGTTGAGGTTGAGCGCAACGGGCTGCGTTGCTGGCCGCCGAGACGCCGCGCCGCCGCCGCCTTGCTTATCAGCTTGCTGCAATGCTTATCTGATATCTAGGATACTGATTGCTGTCGTCTTTTTTTGTAGAGCAATTTTTTGTTTTGAATTTGCAAAGAATCGAATGATGTCGTGATGGAAACGGTCCTTAGAATCGAGGCTGAGATTGAAAATATAATTTCAACCAATGTAGCGACAGTTTGACAGTATCCTATGATTTGTATTCCAGCATATTCGATGGAAAAATTTGCAATATATTGAGTGGCAATAAATCCTCATTCTTATGAACGATATCTCAGAAGTGCAGAAAAGACCCCTAAGAAACTCGGAGTTTCTAAAGTATGGAATTTTGCCTTGACATCTTAAGATTTAGAGCTTTTGAGTGTCTGTTGCATATTCCATATAATCAGGATTTTAGAAAATGGCGCTCAAAAGGGAAGAAGAAAAGTCCTTGAAAAAAAAACGGGGAAAAAGCATCTGTGTCAAAGAATGATAATATTTGGGAGCAACCTATTCGATTATGATTTTCGGATTCACTTTAATGTCTGCCCATTGATGAACTCATTCCCCTATAGTCAAATATCGATGCGGTTTTTGCGATAGGTAAGAAGACGGTAGGGGGGGGGGGGTGTTGTTTCTTAATAAAAGCATTTCTCAAATTCAGGATAAGTGAATTCATTTTCTTTTCAATGAAAAAAAGCAAAAGACACGCGCGTTAAATCTCTACCATAATCATGCTAATCTGTTTATCAAATAGATTTAAACAGAGACTTGGCAACATCACTTTTTGGCGGGATTGTCACCATGAACCAAATACTGAACATAATATTGGATTCCTTTTCCCAAAAAGACCGAAAATGTCAAGTTTTGAGAAGATCGGCGAAAAATTATCGTCTAATGGGCGAATGTCCCGTTTTGACACCTTTTCGTCCCACTGTGCGTCGTCAGTGACCGGGCATTGACGACGGTACCCGGGACCCGGACGTTGCCCGTAACAGATGCAATATCAAAAGGCCTGAATAAACGATCAGCCTGACCGTAAGTCTGGCGTCAGTTTGATGAGTTTGTTGCTTGGTGAACGTCAGGATTTAGCGGGCCGCCAAATCCTGACCCGCAACCATCGGTCCAAATTTCGAATATCCCGAATTAAAGACGCCATCTCTTACTATTTTCTACTATAAGCTCTAAGACCTCCTAAATTTGCATACCTGGTAACGCTTAGTTCCAGCGTTCTACCGGGCGATTTTATACTATAAGCTCCAAGACCTCCTAAATTTGCATATCTGGTAACGCTTACTTCCAGCGTCAGGGTTCCCAGACAATTTTGGAAAAAAAATCCCTGACTTTTCCATGTTTTCCAGGCCAAAATGAAAATTTTGCCAGGCCTTTTTCCGTGGAAAAAACTCAAATAATTTGCCCTAAAAGAGACAGCGCGCGCGCGCATTTTTCGGTTTTTGTAAAAACTCTTCTATTTTCATCAATTTTTTATCTGGTTTAGCTTTTTTTTTTTTTTTTATAAGAACCAGGCTAGGATAGTATCATAGCACGAATGAAATCACAAAAAAACTTAAAATGTGTTGGAAAAAAAAATTGGCGAAATACAAACGCCTTCTTAAACGATAGGTACATGCATTGATGAAAGCAAATGATTTTTCAATTTGTTTCATTTACTCATAGTAGTATTGGATTTGAAAAATAAATCTCATCATGGTATCGCTGCTATGCTAAGGAAAAGAGCACTTGCAGTCTTCTTTCTGCAGACTATTAAGATCTATTCTTAAAAAAAATGAGAAATGAATAAATATTTTTTAAATGAGCGTGTTGTCCAGGGAGAAAAGGCAGAGTTACAAAAAAAAATAACCTCTACCTTAGCATGCAGACATAGTTCTCAGCTAAGCGCAAGATATCCTAGTGAGTGTACTTGAAACTTTTACATTGAAGATTGAAGGTTACCCGATCGAAGAGGAGTGAAGAGGAGTGGCTAGCTCCTGCGATCTCTTTTTTCATTAGACGCAACCAGTCGCACAAGATGCCCCAGGCACGTATCCAGGATTTTCTTTCGGGGGGGGGGGGGGGCTTGGGGGTCCCTCTACTACCGGGGGGTTTGGGGGGTATGGAATGCCCCCCAGGACGAAGAGGAGTCCGGGGGTCCTCCCCCGGAAAATTTTAGAAATTCGTAATCTAATTAGACGCATTTTGAGGCTTCCGTGACGCAGATTTTCCATCAATGTCTGCAGAAAAGTTACGTTTCCTTTTTGAACATTCAGCAAAAAATACAAAATATGCATTCGACAAATCTAGAAAATTTTTGAAATTTTAACTTTATTTGGACGAATTTTGAGGCTTCTGTGACGCAGATTTTCCATCAGTTTCTGCATAAAAATTACGCTTTTTTTTTTTACTTTCAGCATAAAATACTTTCGAATTATATGCATTCGACAAATCTAGAAAATTTTTGAAATTTTATCTCTATTTGGACGCATTTCGAGGCTTCCGTAACGCAGATTTTCCATCAGTTTCTGCATAAAAATTACGCCTTTTTTTTACTTCAGGCATAAAATACTTTCGAATTATATGCATTCGACAAATCTGGGAAATTTTTGAAATTTCAACTCTATTTGGACGCATTTTGAGGCTTCTGTGACACAAATTTTCCATCAGTTTCTGCATGAAATTTTCGCTTTTTTTTACACAATATGCTTTCGAATTGTTACACTTAACAAAGTTGGAAAATTTCAGAAATTTTAACTCTATTTGGACGCATTTTGAGGCTTTTCTGACGAAAATTTTCGGAATGAACATGGTGTTTTCATTTGAGACTCTACATTAAAACAGATAAATATCTTCGACGGTCTCAAATTTCATCTTTTCTCGCACTTCCTCATCTTCTGTCTCCTCTTTCCTTCTCTCTTTTCCCCCTTTTTTGGCTTTCGGGGGGGGGGGGGGCTTGAGCCCCCAAGCCCCCCCCCCGGATACGTGCCTGTCAGATGCCCCCATCATTATGGCTCACCTGCAGGGGGAGCCACCGAACACTTCCGAGTAGTTCAGATTCGTTCCGAATGCCGATAAAGAGGATGAGTTGGCGGCAAATTCAAAATACAACGAAGGCATTGCAATTTCAATTTTAATTCTTTTATTTTTATTTGTTTACTTATTAATTTTTTTTTTCTCAGTACTTCAAAAAATTCCAGACTTTTGGAGCAAATTCCCTGATTTTTCCATGTTTTCCAGGCCATTTTTTTTCTCTGACTTTTCCAGGTTTTCCAGATAGCTGGGAACCCTGAGCGTTCTACCGGGTCAATTTTCATGATTTTGGCGGGCACCGGCGGGCAATTGTCTCTAGATGAGTCCGCTCTATTCAGATTTCGAGAATTCGACCCAGGTTTTTTTATATTGCGTGGTAAAGTTGCGAATTCTCCCATTTAAACAATGTAAATTTAAATGTTTTGTCATAGTTCGTTTGAGCGTTCTCCTGGGCCGATTTCCATGATTTTTTCGGTTATTGACAGGTAATAGGCCCTAGATGAGCCCGCTTTGATCAGATTTTGGAAGTAAGACCCAAGTTTTTTTTTTATAAGGATAGACCAGAACGCTTAGAAAGGGGGGTAAAATTTAAAATTCCCGCCAATGAAAAAAGGCGGGAATTTCAAATTTAGCAGAAAATTGAACTGAGCGGGAAATAAGGAATCTTGGTCTATTAGTAGGGTAAAAGAATCGAAGGTATGCTCCTTCGCTACAGACTATCAAAAAGCGACGAAATGCTCCGTACCATTTCCTTTCAGTCTTGGCGCGAAGTTTGAAATATTTTTTCAATCGATTCTTAAGAGCTGGACACACGTTTGAAGTGCGTTGCGAGGGTTCAGAAAAGCTACTTTCTCAACCCCCTGAAATTTTCGGGGGGCCACTCTTGAGGGGGGGGGGGCGGTTACCCAGATTTTTTTGACAGGGGACCCCAACTTTTATTCTTTTTTTTTCAAATGGGAAGATCTACTTTGTGGCATCTCGTTCGAAAAAGCATAAAAAGAAAATTTCCGCGCAAACCAGCGGTCAATATCTCAAACCGTTGCCAAATGGCGGTCGGTTCAAGTTCAAGGTGGCCGAAAATTGACACGTAGGTATTTCCTCGATGGATTTGCCTGAAACTCGGTACTGGGAGGTACTTGAACAGGAAAAAAAGGAATTTGACGTTAGATTTTCAAAAACACCAAAATTGTCAAAATGGCGGCTGATTGAAGATCAAAATGGCGGCTGATTGTAGATCAAAATGGCAGAATTTTTTTTTTAAATTTTTTTTTAGAAATCTAATTTAAAATTTGTCGATCTCATGCCAAAATACCCCTAGGTTCCAAGTTTCAGGCAAATCCATACGCAAATAACCGAGATGCCAATTTTCGACCATTTTGAACTTAAACCAGCCGCCGTTTTGACAATATTGGTTTTATTGAAAATCTAACGTCAAATTCGTTTTTCTGGTATTGAAATAACCCCCCCCCCCCCCACTACCGAGTTTCAGGCAAATCCATCGAGAAACAAGCGGTGCCAGTTTTCGGTCATTTTGAACTTTCACCGGCCGCCATTTTGAAACGGTTTGAGATGTTGATTAAGGGTTTGCGCGAAAAATGTTTTTCATTTAAATTCTTTCGAACGAGGTACCACGAAGGGGGTCTTCCCATTTGAAACAAAAGAGTTAGGGTCCGTTACCCCCCCCCCCCCAAGGGGGACCCCGAAAATTTGAGGGGGGCGTAAAAAAGTAGCTCCCTTTGACCTGGGAACATCCTCCGAGTTTCAAACCTCTACCTCAATTAGGTCAAAAGTTGGAGGGGGGAAGGACTTTTCAGACACCCGGTATATTCAGCACCTCAAAACCCAATTTTGGGGGGAGGGGGGTTGCAGGGGGATGCCCCACATTTCTCGCACGTTTTCAATGGGAAGGTTATGATTTGACTTCGGATATAAAGAGCGACGCCAAAAACGACCGTTTTTGGCACAATTTGAGCCAGAAGGGATTTTTCTGAAACCGGGCCCAAACGATACCTTATGATACCCTAAAACTCTGGTAACAATTTTAGCTTGAGTGTACGCCCGGTTTTTGAGAAATGAGGGGGCAAAGTTGCCAAATCGCCATCATTCTCGACAGTATTTCTACAGCAAAAAGACGGGGAAAATGGACGAAAAAGTCAAATCTTTGATGCGTTTCGGCTGTAAATGTTCTCATTGGGCCCCAAAGCATTTAACTGTGTTCAGTTTCAAAAATTTTGGTCGCACAGTGGTCCAAAATGGGGAGAAATCGTCGACAAATCAGGATTCTTTGTCAAATTTTTAGAAATGGAAGTAAAATTGTAGGTCTGCTGCAGTTTACATGGCTAACAATGTTCTTATTGGTCCTCAATGCATGAACATGTGTTCAGCTTCACAAATGTACATCGCACAGTGGTCAAAAATGGGGGAATTAGTGGACAAATTAAGATCCTCTGTCAAACTGTTGGTCCCCAGTAGAGTTTAAATCCCGGAAAAATTCATGTTTTTATTTTTTTTAATTATTTATGTATGTCAGACCGTATAGTTTATACAACGTTGTTATAGAATAGACTTTGTAGCATTGCTTCAATAAAATACGCAAACTTTCAGAAATTTAAAAAAAAAGAAAGAAAAATGGAGAGAAAAAATTTAAAAAAGATTTAAATAGTCAGAAAAAGAATTTAAAGAATTTTTCTGGGATCTAAAGTCTACTGGGAACCAGTAGTCGTACATCATTTTTAAAAAGTTAGGCAGAAGATCTTAATTTGTCCACTAATTTCCCATTTTGGACCATTGTGCGATGAAAATTTGATAAACTGAACCCAATTGAATGCATTGAACACCGATAAGAACATTGTTCCCCATGATCTCTGCAGGAGACCAACAATTTTACTTCCATTTTTACAAAGTTTGACAAAGAATCCTTATCTGTCCACGATTGCTCCCCATTTTAGGCCACTGTACGTCCAAAATTTTTGAAACTGAAGACAATCCCATGCACGGGGGCTCAGTAAGAACATTTACAGCCCAAATCCATCAATGGTGTAACTTTTTCGTCCATTTTTCCCGGCTTTTTGCAGTAAAAATGCTGTCCAGAATGATGGCGATTTGGCAACTTTGCCCCCCCATTTCTCAAAAACGGTGCGTATACTCAAGCTAAAATTTTTACCAGAGTTTTAGGGTATCATAAGGTATCGTTTGGGCCCGGTTTCAGAAAAATCCCTTCTGGCCCAAATTGTGCCATTCTTGGCGTCGCTCTTTTATGGCCTAAAATAACCCCCCGTGTTTGAAGTTACGGTGCTATTTGGGGCCTTTTTTCAGCAAATTTCAATTAAGAATTACTGAAGGCGTTAAAATTATCCAATTTTCAAAATCTAAAAGTCTCCTGATAGAAGTGGTCGGAGCATTTTTACGAAACCTTAAAATGTTGACGAAACTTAAATTACATTTAATTACGGACGATTTGGCGGGAGAGGCTAGGCCACGCCCATTTGATCCTAAACGGAAAGCGAAAATTTGGTATAATGACGCATTTCGTAAACTGTTTACGGATTTTGTCAATAGTTAACGAACGAAAATTTGCTTAAGGTTATAACAAATTAAAAAATGTACGAAACACCCGGTTTTTAAGAAATAAATTTTACACATTTACTTTCTATCGGCGCTTCAGTGCATTGCGACTCTAGTGTTCTCTATGTTGATTAAGGTGCACATTCATTCATTTAACTGACAAGGGGAGGCTACCGATTATCCACCTCAGATCGGGTTCAAATTTGGCAGAGAGGTAGAACAGGTTAATATAAGAACCCGTATTTTTTTTAGGTGCCAATGCCCAGCCGTTTTTGAGTTATGAATTTTTGAAGTTGCCGTTTTTTCGTGTCAGCGACGCGCTCAATTTGAGCCTACTGTGCGCGCACCTTTTAATGCGATCCGAATGTCGACTTGGTCATGAGAGACAGTTGTCCAAGCGGTAGCGCGCTCGCCTGTGGTGCTGCAGGTTCGGAGTTCGATACTTGTTACGTACATTTAATTTTTAAAATTGATTATTTTGTTTTTTAATCGCTTCATCACAAGAAATTGTAAGTCACCTTGTAGACGTTGTGATGCTAATTATGTTTTTTTCCTTTATTGTCAAACACTCATTAAAAAAAAATAAAATATAAAATATACATAAAAAATAATTAGAATCATAACGTCTACAAGGTGACTTACAATTTCTTGTGATGAAGCGATTAAAAAACAAAATAATCAATTTTAAAAATCAAGTGTATGGATCAAGTATCGAACTCCGAACCTGCAGCACCACAGGCGAGCGCGCTACCGCTTGGACAACTGTCTCTCATGACCATGTCGTCATTCAGATCGCATTAAAAGGTGCGCGCACAGTAGGCTCAAATTGAGCGCGTCGCTGACACGAAAAAACGGCAACTTCAAAAATTCATAACTCAAAAACGGCTGGGCATTGGCACCTAAAAAAAAATACGGGTTCTTATATTAACCTATTCTACCTCTCTGCCAAATTTGAACCCGATCTGAGGTGGACAATCGGTAGCCTCCCCTTGTGAGCATTGAGACTAGCCTAACCTAAAAATCACATTCACAAAGGAGCATTCACACGGAGAGGCAAGTGACTTGTCCGGCCGCGCCGCGCCGTCTCGACAGGAGATTCCTAATGGACCTGTTGCAAACTTTTGCTAAAGCAAAAATAAGAGTTGTTTCTTGTAGATAATGCCTCAAAAATCACGATGAGCGCATCGGCAAAGTCTGAAGTGCACTCATAACTTCACAATCTGCGTGAGAAATTTGCGTTTTTTTAAGCTTCCCGCTTCAAAAACGATACTACGGCACAGGTGAACATTTTGTTAGAGGAGTCGCTCCATCGTCGGCGATATTCATCATGGCCGACGCTTGCGCGCAGTTCCGCGCGTAATTCGAGGAGAGTTCAAGGTCAATCAATTCGGGCGTGGAAAATATGAACGTTAACACACCGATTGTTATCTGGTCTAATCCAGTTCAGATGTTATCTCGTCCCATCAAACGTGTTTTGGCGGATTGGCGTCGGCCATGATGATTATTGCCGACGATGGAACGACTCCTCTTACAAAATGTTCACCTGTGCCGTAGTATCGTTTTTGAAGCGGGAAGCTCAAAAAAACCGCAAAGAGCCGTATGCAAAAACGACATTTTTCGCCCCCCCCCCCCACTAAAACTTATTCAAACTTCGTCTATCAGTTACTAATACTGGAGCGCTTCTTTCCCCAAATTTTCAGACCCCCCAAAAAATTTTTGGGGGGGGCGCTAGGGGGGGGGGTGGAAGTCAAAACCTGTGACCCTCGATATCTTTCGAACGAAACAAGATATTGAGGCCCGGTTTGGACGAAAAATCGTCTAAAATTGCATACTTTAAGATTCTAAAGGTCTAAATCCCAAAATTTAATTTTTAACTTAACTTATGTGCTTTTTTTCAGTTTTTGAGGAAAAACAATTTCTTTTAAACAGATTAAACTGAAATTTCACATTTTATGATTTGAACCAAAACCAGTTTTTAGTGTATTTTCCAAAGGAAATACACTATTGCGTTCTCCCCTGATGTCAGACCTGGACCAAGGACCATGTAATGAGCATCGATCATGGGTCGTAGATAACGAATATGCATGCCGTTTGAATTCATGTTTATATATATATATATTTATTTATATCTTTATTTATATATTTATTTATATATTTATTTATATATCTGTTTATTTATGTATGTATTTCCAACTCATCGTGGTTTTTCCGATTTTTGCTTGGTTATATTTCCCTCATTTAAAAAAATTCCGAGTGAAACTATTTGCGATGTAAAGTAAAGGAACAGGACTACCATTCTGCGAAAAAAAAAACGGAGATCGAAGTATTACATTTCGAATGGTGGGGGCGAGAAGTGGGGGGAGGTTCAATTTTGTGGGCGCGATAACTCGCGCAAATTAAAAGCTTTTCCCCCGAAATTTTTACAGAAGGAAGATCTTACTTAGTTCTAGGCTGGTATTGAATTTGAGCGAAATCGGTCGAGCCGTTTAAAAATGGCGAGCTTTGAATGTTTTAGGCGGGGAGTGTGCGGCAAAAGAGGAGGGAATTCGCACAGTGGGTCACGACCTAACAATTGGTGGACAAGACGGCAATGTTGTCGCACAGTGGGTCACGAACTGAAAGTTGGTGGACAAGACGGCAATGTTGTCACACAGTGGGTCAGGAACTGAAAATTGGTGGACAAGACGGCAATGTTGTCGCACAGTGGGTCAGGAACTGAAAATTGGTGGATAGGACGGCAATGTTGTCGTACAATGGGTCACCAACTGATGAACTGATAATTTGCGGACACGATGGCTATATTGTCGCACAGTGGGTTACAGACTGATGATTGGTGGACAAGACGGCAATGTTGTCGCACAGTGGGTTATGGAGATTTATCCATCGTCATTCAAGCTTGCCACAGCGTTTGTTGACATTTTTTCATATCAGATTTTACATGAGGATTGTTGTTGCAATCTGGCGACATGAAGTCCTTATTCGAATAATCAATGCCTCCATAAGTGTAAACGTAAATCCAACCTCCGAAGATTGATAACTCCCCGCCCCCGCCCCTCCCTTCGGTAAATACACTCTTCCCGCGGTGGACGCGCGGGTCACTTAAAAGACAGAACAACTGAGGCCGGACACTCAAACAAAAAAACGCGCGCAAAGCGCGCGCCCTGGGGTGGGTTGGGGGGGCGAAGCCCCCCCCAAAAACCGGCGCGGAGCGAAGCGGAGCGCCGGTTTTTAAATTGTTCGTTTTTTTCCGCATCCAACGAGTGGTCGTATAAGCTGGGGAACCGAACGGTTCCGGAGTTATGATCGATTGAAGTTTCCGCTCAACGCGCGCCGACCGATTTTTGCGCGCAAAAAAGTCGGATTTGACTGTTATTAAATCAGACTTAATGTTCAAACGGAGCAAAATGCATTATTAGGCACTCTTGAGGGTCGCTGAGTCCAGAAATTACAGATACTTCCAAAAAATTCACGTTTTTAAAATTACAGCTCCGTACAGGACCACTGAGCGGCCGGTCGGCGCTCAGTGGGCCTCTAAAATAGCGCTACGGAGCTGTAATTTTAAAAACGTGAATTTTTTGGAAGTATCTGTAATTTCTGGACTCAGCGACCCTCAAGAGTGCCTAATAATGCATTTTGCTCCGTTTGAACATTAAGTCTGATTTAATAACAGTCAAATCCGACTTTTTTGCGCGCAAAAATCGGTCGGCGCGCGTTGAGCGGAAACTTCAATCGATCATAACTCCGGAACCGTTCGATTCCCCAGCTTATACGACCACTCGTTGGATGCGGAAAAAAACGAACAATTTAAAAAACTGGTTTTGGTTCAAATCATAAAATGTGAAATTTCAGTTTAATCTGTTTAAAAGAAATTGTTTTTCCTCAAAAACTGAAAAAAAGCACATAAGTTAAGTTAAAAATTAAATTTTGGGATTTTGACCTTTCGAATCTTAAAGTTTGCAATTTTAGACGATTTTTCGTCCAAACTAGGCCTCAATATCTTGTTTCGTTCGAAAGATATCGAGGGTCACAGGTTTTGACTTCCACCCCCCCTAGCGCCCCCCCAAAATTTTTTGGGAGTCTGAAAATTTGGGGAAAGAAGCGCTCCAGTATTAGTAAGTGATAGACGAAGTTTGAATAAGTTTTAGTGGGGGGGCGAAAAATGTCGTTTTTGCTTACTGCTCTTTCTTACGCAGACTGTGAAGTTATGAGTGCATTTCAGACTTTGCTGATGCGCTCATCGTGATTTTCGAGGCATTATCTATAAGACACAACTCTTATTTTTGCTCTAGCAAAAGTTTGCAACAGGCCCATTAGCATCATAATTTCTTTACATTAAGTTATTGAAATTAGAGTACCTTCATAGGGAGAGTAGGGAAAACTCGATTTATATAGCTCTTGGGACCCAAAAGGGCGACAACAAGAAAAACGAAAATCACTAGAAAAGTGCCGCTGCAAATCTGTACATTTGAAATGTTGATCAATAGGGCCAATAGCGCATTGAAAACAAGCGTTTTAAAGGATTAAAACTATAAAACTGAGAAAATTCATGCGAAATCAAAGTTTTATACGTGCTTTTATCATTTTTCATCAGTGTACCTATTATCGCAGTTTAAATTAGTACTACTGGATAATTTGAGTTTATAGGTTGGCTACCCTTTTGGGCCCCAAGAACTACATGGCCTGATCAAACCTAACCTCCAAATTTTCGAATTGTCCATACTTGAAGGTATGAAGGTACTCTAATTAAAATAGTTCATACGAAGATTTATGACAATTTTGTTTCAATCAAAATTCCAATCAAACTTAATAATTTTGCAAACTTAGCAGTACTTTTCTTAAAAATATATTGTATTAAAAGCATTGAGTACAATAGAGTCGCAATGTACTGGAGCGCAGATGCAGTCAATCCATGAACGGGCCGTTCCGAGCCCCTCGTTCGTCGGAAAAAGGGAACCATCTGGGAACCGTTCGGCATTTTTTAATAGGGCGGCTTATGGGAGAATCGCGGGATGCGAATGTTTTCAGGATTTATTAATTTAAATCAATCATTATTTCTGCGAACTTTGGCAAATTGTGTTCACCAAAGTCATAATCAATTAAAAAATGTACAACACTCCCTGTTTTTAAGAAATACATTTTATACCTATATTTTCTGAGCGAAGACCGAAGCTGGAACCCCGCGCATACGGCATCGCTAGTCGCCGGACACTAGTCTCAGGAGTACTGGACAAAACAGCCTTAAAAAGTGACTTCATCGGCGCTCCAAAACATTGCGACTCTATTGTACTCCATGATTAAAAGTGTCTGCCTTTCTCAAAACCCTGCCCGCAGATGTAGGCTTTTTTTAGCTTTTTTACCTTACTTAAAGATTAAAGTCATGTCCAAAGTATGATGTCAATGAATCCAATAAATCCTGACGAATCTTAAAAATGCTGAGATCTTCAAGAATCGTAGTTTTTACTGCGTGGTGTCACTAATCAATTATTTCATTGAAGATGCCTCATGGTTCCGACATGTCGATTCTGAATACATTCATCAAATATCGTGGAGAGATTTAAGAAAAAGTTTAGAGGTTCGAATAAATACGATAAAATGGTACCTATACGTATTATCCGATTGCCGAGAAATACAGGCGCGGAGCGAGAAAGTCTTGTGCGGTCCCCGCACCACACCGCGAAGCAGAGGGGGGAGCAAAGTACCTCCCCCATGCTGACGCGAAACGCCGCGCATAAATTGGCCGAAAGCCAATGTTTTCTTCAGTTATGCTTCTTAAGTGCTTAGTTGATTTCGGTCAATGCTCATATTGAGGTATTCTTCGCTCTGCGGCATTTGTTTCATTGTGTATTTTTGAATACGGCAAACTTCATATATCTTTGAAGAGGCTACTTTTCCTTGATTATTTTAAATACTTTTTTAATAGTCCACAGTTAAAGGACGTGCTTAGAGGGCCAAACTTTGACCTTTTAGTACAGATAAGTAAAAACGGAAGCAAAGAGAGGGGGAGAAAGTAATAGAAAGAAGTAAGGTCAAAAAGTTGGGAAAGTCTCTTACACGTAGCATGTTTGGATTCTGAGATAGTATGCGCGCACCTACGCCATTGAACGAAATCAGATAAGCCTAAACGCGCAACCGCGGGTCAACCGGGGACGGCATGCAATATTGGGGACAGATATAAGGGCTTATATTTCAGGGGGGCTACTGTTCCCTTTTCCCAAACCCTCTCTTCCCCTACCCTCCTTTTCACACCAAAGCGGACCCAGAGAGCGACCCGATTTTGCTAATGGGATATCTGATCCAAAATTAACAATTTTCAACCAATTCAGAGCTAAAAATCTTCAATTCGATTTTATTTTCCAGGAGCTCGACCGAATTTTTTCGATAAGAGCTTGAAATATCACATCTTACTTTAAGGTTCCGACGGAAAATCAGAGGTGACGGATTTTTTCATTTGCCTCTTGTCCAAACGAACCGTGAGTGTTATTTCTTTTTAATTATTCACAATAAAAATTTACAATTTTGATCTGGAGAGCATTGGCTTAAGTATTAATGAGTTGTATATGTATTGTCATACATGAGGGTACATTTTAAGTGTTTTAACGGTACTGGAAAAGGTCTTCAAGGAAAAATATAGGAGAAGATATAGGCCTTTAGACTTGGTCATCCTCATTAAAACTGGCACTTTCACAAATTCAAACCTCATAAAATTTGACCAGATGGTAAAAAAAATTGAATGTTGATTTTTTTTTGCTGGATTTGCTACAGAGAGTGAGAGTATTAAGATCCGTTGAATTCTGAAAGGGCAAGGTCAAAAAAATATTCACCCAGGGAGCCTTGAGACCACCAGATTCGTATTTCTTGTGGTTATTTACCAAGGAGAGCACCTTCCCCCAGGTCTCTGAGGTAATTTTTGGAACTGGTAGTTTAGGGGGTGTGGAGAGGGAGGAGGCCTTTGCTCTCCAACTTCACAGTTCATTGTTTCAGACAGGGATTTGCAGCTTTGAAATTTGCTATGTAAAAGAAGTGTGTGAAAAAACTGTCAAAAATGACCAATCGCATTTACGAATTTTGAACGCTTGACGTGATGAAGTAGCTCCCGAAACGCTTTCATCTGTTCGCGGTTTTGCTTACAAACGCCGTGTTGCGAAGTTGCCATTGTTTAAAGTGAAAACCTTTGAGAATTCATGGCTACTCCGCATCTCAACAGAGTTCAATGAACTATTTGTTTAATTGTTTCTCTTAAACAGAACTTTCTAACGGTGTATAGTTATTTGTGTTAACCTACTTAGCACTGGACGGCGCTAACGTGGTTTTAGCAGATTTTGGTAAACACAAAAATTTGGTTTTCATTTTACAAGAGTCTTAGAAATGACGGGATCTGAACAAAAACCAGTCGAAATGAAAGTTCCGCTTTTAACCTTTCTAACGAGCACAAGATTGTTACAGGGAAACTCTTAGTTTCCGAGATTCGACCACTTGAAGTTGGTCAAAGTTGGTTTCATGCAATCGGAAACCGCTGACAGGAATGCAGAGCCTTCAATTAATCAAGCAGAAGGGCTCTATGGTGATCCATTCATTACGAGGAATAGTCAGACATCTAAATTAAGTAGATATTTTAGCTCAGGCTTCAGGGTTACCACGTGCGGTAACCCGAAGGCCTAAGCTAAAGGGGAATTTTTGACCGATTTTTCACACTTCTTTTACAAAGCAAATTTCAAAATCTCCAAAGGATTTCCAAGGACAACAAAAAGAGGAGTTTCAACTCGGTTGTCAAGTCTATAGCTACCTATGGCAGTGAAGTGTGGCAGTTGAAGAAGCGGACCCAAGAAATGCTCAAGGCGACAGAGATGGATTTCTGGCGAAGATCGGCTGGAATCTCGAGGAGAGAACGTGTCAGGAATGAACGTGTCCAAGAGATAATGGGCGTTGAGGGGACGATTGTGCACGATATCATGACCAAGCAATTGGTATGGTATGGGCATGTGCAGAGAATGGCTTATACCAGATTGCCGAAGAAGGTGTTGGAGTGGGTCCCCCCAAGTAGACGACGGAGAGGGCGTTCAGACAAACGGTGGGCAGAGGGCATCCGTGAAGAGATGGAGTGATGCCAGCTTCCGGAGGATCTCTACCATGACAGATTCCTGTGGAGAGTAGGCGTCGCAGAGCGCCCTAGCGCGCCGTAAAAGCGGCTCATACATACAAGGAACGAGACTGAGAGGGGGGGAGGGGCTCAGTCACGGTGGTTGAATGGGGGGAAACCGAGGGGCTCAGACAAGATGGTGGAATAGTGGGAAACCGAGGGACCACCTCCAAAATGGAGGAAAAGAGAGAGGGGAGCTAACTGGGGGGGGGGGGGATGCACCAAACGCCTTATGGGCTTTTTGGAGCTTCCTTAGACCACGTAAGAGATGAACATCTAATGGCGCGTGAAATCCATCATCGGAAGCTCTTAAAAGGGGTGCATTTATTGGTACTTATGCAAAATCAAAAATGACAAACTGAACTTACTTAACCACGAATACAATAAATGGCGGGCGGGGCTATGGCTGACTAAGGGGCTGTGGAGGGCGACAAATAAGGGGGGTGGGAGCCGGAAACCGGACTCCCTTCCAAAAATTTAACCTTGCAAAAGGATGGTGGATGGACAATCCCGTGCCATTCCTAGCTTGGAGTGTGCAAAGCACAAACCGGTGTCGGAGGCGGCGACCGGGGGGATGACTACGGAGCCAAGGCCATTCCTAGCCTGGAGTGTGCAAGCACAAACCGGTGTCGGAGGCGGTGACTTGGCAAGGTGAAAGGTAAATGGAAGGAAGCAAGGTGGAAATCGAATAGGGATTTGGTCCGTCCGCGCTCATACGTCGCAGGAGCAGAGCCAAGTCTTACTAAACGAGGAGCTGGGTGACAGATTCGGAGGCTGCTGGCTCCGGCCGCGGACCCCATCAAATGCAAAACATGAAAATCTGTGGAGGAACGCGAACCGAAAGACCAGACAGCGAGATCTATTGGTGAAACATGGATACAAAATGTGCGAGAGAGAGCATGGAGGAGGGCAAATGTGCGGTGGGGCAAGGGGAGGCAAGTGAATCATAAGTACAGAGCGGGCCCGGCCCCGGGACCAGAGGGGCCATGGGGAGCGGGAGGGGGCACTAAATGGGGCGTGAGTGCCGAAAAATGAGTAGACGCAGAAACGGGGGGAAAGGGGGGGAATCTCTCTTTAACATACATACATTTCAAAATCTGCAAATCCCTGTCTCAAACACTGGACTGTTAAGTTGGAGAGCAGAGCACTTCCTCCTCCACACACCCTAAACTGCCAGTTCCACAAATTACCTCAGAGGCCGGGGGGAAGGTGCTCTCCTTGGTAAATAACCACAAGAAATACGAATCTGGTGGTCTCAAGGCTCCCTGGGTGAATCTTTTTTTTTGACCTTACCCTCTCAGAATTTAACGAAACTTAATACCTCACTCTCTGTAGCAAATCCAGCAAAAAAAAAATCAACATTAAATTTTTTTACCATCTGGTTAAATGGGTGTATGAAATTCTGCTAAATTTACCCCTCGTGTATTTTGACCAAATTTCAATATGTTATTCCTTAGCATAGGATACGCCTTTCTTCAAAATGTCAAGGCCTGAAGTGAACTTCTTTCCGCGTAGCAGCGTTACCAAGTTGTAAACCATTGAGTTCCATATCTTTTGAATGAAAAAAGATATTGAGGTGCGGTTTGCGCTGAAATTCTTCCGAAATTGCGTTCTTTTGAAATGTGCATTCAATTTGATCGTTAAGGTACTTTAAGATTGCAATGATGCCATTTTTCACACTTTCTTGAGGACCAACTTTTTTTCAACCCCAGTATGTCGTGAAATGCCGAATTCTCAATTCGATCCAAAAGCTGTTCATATTATTTGCCGTACTTTACCGAAAATTTTGTGTATTAGACCTTTCAGGGAAACGATTGATACGCGAGATATGAACTATCAAAGTTAACACTTTGCGCGCAGACCAGAATCCCGGCGCTCGGAGTCGTCTGCACACCCCATCTATTGCCACCAACAAGCCTCAGGAGGTCATACCTGTGTATTTTTTTGCGTATTTTCCATTTCTGGGCTTTCAAAAGGCGTGAGATGAATTTTTAGGGGCCTAACGGTTCATGGTAGCAGTTTCTGACCCATTCTTAGGGTTTTTTCACTTTTACTTAAATGAAACTTTATTCTAACTGAAAACTGTGTACATTTTTGGAAGGAACATAAAAATATGAATAAAACTATTAGTATAACTTTTTCCTACATCACCAGATTTCGGGAAAATCGCCCAAAAGAGAAAAAACTGGCAGAAATTTAAGAAATCGCCATGCCTTCAGTTCAAGAAAGTGGGGTACAACGCTCGTACTGACCTGCGAAACGGCTCTTACCCATTCATACAATAGATAAAAAAAAAACATACTTGTACCAAGAGTGCCGCGTTGTGAAAATTGACCGGAATGTCACGTTTTGCGGCCTTTTTTGTACTTAAGGAAACTCTTTCACATGTTTTTCGACCTCAGGTCACACTCCTCAATGGTGTACCATTAGGGTGCGTCCAAAAAATTGAAAGTCTGAAATGTTCCGCTCCCGAGGCGGCAATCGATGACGTTTGGTAAAAAAACATGTTTGCCAAAATTTGGGCCAATTTCAACCATTTTAAATGGTGCCAAAGGTCAATTTTGTGATGAAATTATGATATTTTGGTTTAGACCTCGAATTCGTACAGAAAACTCGATTTTACGCTGAAATCGTGCGTTTACGAGAAAAATGCCATTGAATTCAAGTTGTAGAGGATGAAATTTTACTCCAGAAAGACGTCTTTTTAAACGATAAAAATCAAATTGAACTAGAAAAACTCAACTCTGTATTTATTTTTTTGGTCCTCAGAATTTCCGAGGTCTTACAAAGTAGCGGTTTAAAAGACTCATTTTTCACGAAAATAAGTCAAAAGAGGGTATAAATGAACTGTAGACGTGAATATTTAAAAAAATGCAACCTCCTGCCTTTCAAATTTGGCCGCCATCTTTGATTTGGAGCGCCCCCTTTGATCGGAGGGCCTTGTTGAGTTCATTTATGTAATCTACAACCAAAATTACATAGGAAATGACACCTCACATGACACAGAATGAACATTTTAAAATACCGATTTGTCGGACCCCTTTTTACGGCCGCCATTTTGAATTTTAGGTACTTTGAGGGGTGTTCCGGGGTCGGGCCATTTTTAACTTTTAGGAAGTTGTTCAGGGGGACCTACTGATGACGATTACATAGGGAAAGTTTGTTACGCAATTTTTCCCGGTCAAACCGCACTTCTCCCATACTATTATAGCACGATCCTGCTTCTCGAGCCGTACACTTTTTGGAGGATTGTGCAAAATAGTTGGAACTTTATTTGAAACTGAGGAAGTTCTGATGACATTTGCATCCTCAACACTTGCCTACAGTTCATTTATACCCTCTTTTGACTTATTTTCGTGAAAAATGAGTCTTTTAAACCGCTACTTTGTAAGACCTCGGAAATTCTGAGGACCAAAAAAATAAATACAGAGTTGAGTTTTTCTAGTTCAATTTGATTTTTATCGTTTAAAAAGACGTCTTTCAGGAGTAAAATTTCATCCTCTACAACTTGAATTCAATGGCATTTTTCTCGTAAACGCACGATTTCAGCGTAAAATCGAGTTTTTTGTACGAATTCGAGGTCTAAACCAAAATATCATAATTTCATCACAAAATTGACCTTTGGCACCATTTAAAATGGTTGAAATTGGCCTTAATTTTGGCAAACATGTTTTTTTACCAAACGTCATCGATTGCCGCCTCGGGAGCGGAACATTTCAGACTTTCAATTTTTTTGACGCACCCTAATGTATCATGTCTTGGATCCGTACTTTTCTTTTTTTGCTATGAAAATGGCTTCAGATTAATTTCAAGGGCCTTAGGGTCCATTGTTGCCGATTTTGGCTGATTTTTACGGGTTTTTCAATTTGACATGTGTTTAAATTAATTTAACCTAAGAATGGGCACATTTTTAGGAATTACATCAGTAAAAAATTACATCAGTAACAGTCTTGGTAACTTTTCCTTGCATTGCTAAATTTTCCCGAAAAATCGTCTTAATTTGCCAAAAATTGAATTAATTATTCCATAATTTATTAAAATATTCAATATTAGAGAAATCGTAATTTTTCTTGTTAGATAAGTTATTTGTAGTAAAACAAAGGTCAAATTTACATTTCCCACCTGAAAGTCATCATTCACTTCCTAGAACCTTCGACATGATAATTAATCCAATTATCAATACTCTAGGTACAATGGTTTTTCTCGAAAAGGTGACATAGGAAAAAAATATTTTAATAGCTTTATTAATTTTTTCACGGTCCTTCCAAAAACGTACACAGTTTTCAATTTTAATTAAGTAAAATTGAAAAAAATCCTAAGAATGGGTCAATGTTGAGAGTAGGCGTGACCTTTGATAGCTCATATCTCGCGTATCAATCGTTTCCCTGAAAGGTCTATTATATCAAAATTTACGGTAAAGTAAGGCAAATAATATGAACAGCTTTTAGATCAAATCGAGAATCCAGCATTTCATGACATACTGGGGTTGAAAAAAAGTTGGCCCTTAAGAGAGTGTAAAAAATGGCAGCATTGCAATCTTAAAGTACCATTACGATCGAATTGAATGCACATTTCCAAAGAAAGCAATTTTTGAAGAATTTTAGTGCAAACCGCACGTCAATATCTTTTTTTCGTTCAAAAGATATGGAGCTCAATGGTTTACAACTTGGCAACTCTGCTAGGCAGAAAGACGTTCATTTCAGGCCTTGACATTTTGGGGAAAGGCGCATCCTATGCTGAGGAATAGCAAATTGAAAATCGGTCAAAATCCACGGTGGGGGGGGGGAATTTAGCCGATTTTGCATACACCCCTTCACAGGGGTTTGAACTTTTGAAAGAGCCAGTTTTCATGAGGATGACTAACTTGAAAGGCCTGTATCTTTGCCAATCTTTTTACTTGAATACTCCTTACAGTACTGTTAAAAAACTTAAAATGTACCCTCATGAATGACAATACACGACTCATTAATGAGACTTGAGCCCATATTTTTCAGATAAAAAATTGTAAGTTTTGATACTTTTCGATACTTTTTGATTTCAATCAAATAGGTTCAAAATTGTGGTAGGTATCCTGCTTCTAAAGGTTCTCGGCTAACTCGAGGATAAAGGCTAAAGGTTAATGGCTACCTCGAGGCTAGACCCCTTTTTATCCTTAAAGGACATCGAGGAGGATCTCAGGATGATACAATTAGGAATTTCTCAAGTCAATTCCCTCTTCGTTCCCATGGTTTTCGTTCCGTCTGACCTAAAATAACAAAAGCAAAAAGCTTTTGGTAGCATGGGTTTTCAAGAGAATATTTTCAAGAGGACTTTTGGATTGCTGAATAAATTATTGATCTTTACAATTCCAAGAGGAGGAAATTTTTCTTAGTTGCCGTCACAGAAAGTTTCATCCATGAATTTTCTATAATGAGATTAGAGATCCAATAACTAGGTAACTACCTGTTGCCAATTTGATGCACTGGGTGAATTGACCAAGGACTTTAAGATAAAGGCTTGCACTGGTGCCAAAACTGCACAGGGGCCTCCTTCCCATTGAATCAACGCTGTTGGCTCATCTGGACTAAAATTAAAACCTGAAAATAAGCACAGACCAAAATGAGAATGTCGTTCATTTTACGCTTTCAGCTTTGCATTCAGAATCAATATTTTTACAGGCTAAAATGGAGATAAAGTTGATTAATAAGGTATCATGTATGGAGTACTGAGAAGATGAATGCTTATGGTAGGACCAAAAACTTTGGTGGTATCAAAATGATTAGATTCAGAAAAGTTATTCGAAAAAAAAGTTGGTAGCAAGACTTTTTCTTGTAAGGTCAAAACTGCATGTGTAAAACAGGGGAGAAAAAGAAAAAACATGATTAGTGAAATTGAATGGGTATCTATGCGCTGTATGATTACCTGTCAAGGCTTGTAAGGGGCACCATCTGGGGATAAAACCAGGTTCATGACATTAACACTGGCAGAATACACCCTAAAAAGTGGAAAGACTCTTAGAGTGTATGAGAATCTGAGCTCCCTACGTTATTTAATTGAAAGTTAATGCAAGAATCAAGATGACAAATCTTACTTCTCACCATTACAGTATGTCAAATTCATGGAGGCTGTTGAATGGCATGAAATGTATAAAATTTAAAGGTTAGCAAACTATTCTGTGGATCTTGAAAAAAAGAGCTATATGCAGATATTTCATGAAGAATGCAGATCTTCTGCACAGCTTCAGGGAAAATTCAGATTTATGGCGCATCCACAGAACTCCTCTAGGATCAAGAGCCTGAAAAGTCAGCCTTAACGAAAATTAGACACTGACTGGTAAGGTTGCTCTTTTAGTGTGTCTTTGAAAGACCTTAAAAGTCAGCACAGGTCACATCACTAGGCATGGACACTGAAGTGAACTAATCCAAAGGAGCAAAGCAGGGCTAAATCCACATAGCCAAATCATCATCACATTGAAGTTATACGTCTGAAATTTTTCAAAGGCGTCTACAGCAAGTATGAGCAAATGAAAGAATTGCTGCCCCGAAACTGACCTGCTATTGGATTCACTTATGGGGTTGCTAAATTTCGACCGATTTTGAGTCAAAAAACGCGAAAGAAAACAAGGGAGCAACAGAGTGCTAAACAGTTACCAAATCAATAGAGTTGGTTCCTTTTGAAGTGTTCTTCCTCCCAGTTCCGATCCAACCGCAAAAGTTATATTCTTCCGGAGGACAGAAAGCTATTGTCTTTCATGTGACTTCTATGCAAGGCGGATAAAGAATGGTGGTCGCATCTCGATTTTGGCTGCCATCTTGAAGATGTGTGACGTGCAGAGGGTACGGGCTCAGTGGCGTGCGGTGGGTTCAGTGACAGGGCAAGCTCTAGCGTTCGCCATCCGGGGGGGGGGGGGGGGGTGTTAACGTAGCCTCTTTCCCTTCCCCCTCCCCCTAGCCTCCCTAGAAAATTCTAAAAAATTTCACTCTATTTGCTCCATTTTTCGGATGAAATCTGATGGAACGTAACGTCTTAAAAAACTGTATTTTTATTTTTTTCTCTCTTATTTATGATTTCGTTTACTCAACTTGTTTCGAATGTTATTGAGCATTGGAGGACGGCTCCTTACTCATAACTCCTAATTTTGCCAGTTACTTGAGGTATTATCGTCTTTATTCTACAGCATTTAAAATTTTTTGAGTTACTTAAACCCCCAAAAAAAGGCTTTCTGCATTTAAAACATGATTGAGAATTGTCTAATTCATCACCAATTAGATCCAAGTGAGCGAAATTTTATAGAATATAAAGGCATTTGCTCCGGAGGAGCAATACAACCGAGACGGAAAGAGGGAACAAGATAGCGCATCGGAGGCAGAAGCAGCGCGCTGCGGTGACGGGCCAAGAGGTGGCCAAGAGAAGCGAGCTGCGATCGCGCAGCGAAGGGCTCGGACTCGGAACGTACCGCGCTCCCCGCCTGCCTTGATTCCGCCGCCGAGCAGTGGCGCTCCGCTCAGCTGATCGCAAGCGATTCTCCAGCGCATGAGTTGGCCCGTGTTCAGGCCGCGCAGCGCGCTGCGCCACCTCCATCCGCTCTTCTGCTTTCCTACTTTGTTGGCTCTTTACGTATTTCTGTCTCCCTCTCTTTCTGTTTTTAATGCAATTTACTTACTGAACGCATTTAATAAATTATGTTTGCTAAAATGTAAAACATTTAATATGTGTAATTTTCTTCTTTCTTTAGAAGTCTTTGGGCAAGCAGTGCTTGCCTTGCTTATCCGGACCGCACGCCACTGTACGGGCTTTAACCGCACGATTTGAAATGTACCCGAAGTGTACCCGATGCCGTGGCGCGAAGCTCATACAACTTCCAAACGGAATTATGAGTTTTCCTTCCTGATGAAACGCTTTCAAATCGTATTCTGAGTTAATTTTTACTGAGAATTTGCAAGGAAGTTACGATCATTCTAATATTTGATATTTCTGGCTGAAATTTTTGTTTAAAGAAGTGTACCCGATGAGCTCATTCCTTCACGCACATGTGCAACTTTCTGACGGAACTGGACCTATCATTTTGAACTTAGTAAGTATACTTTTGGATTTTTGAGAGCTGTGATGCGGTACTTTTCCCTTATAAATTAGGAAATAACATCCAATCATTCTTCTCTTTGATGCTTCCAGGAGAAATTTGTACTTTCGGAAATTAGGGAGACAAGTGTGAAAATTGGAAAAACGGAAAGGGGGCCGGGGATTTCTATAAAACGAAGGGAGGGCTCCCCCTAGACGAGGGGGTTTGGGGGATCCCCAAAAATTATATTGATAATCAGGTACCCATAGAGAAAATAAGAAATATTAAAAAAAAAAAAAAAAACCTCTCACGAATTCCTTTGGACACAGTTTTTAAATTATTCACTGATAAAAATAGCAAAATAAAATACACTGCAGTAATTTCCCTTTAAATTCGGGCAATCAATGCCAGAAATACTTACAATGAGAAGTGACTACAATACCTTGCAGCATCAGAGTGCAGCGTAAATCTGTAACCTCAAACCCCCTAACTCCGCAGTTTGGTTGGTTTACGATCGTGACGTCAAGAGGGTACAAGAAGCGACCACCATTCTTTGTCCGCCTTAACTTATATGTGTCCAGCGAAGCAAGCAGGCTAGGGCCCTCACTGCCATCCAGTAGGGGTTGGCTTTATACACTCCCAGTGAAGTAAGCGCACCAATTTCTACATCTTGGTTAACAGCTTGGAGATGTGCACCGAGATACGGCAAAAACGCATCATCCAAGTACTTCTGCATGGTAAGTGATCTCTAGTTAACGAAAGTTGAAAATTGGTTTCAACGACCATTTAGACGCATTAGTTACGTACCACACGTCAATAAGGCGGCTATATCTATGGTAAGAGTCCAAAGTGGGGCCTATTTCAAATGCAGCCAATGTTTAAGTTAAGTGGCACTGCACTTTACCTGAGCAGCCATATTCTTGGAGCTGCTTTGGTTACCAAGAGTGGGAATAAGAGTATTGCGGTTTTTCCAACAGTACCCTCACCTTCATTCTAATCTGGTAATAGCATAGTCCTTTTGAAGAATACATACCATGCATTAAAAAGCCATAAATGGGGCTTTCAGTTCTAACTATGGTTCCTGGAAATTCATGTTCTTCAGAAAAATACTGCATAAGTTTAAACACACAAAATTAATCAATTATATCCATCGGGGATATCATGTTGATGGTGGAGAGCTTCAGATATAACCTACGGGAAGGATAATATGATTACGAAAATGTCTGCGAATTGAAAAAATATGATGAACGTCTTAGTACCTTGAGTCCATCTTTGAAAAATGTCACTACGAACAACACTACCCCACATTAATTTGATAATGCCACTGAGTTCATCAAAGCTGTGCAGCTGTGTCGAATTTTCGCTGGATGTACTTGCCATAGCTAGTGCCGTAATATTTTATTATTTAAACTTCTGTAGAAAACTTTACATTGTGATCCGCATTCCGAAGATATGGATGGATGCTGTGCGATAGTGAATTACGGTAATAAATAAATTTTGGATTCCTAACCTCCTGTTATTTATTTACTACGGTTTACGCATAGAGTACAATAGAGTCGCACTGGAGCGCCGATCGATGAGGTCAATCCATGATTCCATGAACGGACCTTTCCGAGCCGCTTATGCTCCGAAAAGTGTGATGATTCAATGTCTTTGGTGTGAACCCAACGCTGCCGTGACGTCCATTCCATGCTCCTACTGCCTTTGTTCTTGCTCTGATGCATAGAGTACAATAGAGTCGCAAAGTACTGGAGCGGCGATGAAGCCAATCCATGAACAGGCGTTTCCGAGCCGCGTGTGCTCCGAAAATAGTGAACCATTTGTGAACCCAACGGCATTTTGTAACACGGCGGCTTATGGAGAAATCAAGAACTGCTTGTGGTTTTTAGGTATTTTATAATTCAATCAGCATTAATTTTTGCAAATTTTGCTATTTAAAGGTAGTCAAAGCCATAATGAATCCATTGATGTATATTACTCCTGGATAATATTCATATTGGGATTTAATTTCTGACTTATACCAAGTGTGAACCAACCGGCATTTCTTATCACGGCGGCTTACGGGAAAAGCAACGACTGCCCGTGTTTTTTCGACATTTTTTAATTTCATCGATATTAATTTGTGCAAATTTTGCTACAGTTAGATAGTCAAAGTCATAATGAATCCATTGATGCATATTACTCCTGGATAAAATTCATATAGGAATTTAATTTCTGACTTATACCAAGTGTGAACCAACCGGCATTTTTTTACACGGTGGCTTATGGAGAAATCAACGACTGCTTGTGTTTTTTCGACTTTTTTTAATTCCATCGGTATTAATTTGTGCAAATTTTGCTTGAAATAGATATTCAAAGCCATAATGAATCCATTAATGTATGTTACTCCGAGATAATATTCATATAATGGACTCAATTTCAGACTTATTACCGGCCTACTTATTTTAGCTGGTTCAGTGTGTGTCTAGCCGACGAACGGAGCCGAGTCGGGACTGTCGGGAGTGGGGAGCGCTGAGCGCGAGTCTCTGCGTATGCGTCATCGCTAGTCGCCGCACACTAGTCTCCGGAGAACTGGACAAAACAGCCTCGAAAAGTGACTTCATCGGCGATCCAGTACTTTGCGACTCTATTGTACTCTATGCTCTGATGTTGTTATTTTGAAAATTTGAGGTTATAATTTGCGGCATGACGTTGCTGTAAATCAATGATATTAGCATCAGCCTTCCTACCTCCGACTCTTACCGAAAGCGGCGTCATTTGAAAGAAGTCTATTTACAATTTTTCTCTTCACCATCAACTATCCAAATCATGGTACGTACATACATTCAATTTTCTTTACTTTTGTGATCTTTTGATGTTCCAGTGTTAGTTAATAGAATGGTGATTGCATCTGCAGGACAAGCGGGCCTGCAACCCATGAACACTTGAGTATGCTGTTACCATTCAATTACTACACCAATTAGAAGAAATGTATTGAATTTGCTTGGTTTCTAAAATGAAGCTCTTAAATTTATCGACCCTCCAATGATCTTTCTTGTAAGAGCCAGGTGACAGAGGGACTTGTCCCCTTGGGCCTTTATACCGAAAATTTGCTTAGGCAGCAATGCTTCAACTTTTGTGGGAATCGTAAGTGAGTACGTCCCTCGTAAACGTGGCTCTGTACAGTTTTTTGTTTTTATATCTTGTTTTACGGTGTCCTTGGGGATTAAGTAAGCTTGGGCTTAATCCTCTGATCAGTTTGCCTCCTTCGTGTAGAGGCTTTAGCTCTGGCTCTATACTCAGGATGTCCCGGGTTCAATTCCCGGCTAGGCAACCTTAGTTAGATGGTCTCAAACTATGGTTGCTTTGGGCTAGTTGTACTGTAGGGACTGGAATCAAATGATCTGCGGAGATTCAGTCATGAGGTCCGGAGTTTGGGCGGACCAAAAATCCTGCTGAATTTACAGTAGAAACTGTCCGGAGCATTGATATTCCCTGTCTACTGCCTCTATTACTTAAATTCATTCATGGCTGCTTGAGCTTAGAGCTTTTTGGCTCATAATTTTCCTGGCGCAAGGTCCGCAATCTTGCCGGAAGCTGGAATGTCACAGTGAAATGAACGTACCTAACTTTGAGTTGGGTTAGGTTAGGTTACTTTAAGACCTAACTTGAACGTTTCTAACATTGATTGATTCTTTTATTTATTCATTTTAGGTGGCAGGAGCCACCCCAACCCAATTCCTAAAAAACTCCCCCTAAAAATGTGATGACCAAAAAAAAAAAAGGGGGTGGTGGCTGCCAGTGGCGTAACGGGCGCCCCCGCAGACTCTGCTATGCAGGGGGGCCCTCGGCCGCCGGAATTTTTTTCTCTCTCTCTCTTTGATCCTCAGCTTTGGTTTCAACAGGGTGTCTGCAGGTCTGGAAAACCGGGAAAAATCAGGGAATTTGATCACTGTCTGGAAAACCGGGAAAAGTCAGGGAATTCGATCGAAAACCGGTGAAAGTCAGGGAATTTTCGCAATTCGAACATTTCGCGGCTATTTTTGCTCGTCACTGCCGAATTGGCCGAGTAGCTCGCTTGCGTGGCTGATAATGTAAACTGCTCTGTTCAACCAGTTTGCAACACGGCCGCTAGGTTCACTAATGTGTGTTCCCTAACTTTAAAGATCGAATCGATCTGCCCTATTTAATTTATCTACTTAATTCATGCTAAATGGCAAGATAGACTAAATAGACTTGAATGAAGTTAACTTGCTAACAGCAGAAAATTACAGTAAATAATGATAGAAAACTAAGTGCCCTAGTTTTGAGCAGATGGTTAATCAATTTTTTCAATAAGTTAGGAAATTTAATGAAAAGGCTAGAATTTTAGTTTTTCTTTAACTGAGTAAAGAAATATTTAATGTCAACTGCATTTTGCATGAAATTTTTCTGGTTCTTAAATCAACATGTTCACAACTGGTGCATCCACGTTGTAGAAATATTATTGGTGGATTATATTCTAACAAGCCAATGCTTGTTGAGTATAAGACAAATTCAATACCAACAATAGGTTCTGGAATCCATTGAATTAATTGACCTAATAAAAAAAAAAAAAAAAAAAAAAAAAAAAAAAATCCCGAATCAAGCAAATTTATCTAAAATCGAGAAGAGACTCGTATTTCCTCTTGATTATAGCAAAATCTACCTGAGTTAGGCACATTTACAACTCTTGTTTTCTATTTTAAGAAAAAGAAACTTGTATTTTCAGGGCACTAAGTAATATGCCAATATTTATGGAATCACCAGGGTGAACTAAAGTTTGAATTTTCAAAAGTATACGGGGCAATGTGTCACAAAGAGAGCGTAGTAGAGCTTAAAAATTAAATTTTGAAGGTGAATTTTAGTTTGAGTATACCATTTTGGAATTAGCTTTATTTTGAGTATTTAGGATCTCGTTCCTTTCAAAAGTATTACTCAACTCCTCCCAACGCCATGGTAATTCAGAATATGACTTTACGGGGTTATTCCTAAGGATAGTTTTTTTTTAATATTTTCTAACTAGTTCATCGTATGGCTAAACCCAAAAAGTCAGGGAATTTTGTTATTTTTTGTCATGGAAAACCTGGAATTGTCAGGGAATTTCATTTTGAAAATCGTGTAGACACCCTGTTCAAACTTTGGGCCTTTACTTATCGAGATGGGGCTTCTTCCTTTGATTCTTATTGTTAGCTCGGGGTTTTTCATACTTTTCTTGGACTGTTCCTAACTTTTTGTTTGCTGGAGGGCCCCTGCCTTCCCATGTCCACTCAATGAGTCCACTTTTCGTATTTCGGGTTTTGGGAGGCCCAAGAATCTAAAAGCCTTGGGGGCCCTTTGATTCATGGGCCTGGGCTGAGCCCCCGCCTTCCTTTAGATCATTGATCTTTTAGGGGCTCCATTTAATCGGGTACTTTTACGTTTTTATTTTTTTTTTAAATATATTTATTTGCGCAAACATGCAAGTGAATCAAATTCCACCTCAGAACATAAAGTAAAAGAAGGCTGAATCCTGCACATACCATACCTAAAGGTAAAAAGATATAAGCTGCTGCCACTTTGATTTTTTGGTGGTTAAGGCTGATTTTCTCAAAAATTTTCGGGCTGCGGGCCTAGACCATACGAGAAAAAACGGGAAGGGGTGTGGAAGGGAGAGGGGGGGATAATTTTGGAATTTTATCGACTTAGGAGGCCCCTAGAAAAAATTTTGCAGGGGGGCCCAGCGGAAGTCCGTTACGCCACTGGTGGCTGCTGCCTTACTAGTTATACACGAAGAAACTCGATTGGGCTTTTTTGCACGGTTTGCGGTCCGTTTAGCTCTCCTGCTAATTAAGTCGTAGAGTAAAGCCCAAAAACCCTATAATATTTGGGTAGAATATGCTCAGCTCTACTTGTAATGCCCTCTTTTTTAAATTTAGTTAAATATTAAAAAAGTTATTAAGCTTTAACGACAAATTTTGGACCCCAAAACATGACGATGATGGAATTGTTGAGCAGATTTGGGGCCCGCGAAACGCTCGGCCGCGGCACGGTGGGCATGTTCATTTAGAACAACCTACAGCTATAACCGTTGAAAAAAAACCCTATGAAACTATAGATATTTTGAAACTTCTAATTATAATGCAGGGCCCAAACTGAGACTCCAGCTTTTCAAGCTGTAGTAATAAGCATTCATGCAGATAAAGGCAATTTTAATGTTGCCTCACTCTATACCCCACCTGGTAATGTCCTATCAGCGGAAGATTATATCGGTTTTTTGGAAGAACTGGGTCCCATGTATCTTGTGGGTGGAGACTGGAATGCAAAGAGTCCCAGATGGGGATCCAGGATTACAAATCCTAAAGGGGAATCTTTACTTGAAGCAGTAAATAAAACAGGAGGAAATTTTATCACCCCAGGAAAGCCGACAAATTACCCTCATGTCCCGGGCCACAAGCCAGATTTAATTAATTTCTTTATTTATCAAAATTTAAACATAGTTGATAGAACCTCATGTGATACTATCCCCATGAAAGTCTTACAAGGTCATGTAAAAATTTTATTAGCTATATTTAGTAATCCTGTTTTAGATGAGAGACCTCCCAACATCTGTTCTAAACGGACAAATTGGGAACAATTTCGTTCAGATTTGGAAAAATTAATAGTCAACAACATTCCAGTTGCCACCCCTGAGGATATTGACAGGGAGGCGGAATTGTTGGTGGAACAAATTCAACAATGTGCGAAAGCTAACACCCCAGTGGCTACTAATAATTCAAGGCCATATGCTATCCCCAAGGATCTTCTGAAACTAATTCGTTCTAAAAGAAAAGCAAACCGCATTTCTGTCTCTTCCTCAAATCCAGAGGATAAAGCACATTTTAATCGACTAAACAAAATAGTCAAAAAACGAATGAATGAATTTCTAAATTACAAATTTGAAAATTTCGTAAAATCACTTTCACCACATGCTGACAAAAATTACTCTCTTTGGGCAGCTACAAAGTACTTAAAAAGACCCAAGCAACTTAAATTTCCTATTAAAAAAGCAGATAACACCTGGGCTGAAACAGACTTAGAAAAAGCAGAACGGCTAGCGGATCATTTCGAAATGGCTTTCCAGCCACACAACGATATTGCCGCACCCTCCTCAGATTCAGAAAATGAGAGTTCCACTGACAATCCCGACTCCGAACCGCACAGTCGGAGAGAGGTGTCCTCATTAAAAACTCGAAAATCAAGGAAAATACCACCAGTAAAAATCAAAACAATTACTCCATCTGAGGTAACTAAAGAAATTAAAGGTAAAATTAAAGCCAAAAAAGCTCCTGGCTATGACAAAATTTCAGGTCTTATTTTGAACGACCTGCCGAACGAAGCAATTATGAAATTAACAGCTATTTTTAATGCAGTCATTCGTTGCAAATATATCCCCAAGCAATGGAAAATGGCAGAAATTTTCACTCTTCTGAAGCCAGATAAACCACCAGCAGAAGCTGCTTCTTACAGACCAATTTCCTTACTGCCGGTCATAGGAAAATTATTTGAAAAACTCTATATAAAACGTTTAAATGAAATTGTAAAGCAAAATAACTTAATCATTGATGCCCAATTTGGCTTTAGGGCTCAACATTCAACAGTGGATCAATTACACTGTGTCACTAAATTCATCGAAGATGCTTTGGAAAAGGGCGAATACTGCGTGGCTGTTTTCCTTGATGTAGCACAAGCGTTCGATCGAGTCTGGCATGAGAGGCTCGTCGATAAACTTTTCACCATGCTCCCATGTAACCATGTGGAGCTCCTATCGTCCTTTCTTACTGGAAGACAGTTCAGAGTCAGATATGAAAATACAACATCAGGTTTCAGACAAATACGAGCGGGGGTTCCACAGGGCTCCTGTCTTTCCCCTCTTCTCTACTCTCTCTTTACCACAGACATCCCACAGTCTGGGAGGAGGGGGAAACTGGGAGTTTATGCCGACGATACTCTCGTGCTAGCCTCGTCTAAAAGCTATAGAGAGGCACATCATACAGCTCAGCAACACTTGAATAAAATAAATAAATGGACAATGAGAGATAAAACAAAATTAAATGCCTCAAAATCAGTTGAAGTAATTTTTACTAATCGTCCATATATTCACATCCCGCTTTCTTTAGGAGAAGATAAAATTCCACACGACTCTGTCGCCAAATATCTTGGACTTCACCTAGATTTCAGGCTCAGGTGGGGCAACCATATTAAAAAAAAGTAGCACAATTGTGACTGAAAATTTCCAATATGCAGTGGCTCATCGGACGTAAGTCACGGTTATCTCTAAATATTAAGTTGCTCCTCTACAAATCAATGTTGAGGCCTGTTTGGAGTTACGGTTGCCAATTGTGGGGTTGCGCAGCCAAGTCAAATTTAGATAAAATAGAAATCATGCAAATGAAGATCCTGAGAAGTATTACTAAAGCTAGATGGTACGAGAGGAATGTAGATATTTGTACGGACCTCAACATTGATTCAGTGGAGGACTACATCACCAAGATGTACACTGCATACGAATTTCGTTTACACCGGCACCCCAACCCTGAAGCTCTTGAGCTCTTGGAATGGGACCGATGTGGTCGAAGATTAAGACGTCGCAAGCCCTATGAGCTTGGAATCCAGGGCTTCTCAAAATTTCCTTAAATAGTTAAACCACACGTGCCTCCCTACGCTCTTAAGATGTAATCGGAGGTTTTTCGGGCTTTGACTGAGTCCGGTCGCCCAATTCTACACAGATAAATTAATGAGGCCTTTTTACTTTGAAGTAAATCTGTCTTTATTCTTTCTCCTTAATATTATAAAGGTAGTACTTTTTATAAAATGTATCTAGAATTAGTTTAATATTATTTAGACAGTTAAGACAAGCTTTTAAAAGACTTATATGAAGTCTAAAAGTGTTTATTGTACAAAATTTCTATTGTGCAAATTGAATAAATGAGGCAGAAGGGAGAAAATCGCTAAAAACGTCATTTTTGAAGAGGACCTAAGGACACAGCTGTGGAAGTTATGGGAGGATAAAACCCATTGAACTAGAGATAGTTAGAACCTTTAGACTTCATAGATAGAACTTTTGAAACGTTTGCAGACTTATATGGACTTCGAAAGGAGAATACATTGAAAGAAGGAGAGAGTGTCAATTCTTCACCAATAATTTGAATTTGAAAACAACTCGTAGAACCGCGCGGTGGATGGTGAGCGCCGACTCCAGAAACCAAATTTTAGGTTATATTTCTGCTATTGTGGCTGTAAATATTTTAACATTAAGAATAAGATAGATTAATTGATGCGTGTTTCTATTTTATCAAAGCGGAAGATTACTGGATCCATTTCTATACGATCCTTTTGTGATTCCCGCACCCTTGATAAATTTTGTTGTTACAGTAAATACTTAGATCGCAACCTGTTATTTCTTCCCAGCGGCCCTGATCTAGTGATCTTTTTAAGTAATCGTTCATGAATGATTGATGATATTCCTTTATCAGGAGTCCTAGTTACTATTTCTCATTAATCAGATTCAGCAACTATCCACCAGAAAATCATCCTTCCTCTCAATACGATGATGTCTGTCGGGGTCTCAATCTGTGGGGATGAAGTTGCGTTTCCACTTTCTCCTAAAATTTTGCTAGCAGCCGAACTCCTCTGGAGTTGATGTGTCTCTTCTCAGTGTATCATGCTACTGGTGCATAAAGCCTCAATGTTTCCATAGACTTGTAATGCTTTATATTGGAAAACTGGCTTTCACATTCACCCGTCAGTTGTGCGTATGTGTCTACTTACAGAAGCTACGCTTTACTCCATTGTTGCCCTTTGTTGAACGAGTATAATGAAACCAACTCAATGCCACAAAATCAAAGATACCGTAATATGGGGTGAATGGGGACAGGCGGGTGAATAGGGACAATTTTGATTTATTTCCGTTCTTCAGTCATAACTCGGTAAGTTTGGCACCTACAGAACTTGTTTTTTTCCGAAAATGCATAGTTTGGCATCCTCTTTACTCAACCGGTGCAATCGGTGTTGTTTAGTGAAAACATAAAATGTCAACATAACCTCAAAACCAGACCTTGAAAAAAAGCGGTAAAACAAGCGTGATAACGTCCCATGCAAGTGGATCACGAATTAAAGAAAAATTTTTTTTATGTTATCACATTTTGACATCATTAGTTACCTTGCTCATCACCAAAAATGATGAAATTTGCTCGATATCTAAGTGGTTTAAAAAATACTTTTCTCCAAAAAACGAGCAGTTGGGAGTCTGAGTATCAAAGATTCAGGCACTGCACTGGGGAGGGGCTTTCTTTGAAGTTTTCCGCCTCTTATCACATCTTTTGGAATACTTTTATGTACCTATTTCATATTCTGAGGCTTTTGAATACTGCCGTGGTTTGACTGAGGAATTTATCTTTCAGATCTCACAATGATCAGGGCGTAAAGGATAATTGTCATCTGTTTGCTTCTTACCATCTAATTTTTGTTAATGAAAGACATGTTTTTCCAATTCAGATTCGAATTTCACTTTTTTTTAAAACTCAGGTAGTGCCTCCATCCACTCTCCAGTTAGCAGAATGGGAACAACGCTTTATTTACATTGAAATCTGCTGGTGTCCCTATTCACCCCAGTGGAGGCTGAATAGAGACAGTAGGTGAAACAACAAAATTAAAATAGTTAAAATTTTCGTATCATCATAATTTTGGGGGAAAGTAAAGGTCTTTCAGGGTCACATCTTCCTGTTAAAAAGAAAAACCGAATTCTCGAAATCAGTAGGCCACAGACGTTTATTTGTATAAAAAACTGTCCCCATTCACCCCATATTACGGTACTTGACTTCAAACATTACTGTTAATCTGATTATTAGCAAGTCTCCTTGATTCTGTGTCAGAAGTTGATTGAATTGTCTAATTTGCCTGTATTTGGATAAAATTCTACAAATCTAGGTCTTTCATATTGACCTCTGCAGAAGGTATGTATCTATATGCTGCTATTTCATTGGTTTGATAAAATTGAGATGCTAACTAATGCAGGATATCCTTGGTGATAACCTCTCTACATCGGCTAAAATTTGCAGTACCTGGAGACGTCAACTTGCTGCCACTGCTTACCACATATGTATAGGAGATAATACAGAGCGGCTGTTCAATATAAAACATCAGTGCCTCTTGATCTCTAGATTATCTGAGTCCTCGCCTGACTAATTTACCCACTAAGAGAGTGCAACAGAAAATTGGCTGTTTCATTTAGCACGGAAAATGGATACAAGAATCAATTCTCTGGCACACCCTGAAAGTGCATTAAAACTCATAAGATAAGGACTTTGGATGACCAGAACTGGCAGAATAATGGAAGCTATCGATTAATATTTTGGGCTGCAACAACATCAACAGAGCATCTTCTTTGATGGAGAGTGGGCAGTGAATCTCCGAGTTGAAAAATCTCTCTTAAACAGAAAATATTGTTACCTACTTACTTCGCCTGCCACTATACATATTGATGTGAGAGTTACCCTAATCGGATGGTTGCAGGATCTTCCTGGCAATTCCCAGCATAGATATGATGGTGCTCTACATAATTAACTTACCGGCAGAATCATTCGCTCGATAGAATCATACTAGGGGGCTACGCCCCCTGGCCGCTACGCGGCCCAACCCCCTGAAGGCGCTCCGCGCCATCAATGGGCCGCTTCGCGGCCCTATTTTTACCCTCCTATCAGTGTTAGTTTTAATTTTCCCCTAAAAAATTACGATATGAGGTATACTTTAATTTTAAACTTTGCTTGAAATTACTTTAAAATTAAAAGGACACGTTTTGGAATGACTGCTTGATGAAATATTGCAGTAAAACAATGAACAATGATAGTCAGGTAATAATAAATTATTTTATGAGTCGGGGATCGAACCAACACCGAATTCTAAGTGGACGCATTCGACGTCTTAGACGACTCGGCCATCGCTCGACGTGAGATCGTTGGAGCGAATCTTGTGTAGATAAGTGTAGAGCTGATGCGCAGGCTACCCAGCTACTGCGCAACCTCCTCGACCACTGCGCATCCTCCCGCGCATAGCGGTAGCAGTACCGGAGCATTCTGTAAACTCACTCACTTTTATAACGTGATTTTAAAAAAACCTGGGTCCTTTTTTCAAAATCTGATGACAGCGGGCTCATCTAGGGCCTATTACCTGTCGATTTACGCAAAAATCATGGAAATCGGCTCGGTAGAACGCTCAAACGAACTATGACAAAAAGTATAAATTTACATTGTTTAAATGGGAGAATTCGCAACTTTACCATGTAATATAAAAAAACCTGGGCCATATTTTGAAAATCTGAAAAGAGTTGGCTTATCTAGAGACAATTGCCCGTCGATAGCCGCAAAAATCATGAAAATCGGACCGGTAGAACGCTGGAACTAAGCGTTACCAGTTTCGCAAAATTAGGAGGTCTTAGAGCTTATAGTATAGACTAGGGGGCTACGCCCCCTGGCCGCTACGCGGCCCAACCCCCTGAAGGCGCTCTGCGCCATCAATGGGCCGCTTCGCGGCCCTATTTCTACCCTCCTATCAGTGTTAGTTTTATTTTTCCCTTAAAAAATTACGATATGGGGTATACTTCAATTTTAAACTCTACTTAAATTACTTTAAAATTAAAAGGACGCGTTTTGGAATGACTGATTGATGAAATATCGCAGTAAATCAATGAACAATGATAGTCAGGTAATTATTAAAATTTCATGAGTCGGGGATCGATCCCACATTGAGTTCATTGTGGACGCACTCGACGTCGTAGACGACTCGGCCACCGCTCTACATGAGGACCACAGCGCGAATCTTGTGGAGATAAGTGTAGAGCTGATGCGCAGGCTACACAGCTACTGCGCAACCTCCTTGACCACTGCGCATCCTCCCGCGCATAGCGGTAGCAGCACCGGAGCATTCAGTAAACTCACTCACTTTTATAACGTGATTTTAAAAAAACCTGGGTCGTTTTTCCAAAATCTGATTACAGCGGGCTCATCTAGGGCCTATTACCTGTCGATTTACGCAAAAATCATGGAAATCGGCCCGGTAGAAGGCTCAAACGAACTATGACAAAAAGTTTAAATTTACATTGTTTAAATGGGAGAATTCGCAACTTTACCACGTAATATAAAAAAACCTGGGCCATATTTTGAAAATCTGAAAAGAGTTGGCTTATTTAAACACAATTGCCCGTCGATAGCCGCAAAAATCATGAAAATCGGCCCGGTAGAACGCTGGAACTAAGCGTTACCAGTTTCGCAAAATTATGAGGTCTTGGAGCTTATAGTATAGATGAGAGGGATCACATAGTGTAGAATATAATATTAAGCCTTGAGTAGGTATAGGTGATGTTTTTACTTTAACGTCTGGTTCTCGGTCTACCGTGTGAAAGGGACGGACCAATATGGAAGAATCATACATGCCAAGTGGCTCCTAAGTTGTCCTTTATTTGTAGTCCTTAGCTGAATGGTTCTTGCCTGAAGGTGTGACAGTAAATGGACTGTTTTTTTTACCATCCTTGAAAGTAAAACCAAGAATCAAAATTGTATTCTCCGTTTTACCCAGATAGCGTGTTGAAACTCAATCGCTGCCGACTCTACATGACCAGAATTGGCAGATACAGGCTCATGAAAATGAAATGTTATCGAAAGTAAAACCAAGAATTAAAATGGTATTCTCCGTCGTACCCTGATAACGCATTGAAACTCAATCGCTGTCGACTCTGTATGACCAGCATCGGCAGATACAAAAATTATCCCTAAATACAGGTGATGTCTATACTATAAATCCTGGTTTTGTGCCTAATGTACACAGGAGATGGAACATTACATAATAGTACTATATTAAAAGCAGCTCTGAAGTTGTTGATTATCAGGGTTCTTGCCTGACACATTCACCCACTTTTATCATTGAAAGTAAACCCATTATGAGCTAAACTGACACTCTCCCTTTCACCCTGTTGCGCGTTTAAAATCAATTGGTCTATGTGGACTCTGTTGACCGGAATGGGCAAAAGGAGAATCATAATGATGAAGTTATCATAAAGTTTCATTGCAGCAGGCCGATTATTGAAAGTTTAAAGTCTGATAAGGTACACTCTACCATAGGTATGGACAAACGGAGTGCCGAAGTGGCAGCGCTGAGAATATAAGCCATTGAGTGACGTCGCAAGTTGTACCATCTTTGCCGCGCAGTTCAAAATGAGGTTCTGGTAGATCTGTTAGCTTCTATAAGCCATCAGATGAATTTAAGAAATTGATAAAACTCAAAATAACGATAAACTCAACTAAGAACACGAAAAAATAACACGAAATTGACGAGACTTACTCTCAGAACAGAAAGTAAAAAAGTTTTCAATATGGCGTCGCAGCCGTACCATCGGACGCTGTCTAATCTACGCGCTTCGACGACTTTCTAAAATTCCATTTCTTCATACCTGCAGTAGAGTGTACCTTGGGTAGGATACTAACTGAAAACGCAGGATTACCACTGGTGTGGTATTTGAAATAGTAAACAAAAAAAATATCCTCGTACTTCCAGCCTGATGTGATCCTCACATGAGACCATAGAACGCAGGTCATCCCGGCGGGAAATCGAACCGGGGATGTCATAATGGCTCCTACTGTGTCGTCTGAAGCTGTTAGGGTTCTTGGTGGCTCACCAGCCATCGATGACAAGTGACAACAAAATTCACTTGTGAGCCGGCCATCATGGCAACATGATCGTTGTACCGTCTTGTCTTTTCTTGTGGTTTTGATATTGATGGTTGTGTGCCTATTTTAGATCATCAACGATCTTTTCTATCCCACTACCCTATCACAATCAAACAAAAGCAACATGATCCTATTATCCTGACCATTAGTATAATCCAATTAGTATTATCAGACTGATGTCATGCTAATCTGTTCCTTAAAGCAACGTGATTAAAGTAAGCAAGTAAGCAGTGTTAATGTAAGTAATGATGAGGTCATTATGACTTTCTTTAACCAGGGGCTTCTTGAAAAACCTTCTAGTGGCGAAACTGCGCTACCTGTTAATCCTCCCTCTACAAATGTTAGTCTAAGTATGTAGGAAAGGCAAATTTATTGAAGCTCAACATGAAGTTGCACTAGTAATCATTATCGCATGCACCAGAATTTTGCTTCCTCATGAAATCAAGCTCGCTATGTGGATTCCCAAGTATGATTGTGATGTTTTAAAGAATATTTCGATTCTCAGTTATCAGCAGTCAAAAGTTGATATGTTGAGAAAGTTGCAAAGGGCAGGATTACCCTTTGAGAGGTATTTGAAGTAGTAGTGGAGTAAGTTTTTTAAAATTATCAGCTCATAAAAACTGAAAAAGTAGAACGAGGAGCACGATTCATTTTAGATTTCCGAGATGTATTCTCGAGTTATAGTAGCAGTAGCTTAATAGGAAGTATCACCATCCTGTGATTCTGCTAATTTTCAATGCATCTCACGTTCCTCAATGAATTCTGGGACCTCCTGTTTACAATTTTTGGTTCTGCTTATTTTCAGGCTCGCAGGTATGATACAAGAACAACCATATTTTCTCCGGAAGGAAGGTTGTACCAAGTGGAGTATGCAATGGAAGCTATCAGTCATGCTGGCACATGTCTTGGCATCCTAGCTAATGATGGCATTCTCTTAGCAGCTGAAAAGAAAAATACCAACAAACTCCTGGATGAAGTTTTCTTCTCAGAAAAAATTTATAAATTGAATGAGTAAGTTTCATCCTTTTTCCTACTTATTGTTTGAAGCAGAGGTACAAATAGTTCTAGGCCTCTGAAATTTTCAAATAGAGAGGAGAAGCCTCCCTGTTATTTTGTAACTTGCTGTGCTTTTGCATGCACACACATATGCAAACACTGCAACCTCTCAAGAGTCAGCTAGTTATACTCCATGGTTCTCCTTTTCTTCACTACAATGCAATGCCATGTCTCATTATTTTCCAAAGAAAAATCCCAGCAACTCCAGGGATGCAGAAAGTTCTTTGGAGCACAAACCAGTTGCAATTTCAGCCTCAAAATTGCCTCACCCTCGCCTCGAAAACACTCGGTATGCCACTGCTGTTCGATGGTTGGATGTACAGATAGCATTTGTGGTTGGTGCAAAGGCATTTAAAGGTATTTTTGTCTACTCTTATGTCATTAAAGGCACAATGGATACCTCCGAGGCAACGCTCTATTTTTAACTTGGGGGAGGAGACAACTCTCTATTTTTAACTTGGGGGAGAGATCTACCAAATCTTCATGATAATGGAAACTTATTATCAAGAATGATTACTTTGTTGCAGTGATATGGTCTGTAGCGTTGCGGGTATAACATCTGATGCAAATGTGTTAACAAATGAACTCCGGCTGATAGCGCAAAGATACTTATTACAGTATGGTGAATCCATCCCTTGTGAGCAACTTGTTTCTTGGCTATGTGATGTCAAGCAAGCCTACACCCAGTATGGAGGTATGTTTCTTGGTAATTTAAATTCCATTTGAAACGATTTTTAATAAAAAGAGAAAAGGAGCTCGTAAGTGAAGAGGTATCAAGGTGCACCTGCTTAAGACGCTCATCAAAGCAGAGACTGCAATAGCTCATATCCAAGTTGCCTTGGCTGCACAAATCAAGAGGCCACTGTATCGGTATTGAAATCAGTACGGTAAATCGGTATTGAAATCTGGACGGGGATTGGAATGCGCAGCAAGCTGTCAACCCCACCTGAGGCATGAAAGGATATGAAACACATGCGGTCAATATCAAGACCTTGGATCATTCTCTTTTGTGATAAAATTCAAACTTGACTCATGGACCAAGAGAATCAATGAGGACCCCCAACTCCAGTTAGTGGCAACACTATCTGTGCCTGGCAGAGGGTCTAGTGAACTGAACCGATTGGGTTCTCCTGCTCCATGTTTTCATGCACCACCTATTTAGGCCTATCAATCACTCGAGGCTCATGGAAGTTTCTAGATCCTCGTGGTTGTTCTTAAGTTCTGAAGAGTTTAGTGTGAAAAGTTTCCCATTTTTATTTCAATCGTAATAGATCTTCGGGTTCATAAACTGGTAATGATGTGAAGTGTCTTTTCAAACCTTTTTACTCAGCAGCCACTGCTGTTGAGAAAGCAAAAGGAAGTGTGTACTTAGTGTGCAGCAGGATAGTACTTTTAGTCGCGGCGTTTCTTTGTTAAAGTGAAATCTCTTTAGAGAGAAGTAGTGTTGTACTGATGAAAATCAACTTAGTGGCACAAAATCAGAGGTACTTGACTTCAAGCATTACCTTTAATTTGATTATTAGCAAGTCTCTTTGATTCTGCCAGGAGTTGACTGAATCATCCAATTTGCCTGTGTTTTGATGAGATATTTCAAATCAAAGTCTTTCGAATTGACCTCTGCAGAAGGTACGCATCTATACTATTTCATTAGTTTGCTAAAGTAAAACGTATTAAAGTATTTAAATAAATAAATCATAAAATTTATAAGGAACATTGCATGGAATACTACCTGTTTTAGAGGTACAATTTCGAACCGCTGTGGCAATAGTTCTCCGTACCCTCCACCAGGTCGCTGCAGTCGCGCGATAACGATTTCTAACTTGGGTAAAAATTGGAAGTTGGGGGTCCTTATTTATTCTCTTGGTCCATGCTTGAGTTAACTATCCAGGGGCGGGGCAGTCCCTCAAAATCATCGATTCAGAGTTGATGCCAAGGCCGGCGAGCATTAACCTAACCTTCAGGATTTCAAAGCTAAGGGACTAAGGAAAAGTCGCTCTTGTCCAACTGCGTCTTCAAGTGTTTCGTTTTCGTCTATCTTACTAAAAGGTAACATGAGTTTAATGACACCTACTTTTCTTACAGCATTTCACAATTCCTTCTCAAATTTTCGTAACTTCTAATGCTCGCTCATTTCTTTCCTATATTTAATGTAAAAGGCTCCTTATAGGCCAGTCATATGGGGATTTTATGCGGTTTTGAGAGCGGAACTTTTTTTCTCCGCTGATTTCTCATCTATAGAGGGTCCTTAACAAGAATCCAAATTTGCCCTTTCGGCAAATTATGAAACCTCCCCCCCTTACCCCTAAAATTGAAAAAATCGGCCCAAAAACGGCTGTTTTCTCTCGTTTTTCGGCCACTATCGCCAAAACCGCTGATTTTTCAAGTAAGTGTGTAAGGATCTACATGATAGTAGATAAGATTACGGACATTTTTCACCCGGTCTGAAATTTTTTTGATGAAAAACATACCCACTACAAGGTTGCCCAAAAAAATCCTAAAATGTTCAAAATTTGATTTTTTAAAGGTTTTTTGCTTGTAATTTTTTTCCCAGCAATTTTAGAAGGTAAGTGTAAAGTCCAAATGAAAGTAGATCCAAAATTCTACAATTTCGTGTATCAGACTTGTTGCCAATGTTACGGTCTTTAAGGGCATTTTCCGCAGCGGTGCAATTCACGCAGCCGCTCCACTCTCAGTCCAGTCAATCTTCGAATTTTTAAAATTTCAAATTTGTTTCATTTAGAATGCCCCTTTTATAAAGCGTTTATATCGATAATTTTTCCGTGGCTAATTCTTCTGAGGTTTTACAGCCATATAGAGTGAGCAGAAATGTATTTCCTGCAGCAGATATTTCTTCACGTTCAGATTCAAGATTTTGAAACACCGCAGCACATTTTTCACCAAATCGGGCTAGTTTTTAACGAGAAAAAAAATTTAAATTAGTCTGAACATAGAGGGTAGAGGTTGTATTGCATTCGCCGAAAGCATGAAGAAACAGTATGCTGTCAGCGGCTACTTTAACTTTGATCCTAGTTCTGTTGTAAAATGTTGGCGCGGCGCTCTTTTTGCCTGAATTCAATAATAAAATGTTACAAAGTTAATTCGAGCTCGCCGTCAACAAAACTTAATGATACTGGGCAAAAACTGGACAAATTTAACTGGGCAAAGAACCCCGCACCTTCCTTATGGGAAATCTCCCCCAGTCAAACGCGATGCCGCTTGGATATGTTGCTCAGCTCGTCATTCTGATCAAAAGCTCTATGGGGCCCAAAGAGATCCCATGTGCGGTTTTCGAGATATTCGCCGTTTTATGTGCGTAAACGGAGGTTTCGCGCGCTCCCGCCGGAAGCCATACCAGTGTGCGGCGCCGCTCGTGCCCTTCCCTTCCAGTCCTCTCCGACCTCTCTCCGCTGCCCCGCCACCCATACCTTGGCTCCTCAACCGCTCCAACTCCGACGCTCACGAGGCTGCGCCCATTATTACCGGACCGCGCCCGCACGCCGTCTTCTTACGCGGCCTCTCCTTCGGCCATGTCGCCTCTTTTTCTCATCGACCCTTCCTGCAAGTCTTGAAAAACCTTTAAGAAGTCCATTTTTACTAAACATGATGATGCTAATGTCACAAATAATACAAAGAGAGAAGAAAGGAAAGAGAGGAAAAACAAATGATAATCCATGCGAAAGTATATGGAGAAGAGTTGGAATGCCTAAGAGACCGCTAAATGAGACAAGCTTTTTTTCATTTTTTCCCCCTTTTCCTTTCTTTTTTTTCTTCATTTTTCTCAAGTGGAAGCAGTGAAAGTAACTTCTGTTGGAAAATAATGTTGAGTTTTTTTTTTTTTTTTTTTTTTTTTTTTTTTTTTTTTTTTTTTTTTTATCACGTGGAGGAAGTTGAGGGGAATCAGTCGGCTGACGATGCCCAATTTGAGGCCAAGTGTGCCTTAGCTTCGACTTTTTTTGGCCTGCCTAGTGATCATTTTCCGTAAGTTTGTACGTCAGTTAGTAGTTAGTGAATCCTAATCGTCAGGAATCCCCCAGCCAAGATTTCCAAGCCCCAGAAGGAGAATATACGCAGGCGCCCATAGGGGTAGCTCACAGGCGTCAGGCGAAGCACTTGGAAATGATATTGATTCTGATCAATTCTGAACGTACGACAACAGAAAAGGAGGCAGTTGCTTGGCTTATCAAATGATTTGATCATAGTTTCCACATTTCATTCTAAATTGCTAAAATTCAATTTTAAAAGCATCAAAGAGAAAATGACGTATTTGGCACGATCGATGGAGGAGGTTGAGGGGAATCAGTCGGCTGACGATGACCATGTAGAAACTAAGTTTGACTTAGTCGAACCGCACCAATGGAGGAGGAGAGAGGGATCATTACTAACTGAACTCAAGGAAGAGAGATGTCCATTTAGGCGTAAATGGTCACATTTTAAGTCGCTCTTACTTGCAGCACCACCTTATCAGCCATCTTATTATCTGCTGATTGTATCCTCTAATCAGATGATCACTGGTCGACAGACAGATCGGTCAAGAATGTCACCTTTCAGGGAACTTTAATCATTGATGTCAGATGATCGTGCCAAATACGTCATTTTCTCTTTGATGCTTTTAAAATTGAATTTTAGCAATTTAGAATGAAATGTGGAAACTATGATCAAATCATTTGATAAGCCAAGCAACTGCCTCCTTTTCTGTTGTCGTACGTTCAGAATTGATCAGAATCAATATCATTTCCAAGTGCTTCGCCTGACGCCTGTGAGCTACCCCTATGGGCGCCTGCGTATATTCTCCTTCTGGGGCTTGGAAATCTTGGCTGGGGGATTCCTGACGATTAGGATTCACTAACTACTAACTGACGTACAAACTTACGGAAAATGATCACTAGGCAGGCCAAAAAAAGTTGAAGCTAAGGCACACTTGGCCTCAAATTGGGCATCGTCAGCCGACTGATTCCCCTCAACTTCCTCCACGTGATAAAAAAAAAAAAAAAAAAAAAAAAAAAAAAAAAAAAAAAAAAAAAAAAAAAACTCAACATTATTTTCCAACAGAAGTTACTTTCACTGCTTCCACTTGAGAAAAATGAAGAAAAAAAAGAAAGGAAAAGGGGGAAAAAATGAAAAAAAGCTTGTCTCATTTAGCGGTCTCTTAGGCATTCCAACTCTTCTCCATATACTTTCGCATGGATTATCATTTGTTTTTCCTCTCTTTCCTTTCTTCTCTCTTTGTATTATTTGTGACATTAGCATCATCATGTTTAGTAAAAATGGACTTCTTAAAGGTTTTTCAAGACTTGCAGGAAGGGTCGATGAGAAAAAGAGGCGACATGGCCGAAGGAGAGGCCGCGTAAGAAGACGGCGTGCGGGCGCGGTCCGGTAATAATGGGCGCAGCCTCGTGAGCGTCGGAGTTGGAGCGGTTGAGGAGCCAAGGTATGGGTGGCGGGGCAGCGGAGAGAGGTCGGAGAGGACTGGAAGGGAAGGGCACGAGCGGCGCCGCACACTGGTATGGCTTCCGGCGGGAGCGCGCGAAACCTCCGTTTACGCACATAAAACGGCGAATATCTCGAAAACCGCACATGGGATCTCTTTGGGCCCCATAGAGCTTTTGATCAGAATGACGAGCTGAGCAACATATCCAAGCGGCATCGCGTTTGACTGGGGGAGATTTCCCATAAGGAAGGTGCGGGGTTCTTTGGATTCTTGTTAAGGACTCTCTATAGATGAGGAATGAGATGAGAAAAAAAGTTCCGCTCTCAAAGCCGCATTGTGGCCATTATTATCCTCAAATGACTGGACTATTATGATAATTATTACATGTTATTACTAGCCGTCCAAGGCGCCCTCCGCGGCTGGTCAGGAGGCTTCGCTCTCTGGACCCATATCACTCGCTCCGCGGGTGATTATGGTTCGCTTTGCCAGCCTTATTTTTCTCCTTTGCCGATTTGATTACATCAGAGAAAGTACCAGAAACAAATGCTTTTCGTCGTCTTGCAACACTCAAAGTGCACAAGTCTCTTGCACAAGTCCATGAATTTTTCAGAAAGCTCCCGAAAAGCAGAGGTGCAGAAAGTTCAGCAGTGAATGCTTTCACTAGCAAGACGCAGATTTTACCCACGCATTATTACACAACGGGGTCAAAGTAATTTTGACAAAAAATCAGTGCAGTCGAAGTAAATTTGACAAAAATCAGCGCGGTCAAAGTAAAGAGCGACCCTAAAAACTACCGTTTTCGGGCACAATTTGGGTCTGTGGGATTTTTCTTGAAACCAGGCTGAAACGATACTTTATGATACCCTAAAACTCTGGTTAAAATTTTAGCTTGAGTATATGCACGGTTTTTGAGAAATGGGAGGGTCAAAGTTGCCAAATTGCCATCATTCTTGACAGCATTTTTACAGCAAAAAGACGGGAAAAATGGACGAAAAAGTTACAATTTTGATGAGTTTTGGCTGTAAATGTTCTTATTGGGCCCCCACGCATATAACTGTGTTCAGTTTCAAAGAGTTCGGCCGCACAGTGGTCTCTTCTTCTTCTTCTGTTGGTTTACTGGCTTTTATTCCAAATGCGGCACCTACAGCCAACTATAGACAAAATTTCATACATAGGATATTAGGAGAACTGGAAGGATACGGAAATATTTAATGAGATGGATAGATTATTTGCGAAGACCAACACCATTTTCACGCCTAGAGACCCTTCTAGGCGACCTCCTATACCTGGTTATTACTGGGTCATAGAAAACATTCAAAGTGAAAATATGGAAGGTTTAGGGTTTATATTCTTTTTATTTGGATATTAAGATTTTGGAAGACTTGGAAATGGATATTGGAAGGTTTTACTAATGTTATAGATAAGAAATAAAATTTGTTATAGTCCTACTGTTGATAGTTAAAACATTCCTAGAGCAACTGTCACCTGCAGCGACCCAGGTAGTGTTTACTCTTAAAAATAACTAATACAGTCAGATATGACTTAGAGTTCTGATTATTCTTTATTTTTTTTATATATAGATTTATATTATTGACTTTTAAGAAATTAGCAATGATTTTATATATCTTAGGGTTTGGGATGTGAAGTATATATGGGACGTTGAATGAAGGGAAGTAGTTATTTTCAATTAGATTTTGAATCATCGTATCTTGATTTATTAAATTTTGGCATTCAAATACAGTAAAAGCTTGTTAAGACGAAATATGGTTAAGACAAAAATCCGCTAAGACGAAATTTTTTTCGGTCCCTTGACACTTCCATAAGAGGCATTGTAAAAAAAATACGGATAAGACGAAACTTCGAAATTTTGACCCGTAACCCAAGCCGGTTAAGACGAAGAAAAATTTCCTATTTTCTACCCTGAAATTGGGTAAAAATGACAAAAAAGAGCCAATTCTTAGGGAAAATAGACTTAGTTTTATGTACCTTGACATAAAAAAAGTAGGTTGAGAGTAAATCGTGGGTATCCTCTATTTTGCTGGATGACTGAGATGCAATCGACAGTTGACGATAAACCGATTTGCGTATTTTAAGAAAATTCAAAATTTGGATTTCATATTATATAAAATTTAAAAATTTAAAACTGATAGATAATAATCTTTCAAAAAGTCATTCACTTAAAAACTCTTCACCTGACCTTTGATCTGTGTACCTCAAAAATGATTTCAGGATGACTGAGAGCAGCGCGGATACCAGCGCAACTTTCAAGCGCAGTTGCCGCTTATGCCGAAAAATTTCGTCTTAAGCAGAGAACGGTTAAGATAAAAAGCTGCTTATGACGAAATTTTTTTCGGTCCCTTCATTTTTCGTCTTAACGAGCTTCTACAGTAATATGTGGTTTAGGTCACCATACCACCCATATTCGCATGTTTCTGTGTCTTTCAGATTTAATCTCTGTAGACGAAGTGGGAAGTTTCCATGGCGTAATCGAAGTCTAATTACATTTTTTATTTCACTACGATTCCATTTTAGTTTATCAAACCAAGGTTTTTGATTCATTATTCGGCTAATTGATTTTAATTTCTGACCCTTCCAGATACATTCTATCCATTCTTGGTTCCATTCAAGGAATGCTTGTTTTTTAAAATGAGGGATTAATTGCTTATAATAAAGCTCTTAGTTAACATTATTGGCCAAGGGGAGCAGTTTTGTTAGACTGTCGGCTCTTTCATTCTTTGGGATTCCCACATGGCTGGGGATCCATGATAACCACATATTATTGGGCTGATTGTAATAAATAAGTGACTTCATATCATTTATTGTTGGGTGGAGGTCACAAGATTGATTGAGAAGATCTTTAAGTACATTTTGAGAATCAGAGCAGTTTATTATGTTTTTATGATTATTAGTTAGACTATATTCAATTGCTCTTTCAATGGCATATGCTTCAGCGTCAAAGATCGAAGTGAAGTTAGATCATTCATATAGTTTAAAAAACATTTTGATGGTGAATACTGCTGTTACATACGTTTCTGATTTTCCTCTGTCAGTAAGTAAGTAAGTAAGTAAGTAAGTAAGGCCGGGCTGGCCGGCGAGGCGCCCTCAAGGGGCCAAGGCAACTGCCGTCGTGCACCCCGAAGTTGGACCGTACTCCTTAACATATCTTCGTACTATTGACACATTGAGTATCATCTATATTTCCGCAAGGCTCAGCGGCCGTCTGATAGCCAACGGAAGGTCTTATCAAAGACTGTGGCAGACGCTGCAGAGCACAGACTTTCGGAGCACGGCCATGTCTCCACCGAGTTGGACTGTGTTGATGCAATCTACACTGATAGGTAGCGCTGGCAGTCGCGCACACTACGAGTGATTACCGATTTTTCACAACCCAGTCGAACAGTGCAGACTTTACTTACTACCCATACTTACTGGGTGACTATGTCCCTCCCGCACCCTGTAACCTCGAAGGGTCAGGGTATTGGAGTGGCATAGTCATCACCAGTCACGATGACTGATATTTGAGTGTCCTCAAATATCAGTCACCTCCGGGTATTGAACCCGGGACCTCAGTGTTGGCAGCGAACTGCCTTGACCACTACACCACTGAGGCTGACTCCTCTGTCAGTACTGTATTGGATATAATTGGGTCTATCATTGATTAAGTTAAGGAATTTCATTAGAATTCAGTGGCGTGGCGTGCTTTGCGATGTATCGATTGTTCTGCCATTTAAACCTATGGTAAAGAATCGATTATTAAGGCGTTCGCTGCGAACACCCTGATTATCGATCCTTTTCCATAGGTTTAAATGGCATAACAATCTATATATCGCAAAGCACGCCACGCCACTGTTAGAATTATATGAGGGTCCATTTGCTTTTTTCTTTATCAATATTTAAAAAGTCTATTTTGGGTTAGAAAAATTGGAATTTTGGGTTTTTACTGAGGGATGGAGGGACTCTTGAGCCATCTAGTTAACATTAGAGGGTATTGTTAATTAGCCCACCACGGACTTTCTAAAATAGAGACTTCTAGAGATTTAATATCATTTATTAAAGAGTTGTTAAGTAAACTTATAGATTTTAGAATTAGTTTATCGGTCACACAGTGGTTTAAAATGGGGAGAAATCGTGGTCAAATCAGGATTATTTGTTAAGCTTTTTGAAAATGGAAGTAAAATTGTAAGTCTCCTGCAGAGTTCATGGCTAACAATGTTCTTATCGGTCCTCAATGCAATAACTTGTGTTCATTTTCACAAATTTTCATCGCACAGTGGTCCAAAATGGGGGAATTGGTGGATAAATTAAGACCCACTGTCAAACTTTTTAAAAATGAAGTAAAACTGTTGATTTTATGTAGAGTTCCGATCCTGGATGAATCCGTGGACTTAATTTTTTTAAAATTATTGTTGTATGTCAGACTATATTGTTTACAGAATTTTGTTGTACATTATATTTTGTAGCATTGTATGTTTTTGCATTGCATGAAAAATAATGCGTAAGCTTCCTTGCCTTGTCATGGTACTAATCTTTGAAGAAGTTTATTTTTCTTCATTTTATCTTATTAAGCGCTCAGCCGATAGGCGGCGCTTATTGCTTTCGACTAGCCACTAGAGCTCTAGTACAGTAGAGCGCTCCTGCAGTCAAATGGCGACTCATCGATCCCCGGAACACCATTTTTAAAACATTTTTTTTTTTTATTACTTGATAATACCTCTGTGAATATGATTGAATACAAATTAGCGTGAGAAATAAATAACAGTCCTAAAACTCTTCGCTTTTCGGTTTATAGTTATCCTGCAATTATCTCTGAAAGTGCAGGATCCGCGTTTTTTTTCCCGACAACTTTACAACCGGTGATAACTTTATTCGGAGCTTAGTAGAATTCGCCTACATCTAGGTTATGTGTCTTTCACCCAAGTACTGGAGAGTATTGCCATCCTTTTGCCCCTCTCTGATTGGTTCATGAGTTTTGGCCTCGCTGGCACTCTTCTGGCGTAATAAGATCAATGCTCATTTTCTGTAGGTACTGCCACGATTCAGATGACGACGACACCACTCTCCCGCATTTGCTTCTCGCGTCTCGCCTACTCCTTTGTTTTCATCTTTCGTCCTTCAGCCATCAGCCGTGTAAAGTTTGTGTTGTGAAATTTAAGAGTTTGAAAGTGTCTATAGTTGTGCCCAAGCACCAATTACAACACGGTTTGCATTCTCATGCTGAAAAGCATAGAAAAATGACAGGATCATTTTGCGCAGTTCAAGCGCAGCGATTTGTACCTTCTTGATTGTCACCACCTCATCGCTGCAAATTATGAAAAGGACCGCTCAAGTGTATCATTGATCATAGAATATCTGTTATTCTCAAAGCGATGTCGTCATCACATCCTTAGTAGTTCACAACTTCTGATTATTGAGTTTAACTAGGTGTCAAAAAATCTAAGATATCTGAAGTAGCAGAAAATTGTGTACTTTCAAAGTCTAAGATTTTTTGCAGCACCAACAGTTTCATAAATCTTCCCTATAACACTCTACTCTTAAACTACTACATTCTCCCTCTCACATTGCTCCATAACAAAGGTATGTGTTAGCCTCTTAATTGTACTAAAAATTCTAGGTTTCATGACTCATTTATTCAATCACTCTCTGGTGAATTTGGTTCCGTCAGATTGTAAGATTCATTGCGTGACACTTTATGTGCTATCTCCGCAGACTTAACTTCTGGCATTTGAACGCTCAATGAGTGCAAAATTTCATTTGACCTGTTGGCTAATTTTCAGTAAAGAAGGTAAATAACCTTGTAATAAATGTTCAACCAGACGATGTAGGAGATGAGGTTGAAAGTTACATCACCTCCATATATGAGGAAGCTTTCATACCTACAACCTGATTTTATGACTTACAGTAACAATAGATACTGCTTTCATCTGGCATCCTTTCATGCGTCGCGCCGTCTAATAAACGGGGTCCTACATGTAGTTGATTCCATGAATAGGTAAAATGGCTTAGAGGGAATAGCTATTGAGATTGCAAGTTTCATGTATATGAGGAAGTTTTCATTTCTGCAACCTGATTCTGTAACTTTTGATACCTTGATCAGTTCGGTATCCCTGCCGGTGACACTAGATGGAAGATACCACTTGATCGATTCAACAATCCTTGACCCAAGATACAGAATTTCGTATTACAAGTGGATAAGAAAATCTAAAAGATTTAAGTTGACAGTTTTATGACAGAGTTAAATTTTAAAGGTAGGTGAGAAAAGGTAAAAAATATAGGAATGAACGTCCTTGTATTTTTCCAGTGAGTTCCTAAAAAAATAATTCTTCATTAGTAGCAGGAAAAGTTTCCTTGACAGAAATTGGAGATTAGATAGTTTAAAGTAGAAAACCCATTTCGTCAAATGATCACTACGGCCATCTCTCATCCAGTTAGAGAACCTATACCTTTGATTAAAAAATTCATGAACCACAGAGACTTTTTGGAAATTGAGTTCATAATATTATCGTGAAAGTTTTGTAAGGTTGAGTCTTTGTTTACATTCTCAAAGTATCAGAAGTTCTACAGTTTAATCGTGTTTCCTCCTAACTTTATCAGCTTATGAGTAATGGTTTCTTATTTGCTCAACTCCTCAGCAGGCCAAAAATCCATGCCTCAACAGGTACATATGAGAATTATGCGTTTCAACGAAACCTACCCACCCTTGAGTCCTTTATCATCACTCAGGAACCACCGATCTTTTCTGCAGGTGTCATGAAACATTCATGACAAATACTGTTGCAGTCACCTTTATCCTACATATTTATGCATTGTAATTCTAGTGACCAGCTCCATACTCACAAAGTAATTTCTGTATAATACAGTTCGACGGTGAAACTACCAGACCTTGTATCTCGGTTAGCAACGTAGTAGACTACCTTTCATACTTTCTTCTTTACACGGAAAACCAACCAACGTCAGTTTTTAAAAACTTCTGCAATTTTTCTTCTTTGTGCGAATAAAACTCTGTGAAAACCAAGGGGCAAAATTGATTTGTTCTCTGTCAAAAGAATAATATGGGAATGGAGATTTTTAAGCACCGCAAACGAGATACGCGGTCTCGTAGTTTCTCCGTTGACTTGTTACGATAAACCAACTCACCCGATTATACCTACTATATACTCACAGATTACATTGAAGACATGTTGAAGATATTAATGTCCCTGTTACAGTGACTGATTCGAATGTTATCACAGCAGAGGGTTTCAGATATTTGGGCCAACATGGTTTATTAATTACACAGAACGTAAGTTACCTTAATAAATTAAGGCGTAAAGGCAACTTCTGCCTTTGGTTCGCCTGAAATTACTGTAAACGCATTTAAATTCCTAAAATATATGAGAAATTACAAATCTACTAAATGTAAGCTAGGGTTTCAGGAGAACACAATTAACAATTTGCCGCTAGAAGGAAAACTGCTGAAGGAAAATGAAAAAGATTTTTTACTATGGCTCAAGATAATATGAGGAGGAAAAAAATGAATGTAATTTCCGTTTACCCTGAATATAATTCTGGTATTGTAGGAATTCTCTTTCTCTATTTACGTATTAGATTATTTTTATCCTGTTATCATGAGAATAATCAAAGGAGAGGCTGTCTCTGATCATGGATCATTAGAAGGTTTTAGCACAGTGTACTGCAACCTAGTGGCCGGCCACCCAACCCGACACCTGGTGCCTTCGATTCGCGAAAAGTTACCTTCAGTACTCAGTTGTAGTTGATTGATTTCGTTTTTTGCCTCATCATTTACCTATTAATATTTATATTTCTCTCATTTATTTACCGATAGTATTTTTTACTTGTCATAGTAGGGCAGCATTAAAACAACTAATTTGGCTTCGTGAAGTGATACGTTCATCTTTGATACATTTTCTTTAAGTGTTCTAGAAAAGTTATTTTTTTGGAGCGGTAATAGTTTTTTCTGTTTTTATGAGAAATCCAGGATTCCAAATGTATTCATATTTCAATACTTATGTAATGGATCATTATTTTTTCTTTTGGATCTTGGAATTTTTTTTTGGTTGGGGGAGGGGGGGGCAAAGCATCATTTTAGATGTTTTATTAATATATTAAGAATTACTTAATTTTATTATTGCTAATTTAAACATACTCAGTTAATAGGTAGTAAATTAAAGCTGAGACTCATTAAAATTGCGCTCACCGCTGAGCGCTTCTCTAATACCCTGGTATTAGAGCTTTCCCGCTTGTTTTTATTATTTATTTATTATACGACACCATTTCCAAGAAAATCGATGGTAGAACCGTCCCTACTGACCTACATCTCGGACAAAATCCAAGATGCCCGAAATATGACCACCTTATTTCTTTTCTTAGCAGTTATTATCAGATTTCGAAATTTCCACAAAAATCAGTAAATGTTTAACGTTTGCACTCCAAAATATAAACGATGCTGTCGTTGAAAAATGCTTGGAGGACTAGCTGATCAGCAAAGCCACGTTGCAAAGTTTGATTGTTCTAAATGCAATTCCACATCAAACTTATGGTTTGATAAAAACACTTAACAACGGGATACCATTACAACCGATTGTAACTGTCTTAAGGAGCCCAGGTCTTAGAGAATGTGTGGACCTAGCTCTATTTTGCCACGAATACGTAGGTCAAAACAAGCCCAACCCTACTGTCTCAGACCTTCCCGGCGATGTGTGACTTTTAGATACACTAACATTCAGGTACAGCTGTATCTCACTACGTTTCCCGAAATCACGATTTTCTGGAAAAAATATGCATTTTTCAAATACCAACCTGTGAAATATGTGGCAACCTCACCATTAGGCCAAAGCTACTCTCGCGCCGGACACAAAAGAACACTTCCTGTGTGACCGTCCAAATGCAATGCTGCGTGACATCCCTACCTGTCAGTCCTGTGTGAATATACTTATTTCCTAGCTTACTTTCCATGTGTACCCCTTACAGAATAAATATTTTCGTCACTCCACATCATATCATTCTTCAATTCCTCCATTCTTCCATGTAACATACTCAATGCAACCAGTTGTTTCTCGTTATATAGTTAATTGAAGTAACCTTTTCATAAAGAGTGTTCCATTTTCAATTCTCCTCTGAAAATTGCATACCAAGATGCCACTGATAATAATCGAAATTGAACGTTATTCATTGTTACAGGTAAAAGACCGTTTGGTGTGTCAATAATATACATGGGATGGGATAAACATTATGGATTTCAACTCTACCAGTCTGATCCCAGTGGAAATTATGGGGGGTGGAAAGCAACGTGTATTGGAAACAATAGTGCGGTATGTATCTTTCTCAACAGATAAGGCGGGATTAGAAAGACCTCATATTAATTGTAATGTTGGTGGTACTTACATTTTGAGGGCTAGTGAACAATACCGCCTAACTGACAATTTTGGCGAAAAAGGTTTAGCGAATTTCCTGCATTGTACAGTGTAAAATACGTAAGTTGATGGTTTTAGTCTGTTCTAATTCTATAGGAAATTGTTTGAATGACGCTGTATTGTATGAAAAAATCGCAAATCTAACCTTAATGTTTCAAAAATGACGAAGTTTTCCCTTCGTTCTGCATAATCGTCAGTTTGCTATTGCTATGGACCACTAGACAAGGTACGAATTTCAGCATTCTGATACATGTTTCGTAACAAAAATTTCATGTAGAGCACGATGCGCACGATAAAAATTGCCGAAATTGACTCCCTACGAAGATATTTAATGATTCCTGATGCGTGAATTCAAACCAACCACTCATGAAAACACAATGCTCTACGTGATTCACATCGCGCGTTAAACGTTATCATGATAGTCTCTGCGATATAAAAATCTGGCAACCTCAATCTGGACGTTTTGGCTCAGCTACAGCGAATTGCTAGTAACAACACATGGTGGGAAATGAACATTGCTCGATTGAGAAGTTTGCTGAAACCGTTGTAGTGCACGATTTGACTCATGTAGAGCTTTGAGTTTCTTGTGAGCGGGTAGTTCAAATTCCTCGTAACCAATGTAAAATAAAAACGTTTATATGTATCTTCGTTAGGAGTTGGTTTCAGTAATTTTCGTTGTGCGAATCGTGTTCGACGTGAAATTCTGGTTAAGAAACATGTATCAGATTGCTTTAAGTCTTACCGTGTCTAGTCGTCCATGAGCGGTTTTGTTCGTTAGCTATCGATTTGTTGAATAGGTGAAATGCACTATTATTAACAAAAATTATGTCAATTACAGAGGTCTGATTAAAAAGAAGTAACAAAAAAAACTGCCTTTGCCTTTTAAAGGTTTTTACCCACATTTTTGTCTCTCCCTACCTTACTTATCCGCAATGACATGCCATCAAAGAGGAAATTCTCATTAGGATGGTCCTATATTATGGTGCTTGTGAGATGAAGAAATTCAGCACCTATTATCATTCATATCCTTCCATTCACTAGCCATAATCAACCAGCGCAGTACCTTTCATTTTAGGAAAACAACTGAATGTTTTTTCTCCTTACCTAAAAACAGGTTGATTGATTATAATACACGCAAAAACCCTGTTTGCCCGTTGTATTTCGCTACAACTAGCAATTACAACACGTTTTGGAAATCATCTGTCTATGCGTCTCAGGGTGATCTAGAACGAAATTTTAACCCTAAGCCTAAAAGTAAATATAAGTTTGCACAGTTTCTCTCCAAAAATTTTTATGTTTCTGAGGATCACTGCCCACTAAATTGTTCCTCAATTCTCAAATTCAATGCACCTATGTTCAACGGATGGTGTTTATTTCAGGCTGCTGTTTCAAATTTGAAACAAGATTACAAAGAAGGAGAAATGACCCTAGAAAGTGCACAGCAATTGGCCATCAAAGTGCTCAGTAAGACATTAGATATGACCAAATTAACCTCAGAAAAAGGTGAGAAATGGATTTCAGTATTTCATTGCTGTGTTGCATGTTATTTAGAAAAATTCCTAAGACTTCCAACAATTAGGCATTACTTACGTTGTGGGTTAAGTGTGCTCACGGATGTTTTTCACAATTTTCAAGGGAACAACGGGGGATTGAAGTTGCTCGGGAAAGTACCGAGTTCTTTTCCCTCAGCCTGTATTCAATACGATTTTTCGCATCGGTACACGGTTCGCGATCGAGGAGCGAACCAGGCGATGATCGGTTTGAGATACAGGTATAAATACCCTTTCCCTTTGTTTTGGGTTTCCTCTAAATGCACTTGGCGCGCGTCATCCAGGCTATGTGTTCAAGTCCATTGATTCTGAACTCTTTACCTGGTTCTCTTGTATTCGATATATGTATTACCAAATGACCCAGATTTGGAATAAGTTTGTCTGATCTTAACTCAAACGGAGGCAGCCGCTTATTAACTCAAGTCGACGCCTTGGCTATACTTCCACCACAGCACACTTTGGTCTTAATTCACTTTTTATTGCTGAAAAAACAATTGCGGCTTCCCATTCTGGTGTTAAAACATCGAACTCATGTCTATCCCCTGATTTTGATGTCTTGAATCTGGATTTGAACCTAGAGTTTCTCAAAAAAATAATCTTTACACGTTAAAACCATTTTTTCAATGGTATCAAGAATACAATTTTTTTTTATTTTATTTATTTATTTATTTAAATTGGCCAGCTTCATTAGTGTCCATTGCAAATTCTTTTAAGGATCTTCAGTGACGTCCAGTAGCTCAACAAATTCTATGAAAGCAATTTCATTAGGTGCTTTCTGTAAGTAAAATAGAGTATTTTTAAAGTTAAAACTGAGGAATGGAAAAATTCCGAAAAATCGCAGGGGCTGAAGGAACCGTATTTTCTTGGAACGGTCTGCTTTTCGGAAGGTTCGTCGGAACGAGTTTAAATTTTTTGACAAGTCACAGGCAAAAACTCTTCAGTTTCTTGAAGTAGAGTGTCTACTGAGTCATTTAAGCCAAAAAGAAAAAAATTCTGTCGAGCTCCTGGAAAATAAAATCAATTTAAAGGTATTTTTGGGCTAAAATAGCGAAATTACCCATAGCAAAGCCCGTCATATTATTTAAAATTTTTTTTTCTTCCTGGATATAATGCCCAAATTTCTTAAACATGCATATTTTAAGCCTCTAATTACTTAAATTACCAATTTTAACCATATGGTGAATTTTGGGGGCCTAAAATGAGCCCTCAGAGCCAAATTTTCGAAAACTTCGGATTTTCAGGGGGATATTTTTTTTTTTTTTTGTTTTAACGTTGTTTTTTCTACAGTCGTCAATGAGTAATTCTGAAGAGCATTTCAGATTACATAATTGACATTTTGACTGTTCAGGTGAAGGGGGAGGGGGGCATCAGGCTTTGCTTTGCCTTTCTCACAGTTTCTGAAACTGCTTGAAAATTCCCTATTACTTTGGAAGTCCAAAATATTCCTTCTTAATTCATTAATTACTGCTTCTGATATTATGACATATGCAGCAGGAGTCACTGCCCCCCCCCCCCCCCCTCACTACGAGATGCATGTAAACCTTGATCTTACTGCGCGCGCTACCGGATCCTTGCTTTTCGCGTGATGACAGTCCGTTGTATAGTAGATCTGCCATTTGCAGCATAAACTTGTAGCGTAAACATGTCCATTTATATGCAATGCTAAAGACCGCCACATGTTTTATTGCTAATGCCTGGATCTACTATACAGGGTGTTTCAGACCACCCGTACCAGGCCTTTTTCTCGGTTGTTTTAGGTCGTACGAAGTCGCGGACCGCGGGGTTGAATAGGGAATTGACCCCAAGGAATCCGCATTTCGTGGTCCCGAGACCCCCCCCCCCCCAACCCCCCTTGGGGGGTAAAGGGGAGTCACGATGCTAAAAGTCACGGTTCCCGACCGAATTGCGGATTAATCGCATCAGAATTGAAAAGCACGGAAAATTTCACGTGAAATTGACCCCTTAAAATCCATAATCGGCCCAGCCAAGGCCTATAAATGACTCGATAAAGAGGGGGACAGTACCCCCTCCATAATTTCTGTTTGGTCTCAAAATTGACGTAGATTCTCCAGAAAAAGATGGTTCCCCGGGTAATCGACCCCGAGAAATCCAAATTTCATGGTCCCGAAGCTCCTCTAGCCCCCCTTGGGGGATAAACGGGGGGCCAAATTTTAAAAATCGGGGCTCCTTTCCGAATCGCAAATTGATTGCATCCAAATTGAGGAGCAGAACACTTTTACATCTTTAGTGACCCCCAAGAGTTTTAATTGACCCCCTTTGAACGGCAAAAAGTAACCTCTGAGGAGGGAGGTTTCGCCCCCTCCAAAAGTTTCTCAAGATTTCTCTTTGGTCGCAAAATTGACGTCGATTCTCCAGAAAAAGACGGTTTCTGTCCAAAAGGGCGGGTAGCGGAGCTTAGGGACCATGAAATTCAGAGTCCTCAGGGTCGATTACCTGGAAAACCGTCTTTTAATTATGAGCTCCGCAACAAGCGTGACTCGCTTGTACCTTTTCATACACGAGCCGCACGAATTCATCTCTTCTTCTCTCCTCTCCTTCCGTCCATGGACAGAGGTCCAAAATTTTTCGGATTTACTGACGCGACCGGCTGCGGCTCGGTGCGTAAACATGGGTGGATTATACTAAGATTACACATAAGTCAGAGAGAAACACGTACAACCTATCGACTTAAGTGGGGCTCATTCCGTGAAGGGACTCAACTCCTCCACTATAGCAATTCCACTAATAATTTTGCGATTCAGAAATCCCCTCACTTGTCCGGACCTAACGTGTCTGTCGAAATGTCATCCAATGGTACAGATGTATTTTATACTTAACTGATAGAGTATAAGAACAATTATTACTTACAACCTACCTACCGTCCAAAGCAAATGGTAAGCTCCCTTAAAAAAAAATCCATGTTTCAGATGAATCATGTTTCGAAAAAGTCTAACACGTGGTTATGGAAAAATTGGGGCGACTGGTGAAATTGCAACCGACTTGAAGCCGACATCAGGGATTTGGACCTCTGTCCATGGACGGAAGGAGAGGAGAGAAGAAGAGATGAATTCGTGCGGCTCGTGTATGAAAAGGTACAAGCGAGTCACGCTTGTTGCGGAGCTCATAATTAAAAGGGGAAAAATTTCAGTTGACATCCTCGACCGATTTTGTGATTTCAAGTACATTCGAGGGATTTATCTCAAAATCGGTTTTTTATTTATTTTTGGCAAGGGATTTATTTTTTTTTGGAATTTTTTGATGATTATTAGTCTTAGTGGACCTTGGGAATTCATCAAAGGTTTTTGCCTATCTTATACTTGATTAAAAGGAAGTGACACGTCAATTTCCTCGACCGGATTTTTTGCCCGAAAAATGTTTTTGAGGGTTTTTGTAGTTTTCAAGGTTTACATGCATCTCGTAGTGAGGAGGAGGGGGGGGGGGGGGGCAGTAACTCCTGCTGCATATTTCATAATATCAGAAGCAGTAATTAATTAATTAAAAAGGAATATTTTGGACTTCCAATGTAATAGGGAGTTTTCAAGCGTTTTCAGAAACTGTGAGAAAGGCAAAGTAAAGCCTGATGCCCCCCGCCCCCTTCACCTGAACAGTCAAAATGTCAATTATGTAATCGGAAATGCTCTTCAGAATTACTCATTGACGACTGTAGAAAAAACAACGTTAAAAAAAAACAAGCAGTGAACTCAAACACAATGTGTTGATAAGGCGCATCATTAACTGGCACATATCAACCCCTTTAGTTTTCATTCACAGAGATTTCAAAATAGGCAAGTAGCACAACAAGAGAATTCATACGATCTAACACTTCAACGACGCATTTTGACGAGACCGTGTGTTGTGAATGTAGAAAGCCATTCGAACAAGTTTAAGTTTTTTGATCTGCCTCCAGCAAAATTTTATCAGATTCTTAAAGAAAAGTGCTACAGAATAATTTAAGCAAAGAAAGGAAAAATTCTGTCAAACTCCTGAAAGATAAAGTCGATTTAAAGGTATTTTGGGGCTAAAATATCCAAATCACCAGTATTATAAATCCCGTTATATAATTGAAAAGAAATTGACTCTATATATGTGCAATTGCATTAAATATGTCTTGATTTTGTTATTTTAAACGTATTTCCATGCAAAGAAGTTCAACCATGTCCATGCTTTATTCATTCATGAATTGAAAGTAAGCAATCTACATCCCGAAAATCTACCGATTTGCTGTAAAGTCGCAGAAACTTTTACATACCAGGTCGATGTACCCACTCGTGGAATTTTCCAACCAATTTCGTGAGTGCAAATATATAAAAATCAATGTGCTATAGTCACTTTGGGTGCATTTATTTTTCATGAAATAATAATAATTTCAATCCCGAAAAACCATCAATTGGACCGTGTTTAGCAGAAAGGAACCAAGCCTCATCAGTCATTGCCAAATTTAAGGGGGCAATTTAATTTTTCACGAGACAACGTTTGTGTGGATTCCTTTGAAAATTTTAAGGAATTTGCCTCGTACTATGGAGAACATTTACTGAAATTTGCTCTAAAATCCGCACTACCGTTTTTATATGAAAAAAATTAAATTGCCTGATTCAATATGGCAAGAGCTGATGTGGTTTGGTTCCTGTCTGTTTAATGCGGTCCAAATTTCCGTCTAAAATCGAAATGTGTAGACTCCCTGGCGTGAAAATTAGATTCTACGTGTAAAAATACTTACATATGGATATGCTGAACAGTAACCATGTGTGGACACAGTCAGCAGTCCGCGGCAACGTATAGAATAACAGCAAAAATTGGATCGGATTTTAGCCGCTTTCCCCGCCTCTCCTCGTTAGTTACAAACCGTTCCTATACTCATCTCAAAATTTTTCTCAGAGCTTTGTGTTTTTCTCAGCTTCCATTTAAATCCCGGTTCGATGATCGAATGGGCTGCCCCAAAAGCAAGCCATTTTTGAAAGGTTGTATGAAAAATTCGTGATATTATCGGCTTTCAGAAAATCACCCCATGGCTAAAATTGGTGGTATAAATGTTTGAGTGCTTGAAATAATCGTATTCAAGAAACTAAGGCATTAGTCTAGAGTCAATTTCGTTTTAATAATATAACGGGATTTACCACCGGTGATATAGCTATTATAGCCCCAGAATACTTTTAAAGCGCCTTTACTTTCCAGAATCTTGACGGAATTTTTTTTTTTTGGCTTAAACGACTCGATAGCGTTTGGGCGGGATACCTTGCAGAATTGTTTTTATTTATGAGTAATTTTACGAAATGTTTCAATAATTTGCCCCTTCAAAACGGTAAGTTTGCCTTGTTGCCGTTTTACTACTTTTATTCCGTATTAACATACCAATACTGCATCTTGCTGGAACTGCAAATGATGGTTTTTTTCATTCGCTTTGGCAGCGTCCATTCAAATATCTATACTGTAAGCTCCGAGACCTCCTAATTTTGCGTAACTGGTAACGCTTAGTTCCAGCGTTCTACTGGGCCGATTTTCATGATTTTTGCGGCTATCGACGGGCAATTGTCTCTAGATTAGCCCGTTCTATTCAGTTTTTCAAAATATGATCCAGGTTTTTATATATTACGTCGTAAAGTTGCGAATTTAAACAATGTAAATTTATACTTTTTGTCATAGTTCGTTTGAGTGTTCTACCGGGCCGATTTCCATGATTTTTGCTTACATCGACAGGTGATAGGCCCTAGATGAGCCCGCTCTAATCAGATTTTGGAAATAGGACCCAGGTTTTTTTAAAATAATGTTATAAAAGTGAGTGAATATACAGAATGCTTCAGGACTGCTACCGCTATGCGCAGGAGGATGCGCAGTGGTCGAGGAGGTTGCGCAGTGGATGTGTAGCATCAGCTCTCCTTATCAACACAAGATTCGCCCCATGTCCCTCAAGGCGAGTGGTGGCGGAGTCATCAAAGACGTCGGAGGCGCACACATGGATCAAGTTGTGGGTTCGATCTCCGACTCCTCAAACCTCAAATATCTAATTATTACCTGATTATCAGTGTTCATCGTTTTACTGCAATATTTCATTAAGAAGTCATTCCAAAATGCGTCCTTTTGACTTCAAAAAAAATTGTTTTTGTCTATATTCATCAAAAACAAAAATCATTTCATTCTGAAAGTAAAGTATACGTCATATCGTAATTTTTTAGGGGAAAAATAAAACCAACATTGATAGGAGGGTAAAAATAGGGTCGCGAAGCGGCCCATTGATGGCGCGGAGCGCCCTCGGGGGGTTGGGCCGCGTAGCGGCCAGGGGACGTAGCCCCCTAGCAATATGATACCCTATCATTTAATACATATGCTCTCGAAAGAGTGACTTTTACTTTCCTTTTGATTCGGCGTGATACGGCAACGGATAGGTAAAAAATGTAAAATAATGAGGAAACTTACCTCCTGGATCTCAGAAGCAGGTGGTTGTATGGAAAGACGAGAAAGCGTTACTTTGAAGGGTTTGGCTCACAGAAAGCTTTCAGACTGCACTCTGTTAGCATTTAGTAAAGTCTGCAAACCTACACACCCCCCACCCCCGAATCCCGTTTAAAATTACAACTGCATTAAAAAAAGTGGGACACTTAGAAATAGAACACCTCTGGTTTTCCCAGAGTAGTGCATGCTCAATACAATATTCAGAAAATCAAGATGGGATTAATTTTGAAACCGACTTTGCTTCGAAAAAAAGAAAAGAAAAAATGATGAAAAAGAAAGGGTGAAAAAATCTGCCAGAAAAGGAACCAGCTTGAGAGTTCGGGACTTGTCTTCCGTCCGCAGAGGAATCGGAGGGCCCGAATCCAGGATTCTTCACCATTAAAAAACCTCAGCAATTCATTACAATGAAAAACTGAAACTCACCTATTCAAAGAAGAAATGGTGACAAATGTAAATTTTTCCAGTGCATATGCACTAACTGATAGCGTATCATATTATATATAAATGGACGCTGCCAAAACGAATGAAGAAAACTAGCATTTGCAGTTCCAGTAAGATGCAGTATTGGTATATTTATGCAGAATGAAAGTAGTAAAACGGCAACAAGGCAATCTTACAGTTTTGAAGGGGCAAATTATTGAAACATTTCGTAATACTCCTTTCCAGATCCTAGAATCTGGGCCTTTTTATCTTCAATAAAAAGGCCCTCATTGATACCCCTCCTTTGTAAATATCAATTCTGCAGTGAGCAACTCATCATCTGTGGCATCTAGAAGTCATGTATTTGAAGTAATATTATCACTTAATTATCATCAACCAGTTAATTACAAGTCATACTTTTGTTTCAGTGGAAATAGCTACTTTGAAGCGAGTTGATGGTAAGACAATCACAAGAATTTTACCAGCTCAAGAAGTAGAAGCATTGATAGCTGAATACGAAAAGCAAGAAGCGTTTCTGGAAGCTCAGAAAAAAGAAAAGCAAGAGAAGAAATCATAAAATGCTCTGAGTTAATAAAATTTGTTCCTCTCCAGGAGAGCAGTCATGGCAGTTGGCAATTTTTTTCATTATCTTCAGATTTTTATTTTTTGCTTTTTTTCTCACGGTAATAGCCATAAATTAGGCTTTTTTGGTGGTTTTGAATCCATTTAAGAGAACTGACTTCAATGAGAAGTGGAGCCCTTGTATGGCATTGGGAATCGCAGTCTAAGTCCATTTTTTATTTTCATTATTTTTTTTTTTTAACTAGTTCTGTTGCATGCAAGAGATACAGCCAACTGACTGCACTCTTAATGGGTAAATTAGTAAATTAGCTCGTAAATCACGTGGGGTACATAAAGGAAGTCTGAATCTGCTCCTTAGCGCGCAATTTGCATAGTTCATATTATGCTTTTTGTAGTTTCTCGCATATGTGGGCTAATTTTCTCAGTCACCGCCGATCAGGTTTACACAGGTAAAGGAGTGAGAAAGACCTACCCGAAGTAAACAAACTATTAACTAACTTTTTCTATTCTATGATTTCATTTGTTTTTGAGCGTTTGTTTCCTCTTTCTTCCTTTATTTTGCAAAACAAAAGTTTTGAATCCATTGAAATCTTCGGCAAGGAGAGTTCATCACAGTTTCCAAGATTGAACGTTTATTTAGGTTAGGTTTCTTTTCGGGTAAAGTTGACTGCCAGCCACCAAGAAAATCTGTCCACATGTGCGGTAAAAGCTTGTTACAATCTTTGCAGATTGCGCGCTAAGGAGTGGATTTTAGACTTTATTTATGTGTCCAACATGACTTTTGAGCGAACTTACTCTTAAAAAGTGTATTCAGTTGGCTTTATCTCTTGCTTGCAACAGACCCATCGCGCCAAATGTTCTCTTTTTTCTCTCTTTTTCATGATGTCTCACTAAGTAAAGGCTGTCATTTGAAACAAAAAAGTTAAGGGCTCCTGGACCACCTCCTTGAAGGGGGCCTAAAAATGTCGACTCCCACCAAAGATGGGTTTCTTGAAGGTAAGAACATTCTCAAAGTCTCATTTCCTCATCTTTAACCACTCATTTAACAAGGCGACTTTCTGTATGCCTTGTAGAGGTGGACTTTTTCATAAAACCACAAATCTTTTCCATCACAGCATCAACATTGATTCTTTGAATTAGGAGTTTGTTTTAAAGAATAGCAGCAGCACCATTGCCCTCTTACAGAAATTTACCCAAGAAGTACGTTTATTTCAAATTCGTAACTTGCAAGATCTCCGTTGTACTGTTTGTTTATTTTACTAATTTTGTTTTTTGGTTCCCAACCTGTGATTTCGCATTCTCTCCCATTTTAGTAATGAATTTTTTTTCCCCTATCTCATTAAACTTAAAGCCACCCGCCAACAATCAACTGTCACAATTATTTACTGCTTAAGTGATATAATGGGTCAGTGGCAGCTAATTTTTTTAATTCATTTCCTGATTGAACTAAGTGACCTGAGTTTCTAAGAATTTTTTCGTATTTTTTAACTCTGAATGGCAAGGAAGCCGATTTTAAAGATCCCAAAAATGGGACCCATTTGAAATATTTTTGGTGGGTTCTGATGACAACTACAGCTTTTGATGACTGGCTGAACTCAACTTCAACCTTTGCCTTGCTGTGTCAACTCGACTGTCGGCTTGCAATAGCTTTTCTCCTTTTTAAGAATTGCTTTTATGACCGTTTTGGTTTTTTCACGAGAGAGAAACTGTACTACAAAATTGCCAAAATTCCTTGCCATTGGCCCATTCTTAATGTATATTTGTTCATTTTTCAACTCATTAATTTTGCTCTGCCTAAGCTATTCTAAATACATTTGATTTTTTCTAGTAAAGTATGGTGTATTATTTTTGGGAACTGATCATGTGTAAGCATTGTATATTGAAGTACTATGCTTTATTTCAGTTTTCTTATTAGGAATGGAGGCAAATTTTCAAATGGAATTCTGAGACGTTCGTAGGCCGTATCCATCAATTTTTTTTGTGATAATGAGCTCTTCATGCCCTCCAGTTGATAAGATCATTCTCAGAACCTTTAAATTAGCATCGGATTATGAATTGCTCTCATTGTACCTTAGCATGTTACTAGTGTGAGGTTATATTTACAGTTTCCTTGTGGGGAAACTCAGGCGCATTAATAGACACGATGTTTCAGTCCATAGTGTAACCGCTGAGTTATTTAATGCGTTGCTGAGCTCAGTGAAAGTGTTGTTAAACGTTCGTTGCAGTTAACTGATGACCTGTCATTTTGTTTACTAACAAGTTTACGCCATCGCTAAGCGGATAACTAAAAATGGCGGTCTGACGTCATTTCGCTGACTTCAATATTTTTAAGTTTAACAACGCATCTGAAATAGCGGAAAACAACATGATAGTTGTGACGTAGGCGGGCCCATGAGAGGTCTTCGTTTCTGGTTTTGATTTAACTTCGTTTTGCAGCTTCAATGTCGAACTTTGAGTATTTTTAACCACACCATCAGTTTTCCCATGAAAGAGGTTGTTCCAAAAACGCCGATTTTGCCCCCCCCCCCCCCTGGATTTGGCCCAAACTTTGCTCAGATGTTGTACTAAGTGTCCCCGATGCTTGGGCAAAATTTCAGCCCCCTCGGATAATTAGGGGGGAGGGGGCAAAGTTGCTATTTTTTTAAAACTTTAAAAATCGATATCTCGCGAACGGTTTGAGTGTAAGTGTTGCGGTTTGCGCTAAAAAAAAGGTTAAAAAATATTCTCTACAAGAATTTTAATGCTGTTTGCAAGGTTACGTAATTGATCGCGGTCATAAATCGATTTTTTCGATTTTGACGTTTCGACTTTTTTTAGTTTTTCGTCTCTCCTCTCTTTGGAATCGTTGCCACGTGAATGAAAACCTGTTGAGATGATTTTCCATGAAATTCCGCATCTACCACACTTTGTTTGACCTTGGGGAAACGATTCGTTCGTGAGTTACAGCGATTTTCCTGCGCGTTACCGGTTACGCGCGGGCGGCATATCGGCGGCGCTCCATCCCGCGCGGGCAAGGCAGAGGTTGCTTCACCGCTACGGCCTTATATTCATGCTGTAGGCTGTAATCATCGATATTTTCTCCTCCCTCCACCCGTCCCCTCCAATAAATATTTTTTTAATACTTCGTCATACAGGGTATGCCAGACCACCCGTAACAGGTCTTTTTCTCGGTTGGTCTAGCAAGGGGAGGCTACCGATTGTCCCCCTCAGATCGGGTTCAAATTTGGCAGAGAGGTAGAATAGGTTAATATAAGAACCCGTATTTTTTTTTTAGGTGCCAATGCCCAGCCGTTTTTGAGTTATGAATTTTTGAAGTTGCCGTTTTTTCGTGTCAGCGACGCGCTCAAGTTGAGCCTCCTGTGCGCGCACCTTTTAATGCGATCCGAATGTCGTAGTGTTCATGTGAGACAGTTGTCCAAGCGGTAGCGCGCTCGCCTATGGTGCTGCAGGCTCAGAGTTCGATACTTGTTCCGTGAATTTAATTTTTAAAATTGATTATTTTGTTTTTTGATCGCTTCATCACAAGAAATTGTAAGTCACCTTGTAGACGTTGTGATGCTAATAGACCACTAGACAGGGTACGAATTTCAGCATTCTGATACATGTTTCTTAAACGAAATTTCACTTAAAACACGGCGCGCACAACGAAAATTACCAAAATTAACTCCTTACGAAGATATTTAATGATTTTTGATGCGTAAATTCAAACCACCCGCTCACGAAAACTCAACACTCTACGTGATTCACATCGCGCGCTAAACGTTATCATGACAGTCTCTGCTATATTAAAATCTGACAACCTCAATTTTGACGCTTTGGCTCAGCTATAGCAAATTGCTTATAGTTTGAACAACAAATGGTGGGAAATGAACATTGCTCGATTGAGAAGATTGCTGAAACCGTTGTAGTGCACGGTTTGACTCACGTAGAGCTTTGAGTTTCTTGTGAGCGGGCAGTTCAAATTCCTCGTAACCAATGTGAAGTAAAAACGTTAATATCTTCGTTAGGAGTTCGTTTCAGTAATATTCGTTGCGTTAATCGTGTTCTACGTGAAATTCTGGTTAAGAAACATGTATCAGATTGCTTAAATTCGCACCTTGTCTAGTGGTCCATTATGTTTTTTTCCTTCTTTGGCAAACACTCATTAAAAAAAAATAAAAAATAAAATATACATAAAAAATAATTAGAATCATAACGTCTACAAGGTGACTTACTATTTCTTGTGATGAGGCGATTAAAAAACAAAATAATCGATTTTAAAAATTAAATTCGCGGAACAAGTATCGAACTCCGAGTCTGCAGCACCATAGACAAGCGCGCTACCGCTTGGACAACTGTCTCACATGAACATTACGACATTCGGATCGCATTAAAAGGTGCATGCACAGTAGGCTCAACTTGAGCGCGTCGCTGACACGAAAAAACGGCAACTTCAAAAATTCATAACTCAAAAACGGCTGAGCATTGGCACCTAAAAAAAAATACGGGTTCTTATAATACCTGTTAATACCTAATTAATACCTGTTCTACCTCTCTGCCAAATTTGAACCCGATCTGAGGGGGACAATCGGTAGCCTCCCCTTGTAGGTAGTACGAAGTGGGGGACCGCGGGGTTGAATAGGGAATTGACCCCAAGAAATTCGAATTTCACGGCCCCGAAACCCTCCATGCCTCCCTTGGGAGGTAAAGAGGGGGTCACGATCCCAAAAGTCGGGAGACATTGTGCCTCCCCCTTTTACCCCCCGAGGGTGGCTAGGGGGGGCCTCGGGACCATGAAAATCGGATTCCTTGGGGTCGATTACCTGGGAAATCATCTTTTTCCAGAGAATCTACTTCAATTTTTGACCAAAGGGAAATTATGGAGGGGGCCAATGTCCCCGTCTTGAAGAGATCATTTTTGGGCGCAAATTGACGTAGATTCTCCGGGAAAAGATGATTTCCCAGGTAATCGACCCCGAGGAATCCGATTTTCATGGTCCCATGGAAGCGCCGCTGATATGCCGCCCGCGCGTAACCGGTAACGCGCAGAAAAATCGCTGTAACTCACGAACGAATCGTTTCTCCAAGGTCAAACAAAGTGTGGTAGATGCGGAATTTCATGGAAAATTGTTCCCCAGCTATGCAGATTTCTTCAGATCGCTCGCTCAGTCTGCCTCCTATGTGAAGCCTAATTATGGTTTAGATATGACCAGTAAGATCCTCTTTGCTTCTGGCTTCAGCATACTTAAAAGTGTATTTTGTAGTTGGAAAATACAGTGTTTTTCTCGCAGTGTCCAAACTACACTTTTCTCATTTGACGGCTAACAAGAGCTCATGATGTGAGCGACTGCAAAGCATAATAGATCAGATCATCCAGGACGTCATCATGCTTTTCCAGAACTCTTGTTGTTTAAAAGATTAATGGGCTCCATTAATTAATGTGTAACATTGTTGTGGAAAAGCGCGTCGATAGTCCGTCAGAGCATCGGAAGAGGATTCTCATTCACTTCAAACCTGTCACTCCATCTACAAGATCCTATGTCCTCCTTGGGACAGTTTCTTTACCAAGATATTCATTCGCAGAATGTACAGCAAACACCATCTCCTTTGGTAAGTACATAAACCAGCAACTAAGTTTTGAAAGTCAACTTCCCCCTTGACTTGATAAAATGGATAAAGGACCCTACAACAAAACGGCCAAATCGGCCTAAACACGGAATCCTACGAAATGATTAAGGCAAATTCTCGGGAAATTTTGAGAGAATCTGTTGCTTGGCTTCAAAAATAAAATAAATAAATCAAAATAATGGAACATAAAGACGGTGTGCAACGCTTCAATCGGAGGAGAAGCGAGGGTTTCGCGCGCAATTCATCAATATTTGACTCCGATCGTGGAGGGCGCTCTTGATACAACTATTTCACCACGGAAGATGTCCAAATTGCCGCTTGCTAGATTGAAGGCGTTCTATACTGTGATGACGGCTCGGTCACACTGCGCAGTGCGCCTGCAGACGCGGTGCTGACAGCGGAGCAAAACTAGAACATCGCTTCGCCATTCTTCACCTGTTTTCTGTTTCTATCATAGTTTAACCAAAACACATGAGTCTTACTTGCAAAATTTTAAATCATCGCTAATGCTCTTTTTTTTTTTTTTTTTTTTTTTTTTTTTCAAAACATTAAATCTTATATAGGGAAACCGATGGTTACATCCCATATGGTTCTCGTGAAATTAAGATTGGATTCTTCCAATTCGTCACTTTTAACAAGCAGAATTGAAGCGAGCAACTATTTGAACTCCGGAGTGGGTATGTGGTATCATACAAAATTGAAGGAAAATCATACGTTTTCGCCCATCTCAAGTAACAGATGTTTATGAGTTTCATGCGCACATTTACGTAATCTTAATTGAGTTAGAGATTCGCGTGTATGCCACGATATTGATGTGAATAACGCGCAATTGTAATGATCTTAAAAATTCGCTAGGAACACGACGTATTTGCCGTGATACCGTGGTGATTATCGTGTAATTTCTAATTTGTTTTACAAAATCCCAAGAAAAATCAAGTTTTCTCCGCGATGTAGATGACAAACCCGCCATTGCTGTGAATTAAACGAAACCGCTGGTTAAATCCCGTAATTATTTCGCGGCTGAAACTCACCAGCTAACTTCAATTAAACATTGAACTGACAAAAGTAACAAATCTTTATGAAAATAACCAACTTTTGATTGGGAATTTTTGATTATTATAATTATCATGTGAGCTTATTGCAGAACAGACCAAAATAGCAGCATACTACTAATATCAACTTTTTAATCAAACCAGTGCGTCTCGCCAATTTTGAAATAGTAGATAATAATTCAGAAACACAATTAGTAACTGATCACTAATCACAGTGATTGCTGATGGTGGGGTTTTCCTGTGCGTAGCACGGGTTTCCTGCTAGTAAACAATAAAACAATGGAAAAGCTCGTGAAGGGCTCCTCATTCGAAGAGTTGAGGAACGGTGCATCGCTCAGGGTTCAAGGTCCAAGGTATAAGGTTTAACTCAATTTTCCCTGCATTCTTCCGGCTTCAATTTGTGGCATTGGTCAATTTACTTGATTGCTGAATTTCTATTAATATTTACAGCAGATAAACAGCAGATACAAAGTGAAAAGGCAGGCGCTGCGTCGCGTCGGGACGGACCAAATATTATTCGCTCTTAACTGTCGAAATCCGATTTTTTTTTTAAAATTAAGTATTTAAAAATAACATAATAAATGGAAATTTCTCCAGTAAGTGGACTGTGAAATTATGTACATCCAGCTATTCCTCATCATTTACAAATCTGAGTGTTACGTCAAAAATTTTGAAATCGATGCAGCTCGAACACAAAATGGTGTATTAAAATGGAAGAACATTTATGCCTATACAAATGCATATAGGGCCCGCGAAGCGGGCCTGAGGGCGCGAGGCGCCCTCCCGAGAGTTGGGCCGCGTAGCGGTCAGGGGGCAGGGCCCCCTAGTAATCATATACGCACTTTCTAGGTCACCGATAAATTCCAATAGTTTGTTGCTAATCGCACTAAAGATGTAATCTGTAGCTAACATCCATTGTTACCCAGTCCTCGTCTCTGTCAGACTCTGTTTTGCTTCGAATAGCAACCGTCGCGCACTTTTTGAATCGTAAGAATTTCAAAATCCCTTTTTTCCAATTACTATAATCTTCCCCGTCAAAAATGGGAATTGTTACATCGTCTGACCGCATAAACGACATTCTTGACACGGTTTTCACTCACGAACGCCACGAGGTTTTCTTGATCAGTAGGTACGACGCGCTATCACGAACACGACCTTTTCGGTATCACTTTCAGACTTTCACAAACTTTAGACTTCTTATTTGACGAGCGCATTTTGAACACCAACCAAGCTTTGCTGCCATGAAGGGAAACTAGTTTGTAGCACAATAAAATACAAGTTGAGATTCATAGCGAGGACTCTTTAACTAAACGCTTATAGGCTTTCACCTTGTTACATGATAGAATGATAGAACATACAAGAGGGGTGTTCACACCGACACACATTGCGCAAGCGCCATATTGAAAAACGTCACTATTTATCACTCAACACAGGCACTGTAACTATTATACCTAATTAGTGGGTTTTATCATTGAAAATACAATAGACATTATTGTAATAAAATTCAGCTGAATGAGCAAGTACAAATTACCAACTTTTAGGCAATTAGGAAAGGATCTAGCACGAAAATCGCCACGTGAGAAGTAGTTAGTAACAACGTAAACAATCAATCAATCCCGAGTATTCAAGAGTGTGGTTAGAATCCCACCATCACCCGATGACGACCTGCGGAGGTCGACAACGACGGATTTCATCACTCAGCATCAAGCCATATTACCGAACGCCGCTTACGGTAGTTTTTCGGATATCGGACGAGCGACGCCCCGCCCATTTTGATCGACATCACGCGAACAAAACACGAGTGATGACATCAAATCGCCTCTGATGCTGAAACAAAATAGCACTTGAGATTACGCGATGCGGTGATGATGGATGTGTTCAATGCTCATGCTAAGATGAGCAAATGTGACTATTGCTGTGAAAGATTTGATTGGTTTGGTGTAGACTTTTTTTATTTTTTTATTTATTTTTATTTTATTTTATTTTTTTTATTCATTCAATAAGTACAAAGCTATTTTCACAAAACACCTTTAGACCAGATGGGTCTTTTTAAAATTTTGTTTTAACTCATACTAGATATAGCTAGATATAGGTATAGATTACACACCACTTTTTAAGATTAAAGTACAGAATTACAAAAACTAGAATAATAAAATTCATGACAAAAATAGTTGGGTACACTGAAACTAAAAAATGAAACCATAGGGACATCAACGTGAAAACTGAGACTGCGGCATGTAAAAAAGAGGAAAAAGAGGAGTAGAAGTGAAAAGTCCCTAGTAGCACAAAGACGTAAAATTTACCCCCAAAAAATTCGTAAAAAAAAGACGTAAAATAGACCAAAAATGAAATGCCGATGTAGTCTTTTTTACAAGAATAATTCATAAAGAGTACAAGATTTTTTACGTAAAAAGTTATGCGCAAAAAACTCTTGCTTCCTGAAATTGATTAAAATGATAAATCGTAAAGAAAAAAAATAGACTTCTTACCTATCTGAATCTGTAGTCAATTAATTCTCCTTGAGATCAACTTTCAAATTATTATCTACCTGTCGGGAATTGAACCTGGGATCTGCCTATCAGGAATCGAATGCGCTACCTACTGAGCAAACGAGGCCTCTGTATTAGAGGGGCGAATTTGCGCTGTATAATTGAATATTTTTATTGTTGAATATGCGTGAGAACGAATTGCGGAATATTTTTTAAATTTGGAAAAACTGGATTAGGGCAAAAACCAATATTTATCATGGATATTTTAAAGATGGTATAGGTTATACCTACTTTCAAAAGTTCCTTTGTTGTTCAGGAATATGTGAAAAAAATTATGTACATTTTAATAATATGTCCCCCTTTTATCTTTTTCTTCTCTTAAATATTATTAACATGCATCAATTTTTTATAAGAATGTCTTAACTATTTTAATAAAGATAAGTTATTAAAATCTTCTCGAACTTTTAAAAACTCTGGCTTATTCGTTCAGAACAATGTGTTTTTGTATCCAGTTTTTGGGCCAAACTTTTTTTTACAAACAACCTTAGGGGACATCAGAATTTTTTGCTTGATTTCCTTGTCATAAAAACTACAAAGGTATCTCCTGTTCGGTCAATTTAGCGAATTTTCCGTTCAGAAATTTTTTTCCTAATTTTCTACATGTAGAAAATCGCGAATTTTTTACGTACAGATTTCATTTCAATCCCCCAGTTTTTTTTTACGTCTTTGATCACAAATTTTTTACGTTAAGTTCTCAGACTCTGATTTTTTACGAGTTCTTTTACGTACATCTTTCGTACTTGTAAACTTTACCAGTTTTAATTTTTTTTTTCACGAATTATATTACAAGATGTGCTACTGGGGCCACTGGGGGTCCATGAAAGTAGAGTACCTGTATAGGGAGAGTATGGACAGATCTGAAACTCCGAAAGTCCATCACCGATGCCTCCGCGAATAAAGTTAGGGCCCAAAAGGGCAGCCAACCTATGAATTTCGAATGTCCAGAGTGATTTATAAATACAATTGTTACGAACCGTCGTTTAGAAAGCATGTATTTGGCTTACTTTTTGCATAAATTTACTTATTTTTGCGAAAGAACGCTCATTCATGTACATCCTTAGCCATCTTGGTTAGAATCGAAATCTGTAGGCTGGCAGTGAAATTTTGGGTGTTAGAAGTTGCTCAGAAGGGTGGCTGCACTTTTGGGCCCTAAGCCCTCCATGAACCGATCTGTCCATACTCTCCCTATACAGGTACTCTACATGAAAGTAGATATTACCTAGTAAACGGTTAAAAAAAATGTGGAAAAAGTGGAAAAAAGTAACGGTATGTGAGCTATGTGAATTCCCATGAGAAGTATGAGAATTTTTGTTGTAAGTAGGTATGCGTGACCCCGTCAGTCGACAAAGACTGTGTCTGAGGCCTGTTGAGAGCTAACTACCGATGTCACGCTTGTTAGCGATCGTTACTCAAGTAGAATTTTTCAACCGAAAAATCGCGATATTTTGAAGTTAGGTTGCGATTTTTTGGCGATATCAAAAGGATCAACAACATCTGAGCGATTATCCTCGATCTTGCCGCAATTTGAACTCTTGAGTCATTCCACGTCAACTCAACCATGCCCGGTACCCGACCCCCTTCGATTTAGCTGAAAATTGGTATGCGGGGTCTTTATATCATTCTAAGGAAACTATTTGAAGGGTTTGCCCATCCGACCATTGCCATTGTTCGTGAGATATCGACCCCCAAAGATGGGGTCAATTTTAGCGATATTCAGAAAAGCCCGTTTTGTGAAGATCATTTTCTCGATGCCCCTCTCTTTGACTCTCCATGGCGAGACTCTGTGTCAATCCATAGTACGTATAAAGACAGCTCCCCAACAAATTTTCATGCAGATTCTAAAAATGCCATCGAAATAAATTGTGCCAATAATGATATAAATGACGGTAATCTAGGGTTTTTCAAAATTTACTATTTTTTTACCACTCAATGCTCAAACTGAATTATCCAAAAAATCCGCAATTTTTGCAGTCAATTTTGTACACGACATTTGAAGCTTTTGACAGCACCATTTGAAGCACCGGAAAAAGCTTCAAATGTCGTGTACAAAATTGACTGCATAAATTGCGAAGGATCTTACATAGGCGTAACGAAACGGTATTTGGGGAAGCGGGTCCGATCCCATACATATAATAAGAAGGAAAAAACAGCATTGCATTAGCATGAGCAGGAAAAAGGCCATGCGTTCAATTTCGATGCCCCGAAAGTGCTAATCAGGGAGAAAAACGCGAGGGCGAGATTATATCATGAAGCGATCTAAATTAAGCGATGCCCCAATGCTATTAATTGGACGTATTTCTATCAAATAGAACTATCTGCAAATGGAAAAGATGGGGTGTGCTCGTTAGTGCTCGGGCCATAAGAATGGATGGGAAATGTAAAGCGCTAGTGACGAAGCCGCCGCCGGCCGCGCTCCCTCCGCTTCGTGTTTTCCTCATGAGCCCTGTCCACAACGCTCTAGATACATGGCCACGGCTCCACCTCATGAACCCCGCACTTAGTGGCTCACAGTTCTCTTTGCTGAATTGGAGGAACTACGTGCATAGTGATGTACAGGGTTGTTCAAAAGATACGCACCACTGGCCATAACTTTAGTTCTAATTATGATATCGATTTGCGGTTTGTGGCGTTCTTCCTCATATCGAGGGGGAAACTTTTTGAGGTACTTTTCAGTTCTTCACTCAAAAATTTCAAATGGCAACCCCCACCATGTGATACATCGTTAGGAAGAGCATGAAAAAAGAAAATTTTTGTCGCAAACCGGAAGTCGATCTGACCCCCCCTGTCAAAAGTTAGGGGGGTCCAAAGGTTATTTAGGGGGTCCGTACCTTCATTGTTTAGATTAGCTTCGGCGGCTCTTGGACATACCGTTTCTCTTTTGAAAGAGTCCTCGAATACTCCAAGTCTGATACCGAAGTCTTCATATTGCCCCCGGGCCACCACAGCCCCCCCGTAGGGGAGGGGGGGGATGGGCCTGTTACAATGAAACATTGCATTAAAATGCGAAAAGTCACAGAAAAGCTTCAAACTTAGCATCAAATCCGAGCGGAACTTCTTGCCAATGTTACCGCAAACGCAGCCTGCGACTTTAAAGTGAGTTTTCAAAACTCTTAACCCCCCGCCCCCCCCCTCATTTTTGGTTGCAGAGCGGGTAAAAACCGGGAAATTCACTACAAATAATGCCCGAAACTAATGTCCAACTTGAGGAGGACCCTTGAAATGTTGCGATCAGTCGGAGCATTGAAATACAAGGACTGCCACCCCCTTCAAGTACGGAAACATCCAAAACACCCCCGCTGCCCCCTTCATTTTTCGTTGCGGAGCGGGTAAAAACCAGGAAAATCGCCAGAAATGATGCCCGAAACCACTGTAGAACTTGACGCGGACCCTTGAAACGTTGCGCCCAGTCGGAGAACTGCAACACAGGAACTGCCGCGGAATTTAAGGACGGAAACATCCATAAAACCCCCGCTGCCCCCCTCTTTTTTCGTTGCAGAGCTTGTAAGAACCGGGGCATCATTTCTGGCGAATTTCCCGGTTCTTGCATTATTGCATATTTGCGGGGGGGGGGGGGGGGGTAAGGGTTTTGAAAACTCACTTTAAAGTCGCAGGCTGCGTTTGCGGTAACATTGGCAAGAAGTTCCGCTCGGATTTGATGCTAAGTTTGAAGCTTTTCTGTGACTTTTCGCATTCTAATGCAATGTTTCATTGTAACAGGCCCACCCCCCCCCCTCCCCTACGGAGGGGCTGTGGTGGCCCGGGGGCAATATGAAGACTTCGGTATCAGACTTGGAGTATTCGAGGACTCTTTGAAAAGAGAAACGGTATGTCCAAGAGCCGCCGAAGCTAATCTAAACAATGAAGGTACGGACCCCCTAAATAACCTTTGGACCCCCCTAACTTTTGACAGGGGGGGTCAGATCGACTTCCGGTTTGCGACAAAAATTTTCTTTTTTCATGCTTTTCCTAACGATGTATCACATGGTGGGGGTTGCCATTTGAAATTTTTGAGTGAAGAACTGAAAAGTACCTCAAAAAGTTTCCCCCTCGATATGAGGAAGAACGCCACAAACCGCAAATCGATATCATAATTAGAACTAAAGTTATGGCCAGTGGTGCGTATCTTTTGAACAACCCTGTACATCACTATGCACGTAGTTCCTCCAATTCAGCAAAGAGAACTGTGAGCCACTAAGTGCGGGGTTCATGAGGTGGAGCCGTGGCCATGTATCTAGAGCGTTGTGGACAGGGCTCATGAGGAAAACACGAAGCGGAGGGAGCGCGGCCGGCGGCGGCTTCGTCACTAGCGCTTTACATTTCCCATCCATTCTTATGGCCCGAGCACTAACGACCACACCCCATCTTTTCCATTTGCAGATAGTTCTATTTGATAGAAATACGTCCAATTAATATATTTGCGGGGGGGGGGGGGGGCCTAAGAGTTTTGAAAACTCAGTTTAAAGTCGCAGGCTGCGTTTGCGGTAACATTGGCAAGAAGTTCCGCTCGGATTTGATGCTAAGTTTGAAGCTTTTCTGTGACTTTTCGCATTTTAATGCAATGTTTCATTGTAACAGGCCCATCCCCCCCCTCCCCTACGGAGGGGCTGTGGTGGCCCGGGGGCAATATGAAGACTTCGGTATCAGACTTGGAGTATTCGAGGACTCTTTGAAAAGAGAAACGGTATGTCTAAGAGCCGCCGAAGCTAATCTAAACAATGAAGGTACGGACCCCCTAAATAACCTTTGGATCCCCCTAACTTTTGACAGGGGGGTCAGATCGACTTCCGGTTTGCGCCAAAAATTTTCTTTTTTCATGCTCTTTCTAACGATGTATCACATGATGGGGGTTGCCATTTGAAATTTTTGAGTTGCCCCCCGCCCCCCCTCCCCCTGGGGGGGTGAAGAACTGAAAAGTACCTCAAAAAGTTTCCCCCTCGATATGAGGAAGAACGCCACAAACCGCAAATCGATATCATAATTAGAACTAAAGTTATGGCCAGTGGTGCGTAACTTTTGAATAACCCTATATAGAGGGTGTAACAAAAGTCCGTCCCACCCCTGTTAACTTTTGAACGAATTAAGCTAGGGAAATGAAACTTTGGGAATGTTCCTATCTCAAGGAGGACCATCTTTTGGGGAGTCAAAATTTTGGTCCCCCCCCCCTTCAGGGAGGGACGGGGGCCCCCTAACTTCTTTTTTTCAAATAGCAACCCCTATCTTGTGATACTTCATTCGAGAGAGCATAAAAAACTAAGAATTTTCGCGCAAATTGCAGATCAATATCTTAATTTTTGACTGAGTTATGATAGGTCAAAGGTCAAATTCGACCTATTTTCAAAAAATTCTAACTCCGGTTGAAATTATCGTCAAGAAATAAATAAAACGTGAAAATTTACCAAATTGTGATCGATTTTAAGTAAAAATTGTAGAAATCACTTCGAACTAATTTTAAGGGGGGGGGGGGGGGTTCGGGCCCCCAAATATGTCAATTCAAAGGTCATTCAATTTTCCCGTGAAATAAACCAATCCCCTAGATTTGCCTCCACATTATCTCAGGAAGGTCATAATCAGTTCAACATTACGTTGGCCTGTTTACATTATTTTGCTCATGCTCACACGCAGCTGAGCTCAGATTACCCCAGTGGAGTCGTTTTCTTTGTTATTTTTCTGTACTCTTTTCTCTGTTATGCTGTGTTTTTCTTGAATCTCTTGCATAGCTTGTCACGTGAGATACACAGGTTACCGTTTGAAAAATCTGCTTTTTCCGTCATTGTTGAGCATTTCTGGCCGATTTCGAAATTCGTAAGGTCGTCGACGAGTATCTTCAAAATGTCAATAAATTCATTTAATACATTTTGAGGCTGAAATGGAAATATAAATATCGAAAATTGAAGTCTTTAATTTAGAGATTCTAAAATTAACAGGTAAAAATTGCCTTTTTTCACCAATTTTTCATCTTTTGGGGACTATTTTAATTTATGCAGGCCCTTAATTTTCCGATATCAAATGAAATAAGTATATCACCCAAAATTATGTATCCCAAGCTTGATGTATAAAAGAAATAAAAAATCGGAGAGACTTTCTTTTGGATAATTCAGTTGAAAATTGAGTGGCAAGAAATAGTAAATTTTGAAAAACCCTATGTAAATTACGTTCATTTAAATAATTTCATACTTAAATACGTTCATTAAAAATCCGGAACCGTTCAGTTCCCCAGCTTACATGACCACTCGTTGGATGCGAAAAAAGACGAGAAATTTAAAAAAAACTGGTTTTGGTTCAAATACAAAATTGTGCTCTTTCAGTTTTGTGTGTTTAAAAGAAATTGTTTTTCCTCAAAAACTGAAAAAAAGCACATAAGTCAAGTTAAAAATGTGATATCGGGATTTTGACCTTTAGAATCTTAAAGCATGCAATTTTAGACGATTTTTCGTCCAAACCGGACCTCAATATCTCGTTTCGTTCGAAAGATATCGAGGTTCACAGGTTCTGACTTCCTCCTCTCCCCCCCTAGCGCCTCCCCCCCCCCAAATTTGTTGGGGGTCTGAAAATTTGGGGAAAGAAGCGCTCCAGTATTAGTAACTGATAGACGAAGTTTGAATAAGTTTTAGTGGGGGGGGGGGGGGCGAAAAATGCCGTCTTTGCATACGGCTCTTTGGGTAGAAAGTGGGCGAGAGATGGGTCAAGAATCTCTGGTCCATAAGAAATAGACGGGGAAAAGACGTCAACTTCAAAAGAACATTTCTCGCTTGAAACCCAAAATGCTCTGGATGGTTGACATTTTCTCAACCATCATATATCCAACTTCAATTCTAACAAAAAGATCTTGCGACTTATTGCGACTATAAGAGATATTCGAATTCAAAGTTTGGGTGTTTCAAGTTGGTTTTACATTGTTAACATGGGGCTGATTCGAGATTGCCAACTTTAAATGAACTTTCCTCGAAAAACACTAAAAAAATCCTGAGTCATAACATTTTCTTATTCCTCAAGTGTTTTACTTTGATTTAGCCACAGGGTTTTCCTATATGTCGGTGCTATTATCTTTATTACTTAAAGTTAAGTACCTTTTACCGATTTTTGTCCTTATCGTCCATGAGGATGCCGCACTGTGCGGAGAGTCGAAGAGAGGGAAGTCGAGAAAATGATTATCGCTAAAACAGGCTTTTTTGAATATCGCTAAAATTCACCCCATCTTTGGGAGTCGATATTTCACGAACGGGGCGTCGCACAGTGCAGTGTCCATTTGGCGCGTAGGGACAAAAGAATCAGCTATTACAGAAAGGGCACAATCGACATTTTTTTCGAAATTTAGTTTTTTGCGGTTTTAGCATTAGTGTATGTAGAAACATCCTGTAGTGCAGACAGGGCACTATATTCGCATTTTTTATGTGTTTTTGACAGGGGTTAAGTTTTTTTTTTCGTCTTCTTTTTTTTTTGTTCTTAAGTATTCTCTATTGAAATTTTGTGTAAATTTTCTTCACACCATCAAGATTGTTTTCTGAAAATTTCATGGGAAAATCTCTATTAGTTCTCTTGAAAAAAATAAAATAAAAAGAGAGCAGAAATTTTGAAACGTTGCAATGGAGATACAATTGTCAACTTTCGCTCTAGATATGCATCATTGCCATACATTTGAGATGAAAAACAAGGGCTAAAATAATTTTCTGGCTTCATTCTATCTGTCTTTATGGCTCCTTCTCCCGTGTATTACAGAAAGGGCACTATTGCTCTTTCATCAAACGTCTTTATTTTCAACCCAGAAAGAGTAAGTATCATGTAAAAATGTTTTACGGAAATTGTTAGTCTACTTGGGGGACAAAAGAAAACCACGAAAATATTTTTTCCAACAGCTTTTAGTTTAATCAAATCGGTTTTTTGCATTTTCTGAACAATTAACATTTCTGCAATAGTGCCCTTTCTGTAATATGTGATTCAAAAATCATAGCTCGCAGACACAGGCACATAGAGAGGTGAAATTTGGTATGAGAGGTCTTGAAAAATGGTTGATTCACGGTTGATTTCTGACATGAAAGGACGGCCATCTTTGTAGATAAATTTGAGGTCCAACTGAGTAGAAATCAAGTAGATTATGAATTTGAAACATCATTCTAACAACCTATCAAAAAACACAGCTGAACTCTGGCTCTCTTTGGTCTCACGTATGGCTGTTATAAAAACAAGCCAATATGCAGCTCAGTGCGCGTCTGTGCCCTGACTTGAGGTCACAAAAATGCGACGATTCCGTCGATTTGTGGCACTTTGTGGCTAAAAACCAAACATATTCTGAATCTGGAAGGTATTCTGAACAACATATCAAAAAATTACATTGATATATTTTGATATATTTTTTTAATCTACATTTGAAGACGCGTACTTATATGGAATAAATCGAATTTCTGGCATCATCAAAGGAAGACCGGACTGAGAGGCCCTTAATTTAAGACATTAAAAGGATCAACAGAGTTTTCGTAAAGACAAACATACCTTATGCCTAAACATTCTACCTTGTTCCGTTCTGAGTAGGGTAATATCAGTTATCACCCGTCATAACACATGATGCCCGCTGCTGCATTTCTGCTAATTGTACATCCGCGCAGGTTCCGTGATTTCTCCTCCCCCTCCCGCCCCTTCAATAGCATTTTCATGTCAAGAAACTACGAACTTTTTCTTCCCATCCATCCACTTCTTCAATCCAGCGGTCATTTTCATTATCCGACAAAGTCGAATTTTCGATTTTTGTCCAATTAGACACAGCACTTTGCGTCGGATGGGCAAACCCTTCAAATCATTTCCTTAGATATGAAGACCCCGCATACCAATTTCCAGCTGAATAGAAGGGGGTCCTTCGGTACCGGACTTGGTAGAGTTGACGTGGAATGACCCCCCAATAAAATCGCGTTCGATAAAATCGATAATCGTGTAAATCGGCAAAACTTCCCCCATCGTGCATTTGGCCAATTTTCAAGATGTCATTGCTCTCTATAGGATAGGTACGCCTATTCCCAACGTTTTGAGGCCTGAAGTGAATTTCTTTCCGCGTACTAGCGTTGCCAAGTTAAAAACTGTTGAGTTCCATATCTTTCGAGCGAAAAAAGATATTGAGATGCGGTTTGCGCTAAAATTCTTCCAAAATTTCGTTCTCTTGAAATAAACAGAAACGGAAAAAAGTAATAAACGCATGTGAGTAACTTTTCCTGCGTTAACAAATTTTCGCCAAATCATTCCCAAGTGCCGAAAATTGGATAAATTTTCACGTTGAAGATTTTAGGAAGTGATTGACGACTATCCCGTGAAAAATGTGAATTTTAAGTTTTGCTTTACTATAAATAACATATCTATCATGGTAAAATACGATACGTCTCACTTTCGTGATAACTGAGTTAATTTTTGACACATTAAGATGATTTTTTTCCAAAATTTGGCAACGTGAGAAAAAATACAAAGAACATTAGTGATGTGATCTTTTAGTTATCTTTAAAAATGTACCTACCCGGTTTATAGGTTAAAATAAGTTTAACACGTGTACATTGGAAAAAACCCGTGAAATTGGCCAAAAATGGCAACAATGGTCCCTGAGACCTCATAAAATTAATCAGAAGTCATTTTCATGCCCAAAAATGAAACGTCGGGAACATAATACACGTAACGTGACGCGCCCCTTAGGAGTGTAACTGAAGGTCGAATAACATTCAAAACAACTGCCTTAAATACAGGGTGTCCCAAAAGTCCGTACCCCCCCTCGTAACTTTTGAACAGTTAGAGATAGAAAAACGAAACTTCGGGAATGTTTCTATCTTAAAGGGGACCATCTTCTAGGGGGGGTTAAAATTGTTGTCCTCCCCTCAGGGGGGGGGGGGGCCAACTGTTTTTTTTCAAAGGGTTACCCCTATCTTGTGATACATCATTAGAAAGATCATAAAAAACTAAGAATTTTGGCGCAAACCGCAAATCAATATCTTAAATTTTGACCGAGTTATGATAGGTCAAAGGTCAAATTTGACCTATTTTCAAAAAATCATATCTCCGGTTCAAATTATCGTAAAGAAAAAAAAAAACGGGAAACTTTACCAAATTGTAAGCACTTTTAAGTAAAAATCACAGAAATTACTTCAAACTAATTTTATGGGGGGTTTCCGACCCTCCAAATACGTCATTTTAAAGGTCACACGATATTCTCACGAAATGAGCAAATTTCCCCTTACTTTCCCTCAACATTATCTTAGTAAGTTCAAAATTAGTTCAACATTGTGTTTTCAAGTCCCCAAATTTCGAACAAAGTTTTAAAAAAAATGAAATTTAAATGGTTGAATTGAATCACCTTAAATTTCGTTTTTTGAACTTTGCCCGAAATTTGGGGACTTGAAAACGCAATGTTGAACTAATTTTGAACTTACTAAGATAATGTTGAGGGAATGTAAGGGGAAATTTGCTCATTTCGCGAGAATATCGTGTGACCTTTAAAATGACGTATTTGGAGGGTCGGAAACCCCCCATAAAATTAGTTTGAAGTAATTTCTGTGATTTTTACTTAAAAGTGCTTACAATTTGGTAAAGTTTCCCGTTTTGTTTTTTTCTTTACGATAATTTGAACCGGAGATATGATTTTTTGAAAATAGGTCAAATTTGACCTTTGACCTATCATAACTCGGTCAAAATTTAAGATATTGATTTGCGGTTTGCGCCAAAATTCTTAGTTTTTTATGATCTTTCTAATGATGTATCACAAGATAGGGGTAACCCTTTGAAAAAAAACAGTTGGGGCCCCCCCCTGAGGGGGGGACAACAATTTTAACCCCCCCTAGAAGATGGTCCCCTTTAAGATAGAAACATTCCCAAAGTTTCGTTTTTCTATCTCTAACTGTTCAAAAGTTACGAGGGGGGGTACGGACTTTTGGGACACCCTGTATAAAAAGGCTACAAAACATGACTTCTCGGTCAATTTTCACATAGTGGCAATCCAGGTACAACTATGCTTCATTTATCTGTTTTATAGAAGGGTAAAAGCTGTTACGTATGTCAATATGAAAGGTGCGCACCACTTTCTGGAACCATAGGCGCGGCGATATGTAAAATTAATCCAATTTTTGGCACCTGGAACGATTTTCTCAAAAAGAACCCGGCACAGAGCATGGGGTCAGTGGCTCTTTCTAGAAGTCGATGAAACTTTAATACATTGACATTAAGTTCATAATTAAGGGAAAGCCACAAAATTAGCTCTCTTTTGCGAGGAGAAGTCGAGATGTTCGCGATTGAACCCGGACTATTTTCTGTCCGGCGGAGGTAAATGGGCGCTCCGCGTCGCACTATGGTCCGAATAGCCGGTTTAAGCGGCAATAAATCGAAAAAGTGGAGTTTGGAAAAAGTTAGATTTTAAGAGGTAGATCGATAGTACATACTGTAGAGAAGACTCCTGTAAAATTTCACTTCGATTAAAGCACTAATAAAGATGTGACAAGCCTGGGAAGTGCGGCGCGCGGAGCACTTTATGAGTGCGATTCCAGTTACCGAGCGGCAGTGCTGTGTTTAAGGGCTTGTTTTCGTCGTTTCACCGTACCTGAAAGTGTTTGGGCACTTGATTCACAAAATACAAGATAAGTTTAAAATGTTTTATGCTGAAACTATTCTTTTTTATCATATCTAATGCTCTAGATCAACCCTTAGACATAGTCAGTTTTATCAATAAAATCGCAGAAGTAGGACCCAAAAAATATACTTAGCACCTCTGAGCACCTCGTAATTTTACTCGGAAGTTATTGTCATGACTCTAGACTATCTTTTAGTCTAGTGGCAGAACCATAGTCCACCATAGCCTCAAGTTATTTCTCATGAAAAATGACGTTTTCGCGTTTCTTATCACTTACTACAATTAGCTATCATATGCCATTGACGATGACTTTTATCATGTTCCATTGTCATATTCTAGCAAATCGAATGCATTAGAGCCTAAATCTGCCCAGGCAGAATAATACGAGTTGATGGGGTTGATCAGGACCAATTGAAACTTTGTGCTCAAGAACAGCAAAGAATCGCCTCGAGAGGCTACTTTGAGGCCCCGTAAAAGTTTTTTTTTTTGACGTTTTAAAGGTTTCAAACATATAATCTATCAGTGTAGATATATGTTAGCATCAGTTTAGCTTGGCAGACGAAAACAAGTCTAAACGGTTGATCGGTGGGACTTGAAAGTAAGGCTCCCGAGCAATGAAATTGTCTTAGGAAGCCACTTTGAGGTCCCGTAAACGTTTTTTTTTTACGTTTACCCATGTTTCAAACAAATAATCTATCAAAATGGATATATTTAAGCTTAAGTTTCGCTTGGCAGACGAAAACAAGTTCAAACGGCTGATCGGTGGGACTTGAAAGTAGGCCTCTGGAGCCATGAAACGTAGAAGTATTATCCTGAGCTGTCTTTTTCAAGTTCCCTTGATAGTAGTGTTTGACGAGGCTCTACTTTTAGCTTCTTATAGTCCATCCAATGTAAAATTAATTTTTAAACTTATAAAAAAAAAAAAAAAAAATTCTACCGAGAATCGAACCCGGGACATCAAGAAGATGAGTGAGACGCGATGCCAATTGCTCCACCGCTTCTTCTCGGATTGATAGTCTCAATATAAGGTTTCTGAACAAATTATTACCACACTTATATAAAGTATAAAAATGTTAAAAATGGATTTTTCCTGAAGAATATTAGCATTTTTGCACTCAGCGACCCTAAAAACCCATGAAAACTCATGTTGCGAGGTTTAAACATACGTATCTGATTTAATGCCGCTTAAACCGGCTATTCGGACCATAGTGCGTCGCCTTACCTTGCCTTGCTAGAGGTCTTTGGCGGTTTTTGCTTCCTGCTGAGATGCGGCAAACTACAAGCAACGTACACCAAGGAGTGTCACCTCTCAACTATCTCAACGTAAACACCGCGCTTTTGAAACTGATTTCCTCTTATCACTCACTGCCATTGTATTTTTGTCTATATTTTTGTAATGTATATATTTTACATATTTTTCCTTTATGTACATGAGCTACTCATTTGAATTTTTGTGAAGCTTCTGTTTGTGTCAAAACAGAATGCTTCCAAGGATGCAAGAATTGTCAGTGAGAATCTTAGCCAGGAAGATCATAGTACCATTCTGTTACACTACTATTACATACTTTACATTTTGCCATGTTACCCACCCATCATGATTTGTCTCTGGTTATGATGGCTAGATTAGTTCCTCTTTTCTTACCATTTCATACATGTTGCGCCATACCTGATAAAGTTCGAATTGAGAGCAGCAAATACTGATGCTTTCCTCATAAGCAAACTGGGTTCTCATCCAGCAATTTTGATGCTGAACTACTGACACGATCTCAATATCATTAGACTTGATGTCGTGATGCAATTTTGACTCATTGTTCCTTAAAATTCCTAGAAACTTGTAAGCAACATCGCAGTATCATCATTTGAACGAATAGTTTGACAGAAATGCAATAAAGTGCATTACTTATAGTAGGATTATGTGAATACATGACACCAAGGTGTTAAGAAAGATATCGACGGTGAAACTACCAAACCACGTATCTCGTTTGAGGTGTTTAAAAATCTACGCTCTCATTTTATTTTTTTGAAGTAGACCAAATCAATATCATTCCTTGAAATTTTCACAGAATTTTCTCCGCACAAAGAGTAAAAAGGACAGAAATTTTCAAGACTGGACGTTGAGTAGTTTTTCATTTAAAAAATAAAGTATGACAGGAAGTTTGCGACGTCGCAAACCGAGATACGTGGTTTGGTAGTTTCACCGTCAATATTTATTAAATTATAGCTGAAGCTTTTCAATCCTTGCAATCATTATCAATGCTAGGTGCATTGTGGAAAAAATGACTTGGGTGTAGTTTTGGATTAAACAAGAGCCTTAAATTTTTCTCTGTCAAAATATTTTTAACGTTGCAAAAAATCCTCAAACTTGGTCCTCATCATTGTAGAGGAATAAACCTTTGAATCTATTTCCTACGGTTCAAGTTTGGTGCATCTACATTACCTAAATACTTAGTCCATGTGTAATTGAGTTCGGCAGAAAAGGACCTAAAGTTTGAATCGTATATTCATGGAGGTATTTAGAAGGGGAACAGAAAGTAGGTAAAGCCCAATTCACACTATCAAAATTTTCATCCAACATAATTGGACGAAAAGTAGGATGGAAAGCTGAACGCAATAAAAATTTCATTCGATTACTTTCCGTCCAACTTTCCATCCAATTGGAGGCGCCACGTTGAATGTGACATCACATTCAAGCTTCTGTTCTGTTTTTCATCAAATTGTCTTTTATCGCGTCAGTATCACACTATCCAACTCTTCGTCCAATTAGATAATGTTGGATAAAAAGACTGATAATGTATGTGAATTGGGCTTAGAGTGATAACTTGGGTCATTGTTTTTGATAATTGAAAATTGTGTGCTTTCACCTTGAGCCCCATTTTCCTTGATTATTGTTACCTATACATCACATTTCTATCTACATTCCCATCACGAAACATGATGGCATGCTAGAATCGAAGCATGAGTATTTCAATAGGTAGCTACTTTTAAAATCAGTCAAGTCGACCAAGTGATAAGTAAGTAACATCTGCTTGAAAGCATTGGCAGGAGCAGGCACTACCTACTTACTAGAGATTTCAGAGTTAAAATCAAATGGACGAGGTCAGAGACTTTTTTTCGAAATACTTACCAGCAGCCCGCAGGTAATTGATATAGCTAATGCTGGTGAATCGGTGTTCACTCATCTCATCAAATACAAGTGGGCCATTTTTATTTAAAGAAAAAGTTTCCGGCCTTAGCCATTTGATAGCTTGATTTGATCAAGGATGCCTAGATGTCTTTGACGAGGAGACTGTCGATCATATTGCACAAAAACCGAGATGCCCTTCTTTTATTTTTTTCCTTCAATAAGCATACTGAGAGCAAGTCAAATCTCATTTGATTTGTAATTTTCCCCCAGTTGCAAAAACGGTAAGAAGCTGATCAGCAGCGTCATGAAAAAATTTAAAGCCTAATGTGTCACTTTCTTACAGGAGATCAAAGAAATAAAATGATAAATAACATAAGCTTTTTTCAATGATGCCCATACACAGAGGAAAAATGTGTCATTCGCGTTATTCACGAAAATATCTGGTTAGTTCCCAAATTTTCACAATCACTTGGACGAGTCTGAGTTCATTGGATGAAGCTCATTTTCCTCTCTAAGAGAAAATTATGAACAGTAAAACAATTGTTGGCTGTAAAGAAATTTCTGAGCGAGATAAAGTTTCACTTACAGTATACAAGATTAATCGCTTTAAAGAAGGGAAAGGAAATTCAACATTTTTGTATACAATCATGATATATTAAAGTTAAAAACTTGTGAACACACTTGCACCATCAATATGACCTCTCATTCTTAATTGAGGGTGGCTGAATCCTTTACTGAGTTGTAGGTGAATGAATATCAAGAATTGCTGGTTGAATCTTTGGCTCTTATAATGATGTCACTCATCTAAACATATAGATGCAGAATATTAGGGCCCAAGAAGGCGAACCTCCAGTAAGAAACAAGAGTGAGCAAAAATTTATACATTGCGGATTGTTGAGTTGAAGTGTGACAGGTATTTTCTCAATGCAATTAAAAGATGTTTCTTTCTGAAGAATCCGATGATTCAACTCCTCAATTTTTATCCACTCATCAAACAGTATGATAAAAATTCAAGTACTATACAGTTTGAGCGCAAAGAAGAAAAAATTGATTGATACTAATTGGCTGTAAAAGAAACACGATGCGATAAATAGGGATAAGTACAACTTATACAGATTTTCCAAGTTTTGAACTTTTGACGACAGAACTATGAAAGTGACACGAAAATTAGAGAACCTGGATCGAGTGAATAGCTTTGAATTTGAATTTCTAGTACCGAACTAATCTGGCTAAGAAAAAATTAATTATTTCATGAAATATGAAAGAAATAGTCTATTTCTTTCATGATTGCACTATTGTTATCAGCATATCAGCCCTTAACTATGTTATCAAAAATGTGTTTATAACCTCACAAACAGCTTCCCAACGGTTTGTGGTTTGTGCAGAAAATTGAAGGTTTTTCGGTGAAACTCGTTTGCCGTATCTCGGCAGGGAGGGTCGTCTGCACTTTGGCCCGGAAACCCCCTCTCCCCACCAGGTAACTACGATGTCGCATTGTTTACACTCACTCCTTTCATTACGACGCTCTGTTCGGGCTGTGAGATATGGATTTCTCTGCCTCTCGCACCTCTCACGTATACCCTCTTTGAATCCCCGTGCGTTCGCCGCTGGCCGGTTGAATCTGAAATGTAGTTGCTGAAACAGAATTGACAGATGCGGGGAGAGGGAGGGAGTACCTACGGCATTCGCACCGGCTCACTATTGGCAAGAATGAGTTTTCCGCGGACAAAAATCCATAACTTTCTTGTTAATTGATACTTCTGCTTGAAAATTGGCGTGGTGACTCTTGGAGGTATTTGATAGTTTTCAAGCGAACATCTTAAAAAATACATCATATGTAGGGTATGATTTAATGCTAAATGTAAATTATGGTAGCAGGAATCAAATTCACTACCAACACACCCTCACATGCGTGCAAAAATTGAAAAGGACCGAAAATTGGCAAAAAATGCCGGTTCTGGATGGAATATTCAGAGTTTTCAGCTTACCTTGGGGCCGGAAAAATTTTCTCCGACTTGGTCCAACCGGAAATGACTAAATACCTTTTCTAAAACATATTTCTGAGTTGTATACGAAATTTCAGCGAAATTCGTAAAAAACGATAAATAACGTAATTTTGCCGAAAATCACCTGTTTTTTGTACCTAAATCGCACAAGCTGGCGCGGGTAAATTTTTCTCCGACTTCGTCTCGCCGGAAATGACTAAATACCTACCTTCTCTAGAACATATTTCTGAGTTGTATACGAAATATCAGCGAAATTTGCCTGTGAATAGGCGAAATATAGGCGGATTAAGTAGTAACGTAATTTTGGCCAAAATTACCTGTTTTTTGTACCTAAATCGCATGAGCTGGAGAGGGAAAATTATTCTCCGGCTGGGTCTCGCCGGAAATGATTAGATACCTTTTCTAGAACATATCTTTGAGTTGTTTACGAAATATCAGCGAAATTCGCCGGCGAATAGGCGAGATATAGGCGGATTAGTAACGTAATTTTGCAATAAATCACCTGTTTTTTATATATAAATAACATAAGCCTGGAGCCAGGAATTTTTCCTTGAATCGGTCTCCACAGAAGTTTATCAGTTTCTCCTTTGGAATTAATTTTAGAAATTTTGATAGGAAAATATAATTTTGAATGACTCTTTTTCACATTTTTACTCTCGATTTTTTCTGTCCGAAAATGTTTCAGTCTTCGGAAAAGAAAGATTCTCTGCAATGTGAAACTTCCGAGTCTCAGTTGATCCCAATTTCGTTTTCTTACACAGGCTAGAAATTTAGTTGTGGTGACTAACTGTTTAGTCGTAGGTACACATCATTTTTCATCGCTTCTAAGCTGCGCTTTACTTTTTCTAAACATTCTGTTCCTGCAACTAAATTACTTGTCACTGTAACAAATCAAAATGGGGGTCAACTGGGACGCAGAAGTTTGTTACTGTAGCGTATATTTTTTTCCGTGTACCTATTAGAAGCCTTTAGCTCTTAAAAAGACGTAAAATTCAGTGACTTATGATCAGGGTCAGGACTTAGAGGTTCCGAATGCGCAATAGAATGTACCTATAGTAAAGAATAATTGGACCGCGTTTAACAGAAAGGAACCAAGTTACATCAGCTATTGCCAAGTTTAATCGGGCAATTCAATTTTTTACACGAAAACGGTTGTGCAGATTAATGTGCAAACTTCACTGAATTTTCTGCATGATACGAAGCAAATTCCTTAAAATTTACAATAGAATTCGGACAAATGTCCTCTTGTAAAAAATTAAATTGCCCAGTTAGGTACATTTTTAAATTCATCTCAGGCCTCAAAACGGTGGGAATAGGCGTACCTATCCTATAGTGAGGAATGACATATTGAAAATTGGTCAAAATCCATGAAGGGGGAATTTTTGCCGATTTTGCATACACCCCTTATCTCGACTCTTTGGTCGAACATATCATGATAAATTGCTGTCGATGAAATGGCGATTTTATTGCAAATTTACGTGATAAAAACGCAATTTCCTATCCGATAATTTTGCAATAATTCAACATCGATCAAATCGCGATACATCCTCCGGTCAAATCGCAACTCGTCGCGATCGATGCTACTTGGGCAGGTGTGCCGGTGTGCGTGGACAGCCAGTCCCGATTTGAAGCTCGATTGCTCTGAGACACCGTGAAAATCAGAGTGCCAAACTCCGGCAGGAACTGCTTTAGCTTACATCCACAAGATACCGTATCATACAGGTACTCCCAAGTAGCAGTTATCGCGATAAGTTGTGATTTGATCGAAGAATTTATCGCACTTTCATCGATCAATATCATCGGATGATAAATTTCGATTTTGTGGAGCACGATTTTATAAAGACAAACTTGCGACAATATCGAGAATAAGCTCTCAAATTTTGATAATCTTGGCGATTTTATCACAAAAAAATTGTGAAAAACTTGCAACTTAATTTCGAAACATCGCGATTCCCCTGTTGAATACCTAATGCTACGTGGGTAGCATTTTGGCTATTGTAGGGCTAACCTTGCTAATTTGATGACTTCAGTTTTTATTGTTTGACCCAGGCTCATACCTCGCGGTAATCAAAATGGAAAAGTCAAAGACATTTGTCATCTATGTTTGAGGAAAAAAGTTGGCTCTTCAAAAGTCAGTGTTCACAACCGGAGGCATCACCCACTAGCGTCACAGCTGTTAAGTATCATTCATGATTCATGTAGGAGTTAGGTAAACCAGATTCCTCTGTTTCTGATATGGAAGACGACAACAACCAATGAGTGACGGGTTGAATAACATAAACTCCCATGTCCTCCCTCATGACTAGGCCATCATTTATTTTTGAATGAAGACCGAAGATTATTTCAACCTGTGAGTTTTCCCAAAGCGCTTACGAAATCTCTTTTTCATATAATACCAGTCTCTCCTCAGAACTCTCCTAGTCTGTGAAGTGTTTGTTCCAAGTAAGTTTCGGATTTCAGTACCTTCCCACTCCGAGTCGGACCGAGCATAGTCACTTGAAAAAATAAAGTAGAAGAACTGGCGAAAGTCGACGACGAGTACCTTTTTTATCGGCTTTGACGATTTTTGGCTACTACTTCGTTTTTTGGTCGCAAGGAACTTTTTAAAATTAAGTCCCTCCAAGATCTATTATGGATCCAAAAACTACATCGTGAGGAGACATTTTAGATGCGTCAAATAAATCTGACATTTCAACTAGGCGTTTAATTAAAAAAAGGCCCAACCGTCCAGTTTTTTTGTACCTCGAGTCCTCAAGCAAGAACCAGACTGAATAATACAACCCATGACCGTTCACGGTATGGTAAGTTGTCTGTAAGTAATTAGGTGCAACTTGTTCTCGTTGACCTACGACGCATACAATTTTTATATCTATTGAAATCTCTAAAATATCCCCCTCTTATTAAGTAAACCAAGAGAATGAGGTATTCTGCATTAAAATTTGTTTTGGAAATCGTTAGCCTGAAAAGAACATGCCGCCTCAACTCGCTAACAATCTTATTTCCGATGTACTACACAGCCAAACACCTTGGACTGATGCCTTTTCGCGTGGTTCCGGTGGACAAAGCAGATCCAAGAGGAGTTTTAGTGCACAAAGTCAATCGTAAGCATACTTAAAAGCACCATGCCAGCAAAATACACGTAGGTATATTATCCATCGCGACCGGAAGCGAGGATCGAGACATGCCAGACATTTTTCGTGACCTTTCTTTAAGTTTTTAAAACATCAGGATAAAAAGCCGCTTTCCGCACGAAATTTTCCTGTAAAAGCGTACCATAAGTATGAACATTCAGTGAGCCAATTAAGTCAATGAATTTGAAGGTGCTAGTGTAGATTGTTAGTAGGTATACACGAAGTTGGCTGTCATGATTTTCCTGTTAATTTATTATAGGAAAACCGAGACCCCGATAGCACACATAATGCTGTGAGTGCCTAAGTAGCATTGTCATCTACTTTCTAGGTGGCGCTCATCAAGAAAATGTCTACTTTCTAGATAGAACAATTTTCTTGAAAGAAAATAGGTATAAAGTGGATCTAGAAAATAGAAACAAGAAAATACATTTTTCCTTGTATTTTCTTAAAAAAAAAAACATTAAGAAATTGGCCAGAAAATAATTCTACTTTCAATAAATTTTCTCTCTATTTTCCAAAAGGAAAGTTGACAGAAAGTAGACCTATGAAATTGATCTATTTTCTTTAGTCAGACTTTTGACTCGCAATGTTTTTTCTTTCTATTTTCTAGATAATTCTCATTTTCTTGGTATTTTCTAGAAGTTTTCTTAATATTTTTTTTCTAGGAAAAAATTCTATTTTGCTATTTAAGTGTCCGCAAAAAGTCCTCGATTCTTAAACACTCATAGAATATAAGATATTCTACGGATATTTATGGTTTATTTATGATCCGGTGTAATATCTGTATTTTTTCTCCTTTTTCTCGAAGATATTTTAATACTTAGAAAAGGAAGAATAAGAAGAAAAAAAGGAACGTAACAGATTAAGAGCAAGAAAAAGAAAAAAAGAAAATGACAATGAAGGGACGAAAGGAATATAGCGTTCGGCCTGTGGAACATTGTGTTTGATCGATGCCTTTAACTTTATGCGGCAACACTTGACGGGATCCCCGACGATAGCAGCCACCCAAGGTCGATAGACCCAGGTCTAATGCATCATTTCCATAACCCTGGAAAGAAAGATTTTTTTCTGGAAAAAAAAAAACTTTTTCACAAGGGGAAAAACGTTTTTCACTGGGGGAGAAATTTTTTTTAGGAGAGGAAAGACAATTTTGATGAGGGGAGAAACTTTTTTTACGAGGAGAAAAACTTTTTTTTACTAGGAGAGAAATATTTTTCTCGGACGAGAGAAAAAGTTTTTTTTCCCGCATGAGAAAAAAATATTTTTCCCCGGTCGAACAAAAATATTTCTCCCCGCGCAAGAAAAATGTTTCTCCACACGCTACAAAAAGTATTTCTTTCCGAGCAGTGCTTCCCATGGTTGCCGAACCTAGCAGACAGGATTCGAGTTTAGAGAGCGCTGCCGCTCCGCCTCGACAAGGAACGGGAATGCAATGAATCTAGTAGTGGGAGTAGAGTACCTATATTGAGAGAGTATGGCCACCGGGCCCCATGGAGAGGCTTAGGACCCAAAAATGGCGGTGCTTTGTTTTGGTTTTTGTGGATGGGAGGAGGGTCATTGCCAACTTTTGACGGTTATCACCAACCGCACTTGCTGCCAACCTCACTACATCTAAGATAATTTTCCTCAAAAATTGCACACGATTAGCCTTAAAAATTTGTAAAGATGTCGCAATAGTGCATTTGAGTAAATTTCTCGTTACGATAAGCAAAGAAAACTACATTTTGAGTCATTTTGCATTACATTAATTTATGGCGTCCGCCATTTTTGGGTCCTAAGGGCTCCATTTAGCCTAAGATGGCTGAGCCAATCAGAGGTGGTAACCCCAGTGGCCATACTCTCTCAATATAGGTACTCTAAGTGGGAGCAGTGTGTTCCTGGGCGCTCCGTGTGCGAGATCCGTACGCTCTGCCGCTCTCCGTGCAGGGGCGAAAGCTCCGTAAGAACCAATGTTAACATTTTTCTTCTCAGAGTCGATACTTATTGAAACCAATTTCGGGGTTACCTACAAATATAAAAGTGGAAAAAAAATACCTATTAAATTTTAAGCGAATTCACAGTACTTCTCCGGTTTAACGATAAATAAGTTAAAAGAAAACTTTTTCAATTCCTAAAAACGTATGTATCTGTTATTATTCGACCTCTCCAAAACTTCGACCTACCGCAAAAGTAAACAGTACCTATTGAAACAGCTTCCTTTCGTTATGCTTTGTTGACATGAAAATGGCGGTGGCTTTCGCTTCTGATGACGTTAGTCTCTTTATTCTATATCCGTGCTGCTACTGGCTGTCTCGTCATTCTGTGACGTCACGCGTAAGTTAAGATAGGGAAGCGTTTTCCCATTAGGTTTTGTCCGTACGCTATCCGCGCAGACATAAGGAAGGTCCGCGCGCGCGGCACGGATATATCCGCACTCTTGGGATCACTGAGTATAGAGGATTCACAAGCAGCGGTTCGCGGAACTTTCACTAGAGCAAGTTTCTGGAATTTTGCAGGAATAAGTTAGCGGAACTTTTCCGGAGCATGTTTTGAAAAATTTCGTCCTAACTTTCCACGAATCACGTTGAAAAATGAAAGACGAAATGGTCAATGTCGCTTCCTCTGCAGTCAGTAGCAATTCTCACAATAAATCCATTATTAATACATACATTTGGCCCTTTAAAAACATAGGTACTGGTACCTACTTAATGCAGATATGACAGGATATAATGGATATTTTAAAATGAAGAAAAGCTACTTGAACTTCAAAAATACAAATTTACTTAAGAACATACAGTTATAGATTGAAAATTTGTAGGCAAAAAAAATAAAATTTACCTAAAATACGGCCAAAAAATTTTTTTGGGATAAATGAACATTTATTATCGTATGCAATTTTTAATTTTATACATTGAACGCAAGCCGACGATTTAAAGATCCGCGGTGGTTTCATGGGTGTGCTTAGTAATTCAACGATTAACCGCCAGGCACAATAATGCACCTTAAACGATCTATAAGTCTATCCGTGATTTCTTCGTTTACATTATGCGTGTAACGAAGTTAAGTTTGCACGCGCTTATATTCAGTGGCTTGTAAAAGTTGAAGGTAGCAAGTACCCAAGTGCTACATTATTTGTTGGGATTAATACTCGAACATATCTAGTGGTGCCTTCATCCTCCCCGAAAACTTATGCATCCATACGAGTTCCTCTTTAATCTTACTTCATTAAACTTCCCTCACTGAGGGAGTTTGGAAGGTATGAAATATTCCCAGGTGAGGGAGTTGAGAGGGCCTGGCCCGGAAAATTCTGAAATTTCTAAGTTGTTCGGGGCAATTTGAGGCAATTCTTACAGACTTTCGTGTAAATTTTGAATATTTTCAGTTCATTTAACTTTCTGTTAAAAAATGAAATTAGCTTCGAGAGAGGTTCCACATTAAGACCACGCAATCCACGCAGGCACACTGAGTCATAAGGTGCAAATGGATACCTGCCTAATCTAGGCGATTATTATTGATTTTTGACGTGCGGAATTTTTTGATCGAAGAAGTAACTCAGGAAAAAGACGAAATTCAAGGGGGAGGTCTAAATGTAGGAGAAATCGGGGGGGGGGGGGGTGGCCATAATTCAGGGAAAAATCAGGGGGAGGTCTAAATCCCTGGAGGGGGAAGGTAAAACACAAAATATCTGCGACGGGTTTTACAAATTTTCAAAAAAGTAAAACGATAAGAATAAGAGGAAGAAGAAGCGCAAAAACACAGGGCAATTTTTGAGGGGCGCGCGCCGTTAATTTTCTTTTTCTTTTCACTTTTTAGGTAAGAAATAAAAGACCGCGAACAACAAATATTCCAGGAAAGTTCCGAAAAATGCAAAAGATCCGGCATGTTCCGGGAATTTCAAAAGTTCCGGAAAATTTCAAAAATTTCCGGGAAATGACAGCACTACTGATCCTTCACGTGTTCTGTTTTTGTTTTTAGTGGGGCCGATAAGTGGAAAATATCATAACAATCGTGCACTTCTGGAAGAAAGCATGGAAATTTCAGGGATTCATCTCTACCCTATAGACATTCGATTTAGACACAGACCCCAAAAATCTGAGCCCCCTGGGGGGGCAGGGGGGCCCCCAAATTTTGAATTTTGAATAAATACGGAACGGCTAATGTTAGCGTAATTTTTTTGCAACAGAACGATGGGAAATTTTATTAGGAACAAAACTGGTCCTTATGAATTTTTCCGTGGGATCGATATTTAAGGCGTGAAAACGGGAAAAACCATCGGGGGGCGGGGAGCAGGCCGTTCTGAGGCAGATCCGCGCGCTGCGCTGCCTGCCTGGGACGCGCGCGGCGGCGCGGTACGGTATTGCCTACGAAACAACCGCTTGTCTTTGTTTAATCTCAACGATGCGCAGTTTTAAAAATATTATAAATTTACCGTATTGCCTAAATACTTTTCCGTAGTAATATAAGCCTGACTTTATATTAGTAATAAACAAAAGCAAGCAAATGGCGAAAGACTCCAATGTAAGAGCGCCGAGTCAATAGGAGGGGTCGGTTATCGCGCATCACGCGTCTTGTTTTCTATGAATATAGAGCTTTTCCGACCTCAGTACAGAGTAAATTACCCTTTCCTTACGTAATTTTTGTAAAGGATTACATTTTTTAAGGTATTAGAGCGAAATAATATTTAAGTAGATAAAGATTTTAATAGATTTTGACCCACTTTTTCATGACTACCTACTGGAAATGGGATCCTTGATAACTTATTTTTAGCTTATTTTTCATGTTACTTTCGGCGAATGGAACCATGAGCTGCTTACATAAGCAAGAATTTTGCAATACTTGACGCAAAGACATTACTTGAGGAGTGAGGAGGGGGGGGGGGGGGGGGCTTCACAGTCCCTTGCCACTAAGGTGCCCAGATTTCCTTCCTTTTCCTCTAATATCGTTTTTCGTTCATGTTAATTGGTTTCTCGCAATTGCGTAGGCACTGATACATACGGAACATTCCGACGGTGTTCTTTTCTCTTCTTTTTTACTCCAGCCAGTCAACAGACGTATTCATTTTCATGAACTTCCCACTCTTTCAGATATTCAACAAATATGCATATTTCACAAAATAGAACGATATATCAAATGAATAATAAAAAAGAAGATATCTGAATACTATCGCTTCTTTTTATCACACTTGAAGATTATTATTGGTATACTAACCACAAGACATAAAAAATGGAATGAGCAGTAAAAAAATCCATGTATATTATCTTTCATTTTGTTCCATGGAGTTTGGAGTTGGAGTTGGAGTTGGTAACATTTGTATTGAAAAAAATATTAATACCTATAGGAGGAAATTTCTTTATCATATGCAGGTTCTGATCCTTTAAAGAACCTCGGACCAGTACCTCAGGAAGAAATTCATTGCATTTCTCCTTTTTGAACCCGCAAATCTCTTACCAATTTTTTATTTGAATAGAGCTCGTGGAAGAGTTCTGTGTATGTCGGAGTCAATTTTCAAGAAACGGGACTTGCGAAATATGTAATGCACAAAACGCACACCTTAAACTTAATCGCACAGTATAACACTGATCAAATTAGCTTCAGAGATTATCAGAGGGTTAATTTCTTGTCAAAATATCAACAAATCAATCAAAATCAGTAATCGGTAATCAGTCTCAAAATTACCGAGATTGGGGGACATCGTGTGATGCGAGATTTTATTGATGACATAAGAGCAGGATATGTTCCCAGTAGGCGCGACTTCATATCACTCAAACGGACCGTTTTTGCTGGTTAGCGGATATTGGCGGCTAATTATTACTTAATAATATTCCTTATACTGTACAAGAAGCAGTCCAACAAAGGTTCTTGGGGGGTCTTTTATCCCTATCAAGCTTTCTCAAGATTCTTTTGGTGTTTCTTGGAGCAAGTTTTGAATGTGGTTTTGGTCCTCTTAAAACATGCCTATAAGTAGCAATGATGTACCAAAATGTTCCTTCAAGAGAAGAGAATAAGCATGCTTGCTTACTCATTTTTTTACAAAATTTGGTTCCCTGTCTCGAAAGTCTGGCTAGAAGCCGTCTCCCGGGAACTTTAGGGTTGGTAAGCATATTTAGATACCATCCTGGTGCAAACACTTTAAAATCATTTTTCAGGTCATCGTGGTATACAAATAAGATGTTTGACTTTTAGCCCCCGCCCCCCCTTGCCGAGACAACTGTGCGTCAGATTTTATTCCGTTCAACTGAAGACTAATACAGTTATCTCGGATGCTTTAATACTTGAACTTGACAAATCCATACGACAAAACAATCCGGAACTCCAGCACCTAAACCCTTCTCCTTCCGTTGCCGTCCGCTCGCTTGTATACATACATATATTACCTGCAAAAGTTAAGCCTTATTTTAAGGCTTCATAGGTAGTAAGATATATTCATAATATTTTTAAAACTGCGCATCGTTCAGATTAAACAAAGACAAGCGGTTGTTTCGTAGGCAATACCGTACCGCGCCGCCGCGCGCGTCCCGGGCAGGCAGCGCAGCGCGTGGATCTGCCTCAGAACGGCCTGCTCCCCGCCCCCCGATGGTTTTTCCCGTTTTCACGCCTTAAATATCGATCCCACGGAAAAATTCATGAGGACCAGTTTTGTTCCTGATAATATTTCCCATCGTCCTCTCGTAAAAAATTACGTTAACATTAGCCGTTCCGTAGTTATTCAAAATTCAAAATTTGGGGGCCCCTCTGCCCCCCAGGGGGCTCAGATTTTTGGAGTCTATGTCTAAATCAAATGTCTATAGGGTAGAGATGGATCCCTGAAATTTTCATGCTTTCTTCCAGAAGTGCACGATTGTTACGCTTATCGGCCCCACTATTTGGTTCGTTTATCATCGCGTTCCGCGGTGCGCGGTGTGTTCCACCTCTCGTTCCTCGTGTGGGAGCGCTTCAGTTTCTTATCGAGTATTTCGGCTAGGTTCGGCAACCACGGGAAGCACTGCTCGGAAAGAAATACTTTTTGTAGCGTGTGGAGAAACATTTTTCTTGAGCGGGGAGAAATATTTTTGTTCGACCGGGGAAAAACATTTTTTTCTCATGCGGGAAAAAAAATTTTCTCTCGCCCGAGAAAAATATTTCTCTCCTTATAAAAAGTTTTTCTCCTCGTAAAAAAAGTTTCTCCCCTCATCAAAATTTTCTTTCCTCTCCTAAAAAAAAAATTTCTCCTCCAGTGAAAATAGTTTTTCCCCTTTTGAAAAAGTTTTTCTTTCCAGACAAAAATATTTCTTTCCAGGGTTACGGAAATGATGCCACAATTATCTTTATAGGTCACTTTTTTTCAGATGGGGGGAGGGGGGGGGGGGGTAAAGAATAGTTCACTCTGACTGATGGCCACTCCAAAAGTGTCAACCCGATATAGCTTAATCAGCAAAATGATATGATAGTGGTATAGTGCAAGACTTCTAGTCCAGGCAATAGGGAAGTTCTTGGGGAAAATTTCCCGGAAAACTTTTTGGACGCTGAATCCGAATTTCGCATTTGTTTAAAGATATTTTCGCCGCTAAAGCCGTCATTTTGAAAAAATGGCCTAAAATCCCAGTTTTTGAAAATTTCTCGCTTATTTTTGATTTTTTGACCGAAGTAGTTATTTTCAAAATTGAAGTAAATTAAATTCTAAGGAAAATATGTTCCTATCAATTTTTTGATATGACTGAAATTTAAGTCGCCAGAGCGCGCTGAAAAAACCGCCAAAATTCGAATTTCGCGAAACTTGCGCTTTTCTCGTGAATAACTTTTCTCGGGGCGACTCTACGTAAAAAATCTTAACTGCCAAACTTATAGAGCAACAAATCGAATACTAGGAGTTACTTTTTAATTTTTTTTTAAATCCCGGACGGCTCTGACAAGCTTTTGAAGTCGCATTGAAAAAAGCTAAACCGAGCATGGACAAGCTTCGCTAGTATCTGCGTAATTACTCTTCTGTGGACTTCTCTAGGGGGCTTATTTACGAGTCACATTGTAAAATTTCATTGGAAGGTGAAGCCCCCCCTCCCCTGAAGATCCCTTAATAATTAAATGTCGCCAATTGCCCTCCCCCCCCCCCCCATTCATTTTAGTGAATGAAACGTGAATGCAATTATTTCATCGGTGATATTTCGAGAAAAAGTTTATGTTAAGTTAATTTACAACACATGGAAAAAAAAATGGGAACACTGATTTGCATGACCTTTCTTATGCATCAATACATCATGACCTCCTACTTAATTGCGCATAGCAAAGAGGTACCAAATATATTTTTCATGAAGCCAGCTATGGGTATAATAAGCCCCAAGTCTTGTACAACCGAGAAAGTGTTGGCGATGAAGTAATCGCGTATGATATTCTTTGAATTCACGCTTTCACTGGGTGTGATACTACCTCGGGAATTTTCAATCAAGGAAAAGTCAAATTATTGAATATTTTTTAAAAAATCATGATTTAATCAAATATGCAGAAGATTTAAAATATTCACATTAAAATATTCAAATTAAATGACCCAGGGTGGAAGGACGGATCAAGCTATCAGGGAAAGGAACACCTTAGCAAGGAAGGCTATAGCAATGTTAAATGGAATCCTCTGGGATCAGCGGATTTCCAAAGATAACAATAAGAGGAGGATGTACAACGCTGTAGTTAAAAGTATATTAACATTTGGATGTGAAGTTTGGCAGCTGAAGAAACGGACACAGGATATGCTAAGAGCAACGGAGATGGATTTCTGGAGAAGGTCAGCAGGAATTTCTAGGAGAGATCGGGTCCGTAATGACAGAGTGCGTCAGATAATGGAAGTCGAAAATGACATCGTGTTCGACGTCATGACCAAACAACTTGTTTGGTATGGTCATGTCAATAGGATGACGGAAGAGAGGCTGCCAAAAAAGATGCTTGATTGGGTTCCTCCTGGGAGGAGACGTAGGGGACGCCCAGTGAGAGGTTGGCGACAGGGGGTGTTAAATGAGATGAGAGATTGTCAACTCCCTGATGACCTGTGCGGGAAGACCGAGCTTTGTGGCGATTAGGCGTCGTAAAGCGCCAAAGGGCGCTGTAAAAGCGACTCATATATATATATATATATATATATATATATATATATATATATATTCAAAATCAACACGTGAAATCATTTCTGCTGCAGGCCAGAAGCTGTTTCTTGCACTTTACGGCCAGAAAGAGACATTGAGTTTCAAACACAGTTTCAGACAAAGTTTTTCTAAATAAGGACAGATACGAATGCTTTATAAAATCTTCATTTCAAAATAAACAGAATCTTACGTCTTTGCCACCAACTGAGAAGGTTGCAGCAGAGCATGCATTCCGAACTTATTTGCAGGTCCAGGAGTGACAGGGTGAGAAAAAGGATCCTTGCAATTGGGGCTGGAAAGCCACCATAAATGGGCTAACGCCTATAACAACTTTGGATTCACCAGCTCCCGAAAATATTTTAAAGCTAATTGCCTGCAAGTGCAAGAAAGGTCGCCGCAAGATTTGTGGGTGCCGTAAAAATGGCTTGCGATGCACTATTCTCTGTCAGATGTGCAATCAATCCTGCGATAATTTTCAAATGGAAGATACCTATCCTACACGGAAAAAAACCTCATGCGTGGGACCCAAAGTTTAAGTCATATATATCTCTAAAGTTTTCAGATTGAGCATCTGAACACTTTAGGTCTAGCTGTCGATGTTCGGATCACGCATCTGAAACTTCAAGTTCTTACATCTGAAGTAAAAGTAGTACATACTTCGGTTTTCACAACCGAAAAACTTCGGTTCTCACATCTGAAGTACTTCAGATGTAAGAACTGAAGTTTCAAATGTGTGATCCAAACCTCGACAGCTAGACCTAAAGTCCTAAGATGCTCAATCTGAAAACTTCAGGGATCCACATGACCTAAACTTCGGGTCCCACGATCCACGCACGAGTTTTTTTTCTCCGTGTACAAGGAGAGGAAGAGGGGGGAGACGTCGATGGACCGGCAATTATGACATTCTTGGATGATAATCAGGATTGTGAACCTGGCTCATCTACGCCATCAACGCCAGTACCTGATCAAATATCTGAAACAAACAGTGAATATGACGAAAGTGACCTGGAAATTGAAGAACCAGCAACAAGGGCACTGCGCTCAAGCAAAGCAGTGCAACATATTGATCCGGAACGATCCAATCAAAAAAAAAAAAGAATTCAGATGGGCCACAAACTGATCTCACAAAAATTCCAGGACCATCTACAATACGCTGTAGAAAATAATTAGGTAGATACATGATTTGCATTTCATAACTTTGTATGCACAGTAAGTATAATTTCTTTGAAAATTGCTTGATTTGTGAAAATTAAGAAAACTCTGAAATGTTTTTATTAAAACTTAAAAAAACTATGTAAATGAAATAATGCAGTCCGTCTACTTCAAAGTAGGTAAGTAAGCTTCTTTCCGTCCATTTTCTCTATTCCCGTCCAAAAAAAGCAAAAATTCATGAGAACTTATAGAAATTACCTGATGAATTATTAATGTTACTTGAAATATCACCGATGAAATCATTGCATTCACGTTTCATTCACTGAAATGAAGGGGGGAGGGGGCAATTGGTGACAGTTAATTATTAGGGGGTCTTCGGGGGAGGGGGGCTTCACCTTCCAATGAAATTTTACAATCTGACTCGTAAATAAGCCCCCTTGAAAAGTCCACAGAAGAGTAATTACGCAGATACTAGCGAACCTTGTCCATGCCCGGTTTAGCTTTTTTCATTGCGACTTCAAAAGCTTGTCAGTGCCGCCCGGGATTAAAAAAAAATTAAAAAGTAACTCCTAGTATTCGATTTGTTGCTCTGTAAGTTTGGCAGTTAGGATTTTTTACGTAGAGTCGCCCCGAGAAAAGTTATTCACGAGAAAAGCGCAAGTTTCGCGAAATTCGAATTTTGGCGTTTTTTTCAGCGCGCTCTGGTGGCTTAAATTTCAGTCATATCAAAAAATTGATAAGAATATATTTTCCTTGGAATTTAATTCACTTCAATTTTGAAAATAACTACTTCGGTCAAAAAATAAAAAATAAGCGAGAAATTTTCAAAAACTGGGATTTTAGGCCATTTTTTCAAAATAAAAAGCAGCGAAAATATCTTCACACAAATGCGAAATTCGGATTCAGCGTCCAAAAATACACAGAAATCACTCATCAAAAAGTTTTCTAGGAAATTTCCCCCAAGAGCCCATTTCCTTCCCCTTTTTGATCTACTTCTATGAGAATGAGCTGTAGGTACGTCGTTTCATGAAGTTTCTACTGAAAACTTTTTGAACTTATTGACGTTTTTACAGGCTTTCGACGTTTTTGAAAGGACTTTACACGGTATACTGGGAAGTACGGCGTAGCGCCGGCTTAATTTCGAGATTTTATATTAGATGTTCCCTACGATCTCTTGAGTATAAGATGAGTTTTTGAAATCGAACTTTCCAGGTATGTGCCAATATCGAGAAAATCAGGTTTGAAAATTGCATTGGGCAGTATTACTTGTATGAAGTGGAAAAATGTAAGTTTTCCAAGAGCTTGCTCCTATTTCTTTGTCTCGCGCCTCGCCGTCATCGACCGGAGAAATAGTCAACTCAGTTCAAAATAAAAGGATCCGCATCTTTGACTGAGCGACGGACGATGCCTCTGTTTCATATAGGTAATTTTTTTTCTTTTTGTTTGTTTATTAGCCACCAAAAGGTTTCAATACAGAATAAAATTACATCAAATGGAATGAGAGATAGCACAAAAGAAAACAGTAAAATTACAAGCGGCAAGTTATAACTAGATATAACTATAGACTGTCTATATACACTTTAGGATGGCTGCCGGAAATCGCCGTTTGGCATGTCATCAGCAGCATCGATAGTCTTTTTTCTATTTTCCATTACAGTTCTAACGTATAGGTATATGCACGCAGCTTCCCAATTGTCTTTTGAGCTGAGGAGGATATCAAGAAAATTTGAGGTGGTAAACAAATCGCCGATCTTGGATTCCAGTTGTGAGCGCTCCGGAGAGTAGAAAGAACAAGTGTAGAGCGCGTGCTCGAGTTGTCGGAGGCCGAAGGACAGTGAGGGCAGGTATCAGTTTTCGAGGTTCTCAGTCGCTGTAGATAATGATTAAAGCATCCGTGTCCAAGCTCGTGTTAAATTGCCAAGAAACGTACTTACTTTGCAGATCCGACTTTTGCGAGACGGGCTCATGGAAAGTTCCATTTGATAACTCATTTTATGGGTAGGTTCACGCAGGAGATCGTAAGAAACATTGCAATTGTCAAATAATATTGGAATTCAGGTAACTTGCGCCAAATTTCTCGATACTTCGTGCTTTGTCTTTTGTGTCCTTTTTCGGTACCTTATTTGAATAGACAGGAGAACGTTCAAGTTTGAGCTATGTCGGCTTGGCCTGAGTTTTTCGGTGATCCAGTTCGGGATTCGGATTTGGGCCATCGTGGAATGCCTCAAATACATTACTTCAACGCTGATGGATCTAAACGTCACACCAGCGGTTATCTGCACCACGGGGAACTACTGCAGCGTCTTCGGCATCCTCCTCATGCATATTTTTGTCAGCTTCCTCATCATACTCATGCTTCCGTTTAGGTAAAGATCCCGATCAGTTTGCTACTTTCAAAATTAGTATGGCCCTACCTACCAGTGTTGATGTTACTACCATACCACGTGGGCACCTGTCTGGAAAGGCCCGATCTTTCAGGAGAGTAAAAAACCGGGCTACTTTCCTTAACTTATACGATAAAACACTACTTACTTAATTCTACTTAGAGGATTTCATAGATAAGCCGCTCCTGGTCATTCTGCAAGTATCTCTAGAAATAACTTCAAATGTTTGAAATTATCAGAAAAGAACTATTGCAAGCTACTGGTTTATATCTAGTAGAATCATGCTTGATGGAGTACTCGTGTCTTTCAAAATGTGGATGGTTTGGTTCTAGGTTACGGGTGACAGGGACGATCCTGAATGAGACGGAGCTGCTGTTGACAAAGTACTACAAGAACCAGAGCTGCGGTTACGACATCCCGTGGCCGACGCTCATCCTCTTCTCCTTCGTTGCCATGTCCTACCTTTCCTCCATTTACTACCTTCATTATAACAAGAATCGCGTCCTCTTTTGGCTCTTCTCTTACGTAAAAGTCAGCTCCAATGTCCTCATCAATGTTGTTGTCATCCTCAGCGTCGTTGCTGAGAAGTCCTACGAGATGATCAACCAGCACCTTCGCGATCTCGCCTCTCAGAAGCCTGAGATTGGGCAGCGTTCTCAGGTAGGTACGCCCAAAATCCATTTACCCGTTCTTCCCCCTCCCATTTTCGGTCCGTCCGTGTATCCAGAGGCCCGTCCGTCTGTCCCTTTTATATGCATGATTCATCTGAACAGTAGGCATATAAGTAAATAAAAATTTTACTTTTGAGCCTTTCTGACGTGTGACTTCGGTTGAAGCAGTCAACTATAGTGCTAATTGTGGATCTTAGGTCGTTCCAGCTGCTACCTCTTCAACTGCGACGGACAGTTACTGTATTATTTTAAACCAAATAAATGTAAGTAGGTAGTCAAGCTGCCGACTGTCTCATGAGCGTAGACGGATGCAATTTAATTGTGCATGGATACGAGAGGGGTATTCTCCATTACCTATCTTGTTTCGTTCTGCTGGTTAACATCTGGCATCAAGCAACTACAGGAATAAACTTTATGATTAAACTGGCACATTGTTGCAATGTAATAAAACTGATGAAAATTTTGGGAGCGACGCATAGCATCAAATGTGCGTGAGATTGGTCTATTATCTATATTTGGTGTCCATGCAAATATCGGGGGGAGGGGGAATTCTTTGAATTTTTCTATTGTTAAGTAGAACCAATAGTTATCCGTTGAAACGAACCTTCTGTTTTTGTTCTGATGAAGTGTATTTTTCAGTCACTGGAGGAACTGATGGTTCTACACTGGTTCGTGACAGACTATGTGGAGCATATATCTCACTGCTTCGGAGTTGAGCTGTGCATTATTATGATGGAGATCTACGCGCAGCTCATCATCCGTATGTTCGTCACCTCCTACGTCCTCTTCCTTCACGGACTCTTCCCTCTCTCCCTCGATCATCAACTCGTTGGTGTCTTCGACCTACTCTCGGTCACCTCCAATCTCAGCTACCTTTGCTACAGATGTGATCGTGTTGTATATAAGGTAAGAGCCTGATCATCCTCCTCAAAAAAGTTAATGTCACTTTACAGTGCGTCTATTCGCCTGCCTGCTATAGTAGCTGTCCCTTGAAACAGCAATGGCTCTAGAACATATTTTCGAAACTCTAGGTACGGCGATGGCTAAAGGAGTAAAGAGGGTATCTCAGAAATATGTGGTTTTAAATTGACGACATTATAATATCAGAGGTGATATCGACTTCCCGGCGGCTTTGAGCACGAGTTGCGTGGGCCGATTTCGATTTGAGCGGTTCGGTATCCACCTTTTTCGAGCACTCGTCGCCGATGGCTAGAAGATATCTGTGTTCCTTGTTGACCGCACGTAAAGTTTCATCTGTTGTAAGGTATGAAACAAGGAAAAAGCAATAACACGTGTGTAAATACAAAAAACCCATAAAACACAAACCACCCATCAAACACAAAAAACAAATCAAACAAAACAAACAAAAAACACAATGAACAGATCAAACACTAAAACACATCAAACACAATAAACAAATAAAACGCAAGAAACAAACAATCACAACAAACAGAAACAACACATCATCAGAAAAACACATCAATCAAACATATCAGACAAAACGCAACAAACACATCAAACACAAAAAACACATCGAACACATCAAACAAAAATTCACATCAAACACATAAAGCATACCAAAAACAAAAAACACGTAATACACAAAAAACACATCAAACACATATTACACAAAAAACACAAAAACACATCAAGCAAACACATCAAATACACAATACACAAAAAACACAAAAACACATCAAGCAAACACATCAAAGACAAAAACAAAAAAACACAACACACAACAAACACATCAAACTCAACAAAAACATCAAACACAACAAACACATCAAACGAAACAAACACAGCAAACGCATCAAACACAACAAACACATCAAACACATCAAACTCATCAAACTGCGATACACATGGATTATCATATGTATCGATAACCGCAACACTGCGGCGGCGGTTGCTTGGCAACCGTGGGCCCGTTCCTCTCCCCAATTTTTCCATTTTTTGACCATATAATCCCGAAATCACGACAAGAAGAAAATTGAAATAGCCAGTATCACTCATCGAACCGGCGATGACCGGTATACAAATTTTAGGGAAGATCGGTGAGACGGTTTGACCCCCATTTCGTAAAAACTGTCAAAATCGACCTTTACTTTATATATAAGAAAGATTTTTTGTAAAATAAGTTTATATAAAAAGTTTTCTACACAAGAAAATTTTTTTTACGTATATGTAACTTTTTTTAAAATTGTCTACGCAAAATCCGTCAAAATTTTCTTTTTTTTAACGTATTTTTACGTAAACAAATAATCATGTTAAGGACCCCGCACACCTCTTATAGGAAGCTGCACCATGACCGAATGTTTATTTATTTATGTCATTAGATTCTCCTCAAGATGCTGATCAAAAGTTATAAATGCGCTAACTTTCTACGATGCACCGTTTTCGCAAAAAGAAACCGTCGAAAAGATTCAATTATTCAGCGACAATGAAAACTAACAAAGCATTTGAGAACAGGCCCGTGTAAATAAGGAAAAAACGTAGCGCGTGTCCATCTTATTTGTACCTACCTACCGACTCTGCGGCTATCTCTCGACTCCCGCTCTCGTCCGGTTGACGTTTCGACTTTCCTGTTCTTATGCTCCTTATAAGAATCTGATTTGGATGGTCGAGCAAAACGGCGTGCGGAATCCGAGATAAGGCTGTCGCTGGGTGTGGTAGTTCCCATGATTTCCTTTTAGTGTATTTTCCGAAGGAAATACACTATTGCATTCTCCCATGATGTCGGACCCAGACCTGAGACATTGTGAAGAGCACCGATCACGGGTCGTAGATCACGAAAATATATGCCATTCAAATTCATGTGTATATATATATATGTATGTATGTATGTATTTCCGCCTTTTGAAGATTTTTCGATTTTTGAGTGGTTATATCTTTCTTACGTTGAAAGATATTTTGACCAATTTTTTTGCATTTTGTAGAGACTCATTAGGACTACTATTCTGCGAAAAAAAATTGAAATTTGAGGCAATAGATTTTGAGGGGTGGGGCTCGAAAGTGGGGGGAGGTCAAATCTTGTCCACTCGATAACTCGAGCGAAAATGAATATTTTGAGCTGAAATTTTTACGGGTGGTAGTTCTCCCCGAGGACTGGTTTGGTATTGAATTTGAGCTAAATCGGCCGAGCCGTTTAAAAATGGCGAGCTTTGAAAGTTTTAGGCGAGGGGTGCGCGGCATGAGGGGAGCCGGCCGGAGCAGGGCCGCACAGTGGGTCGGGGGAGAAAGTTTTTGGACAAGCTGATCGTCGCACAGTGGGTCAGGGGAGAGAAGTTTTTGGACAAACTTTTCGTCGCACAGTGGGTCAGGGGAAGGAAGATTCTGGACAAATTGTTCGTCGCACAGTGGGTCAGGTTAAATGATCTGTTCTTGAACAAAATCTCACCATTTAACCGTCACATCCTTTCGCAGCGCGTTCGCTGGCAACGTACGCAACTACTATCTTGTGCTCAAGAAATTAATTCATTCCCTTACAGATTGATCCCCCCCCCCCTTCGGAAAATACACTCTTCCCGCGGTGGACGCGCGGGTCGCTTAAGAAGACAGAACAACTGGAATGGACACTCAAACTAAAAAGCGCGCGCGAAGCGCGCTTCCTGGGGGGGCTTGGGGGGGGGAAGCCCCCCCAAAAAACCGGCGCTCCGCTGCGCTCCGCGCCGGTTTTTTTTTTGTTAAATTTTCTTCCATTCCTGATTCTTATCTTTTTGCGTTTTTCTCTTTTATAAGTCGGCTCTTTCCCCTAAACAATTACGGAATGAGGATTACTTTGCCTCTCAGAACATAATGATTTTTGTGTGTGCTAAATTAAGAGGAAAAAAATCTGAAATCAAAAAAAACATTTAGCAATGATCGATGAATAAGCCATTGCAGTAACACATCGGAAGATGATTAACAGGTCATAGAAACACTTTGGGCGACAAGTTCGAACCCACGCCTCGAATCTAGGTGACAAATATAGTAGTTAGGCCACTCAAACAGAGGGCAATTCACACAGCAGATTTTCTTCCTTTTCTCGCTTCACACAGTAGATTTTCTTCTTTCACACAGTATTCTTTGTTCATTTTCGACGCCGTAAAGTACTATCTCGCTGTAACGAAATGTCAACGGACCGGCTGATTTCTTTGTGATAGCCGGATTTTCGTTATAACGGTTTTTGTTACGGTCAGATCCCAAGTAGCATTTTTCAACAGAAAAATCGGGATATATTGCAATTTTATCGTCGATAAAATCGCTAGGAGCATCAACATCTGAGCGATTATCCTCGATCTTGTCGGGATTAAATCGCGATTTTACCGCCCGGCAGTTTATCGCGATATTTTCGAAATCCAAATCGCGATAAATGACGATTGAATCTCGATTTATCGACGAAAATTGATCGCGATTTTATCAAACCAAAAATTGCGCTGTGTAGCGATTTAATCACCATAAATCGCAATTTTTAATGCAATAATATCTCGATATATTGGCACCGCTGTAAGTAATCGCGATAACCAACCGATAAAATCACAATTAATCGCAATCACTGCTACTTGGGCATAGGTCACTCGGAGGTAACGTTGCCGTATCTCTAATATGAAGATAACATATACTCATATCACACACACCAAACGCGGTATCGGAGTTTCGTGGACGTTTTTCCAGATCTAAACTTGCACTCTATCATTAATATAAACTTCGAAGGATTCTGCCTTTTTCTATTTCACTCGAGGGGAAGTGTCCCCTCCCGGACTCTCTTCCCCACCCGGTGACTGACGCTGCGCTGTGCTGAACGGTTCAGCCTGAACCTTTCCCCTACGTCTGACCGTTCCCCACTCCTCTGTCAATCGAACCATATGCCACCGCTTACGTATTGTCGCTCGCCCACCCAGGTACCTAGCGGCCAGCGGTCAGTTGATGATAACTCTCGCTCATGCTCCTACGCAGCTACGCATTGATTACGCCAGCTAATTACTTTCGAATAATTAGAATTTCTTCGATAATAGTTTTCTTTATTTATTCGACTGTATTTTTTTCTCCGTTCTACTGTGATTTCCTTGGTTCTCTACTGTGTTTTTCCTAAATCTCTTCGGTTGCATGGACCTGACATTGAGATCATATGAATCTCTTAAAACTTGAGGTCCAGCTGCCGAAATTCAGGTCAGAAATCTGAAACCTTCGGTATGCACCGAGTACTTCAGATGTGTGACCTGAAACCTTCGGTATATACCGAACTACTTCAATTGTCTGATCCGAACTTCGGCAGATGGACCTTAACTTTTCGGATGCGTGATCCGAAAACTTCAGAGATCCATATGATCTCAGCTTCGGGTTCCATGCACAAATTTTTTTCTCCGTGTTTCCTTTTAGGGGACGCAACTAAAATTTCAGTAAATTTTTTTCAGAAAAGTAAAAAAAGTAAAAAAAAAAAAAAAAAAAAAAAAAAAAAAAAAAAAAAAAAAAGTGGCTAACGTGGTTCCTCACCTTCTCGTGGTGTTGGCTGTTTTTACTAAGTGGGAACCGTCCATTTTAAGATATAGTCTATCTTTACCCTGCCATTATTATTCTACAAGTTAATTGTGGAATGAGAATTTCATAATGTTTTCTATGAAATCTTCAAAATATAGTGATAAAAAATTTGCAACTACCACAAAATCGGCTCGCGAAGCGAGCCGAATGTCACTCGCGTAGCGAGTGACCGGGGGTCCAGGGGGCGTAGCCCCCGGCTAGGCGTGACGGGCGCGCGAAGCGCGCCCAGAACGGCTAGTAGAAACAGAATCTTAATTCTTATTTTAAAAACCGTAGGTAAGTGAATTTATAATGGCCAGTCATCCGACGGACCACAACGTAGATATTCTTTTAATTATTGAAGCATGATCAAAATCGATTTGTCGATGTTCAATATGTTCGTGTTTGTTGCATTTTTTTAAGATGAAAGCCATGCTGGAAGGCATACGTACACTGAAAAATAAAGGCGCATCTTCTCAGAACCTACCGCACACACTTGCCTTGTGTTCAATTTATTTTATCTATGAAATCATCACACACCTCTGCTTCCGCAAGTCTTTGCGTGGAACTGTGGAGAAGATTAAGTTGCTGCCCGTTAAAGTCGTTCAATTACCTAATAAGAAGCTTTCGCGGTGTTAATTTTTAATTTGTTTTAAATTTCAGGGCTCTCAAAGTCAATTGTTCCTACAGGATATCTGTATCCAGAATAATCTAGACAAACACTCAAAAGAAGTGGTAAGCAAGTTGTTATGCAGAGTCATAATTCGTTACATTAAGTTCCATCAACTTCGGGGCAAATAAAGCGTATGAATTAGGGCATGAATTGTCTTCGGAAAATTGTTCATTTCGTATTTTATAAGAACACAGAAAGGAGGAAGATATCGATGATGATTATGATGACCAACATTTCACAGACCTACTTATTGAAACGATTTAACTTACAAACGAAACCTATATTTTGACAATTTTTTTAAACAACTGTTATTCATATACCTAAAACACAGTCATCAATCATCATTAGCCTTGGAGTTGAGTTTTAACTAATCGACGGTGAAACTACCAAACCACGTATCTCGTTTGCGGTGTTTAAAAATCTACGCTCGCATTTTATTTTTTCGAAGTAGACCAAATCAATATCATTCCTTGAAATTTTCACAGAATTTTCTCCGCACGAAGAGGAAAAATCACAGAAATTTTCAAGACTGGACATTAAGTAGTTTTTCATTTAAAAAATCAAGTATGATAGGAAGTCTGCGACGTCGCAAACCGAGATACGTGGTTTGGTAGTTTCACCGTCGTAATACCTTTTACGATATCGAACCACGTGAATAAAGTAGAAAGGTATCTATTAGATCATATAGGGGGCGAAACATGGAATTGATCGCTTATTTTCGGTTGCAGTCCATCTAAAGTTCCGCCCTGTTATTGTTTTCATGAGGTAAAAAAGCTAATTTTTGTACCCACTTAAGATCAGAGATCATTCATCATTTACTGCGTGAAGTATCGCAGCCGATTCCAACAAACCTATACGGAAACCCATTTCAAATATGTTTTGTGGATTTTGTCTTGAATCATCAAAAGATTTTTAATTAAAAATTTATGGAAATCTCAATATAAGATGCTATGATGCATGAAAAGATTGAGGACATCAAGTGTGCCATTGAACTAGAAAATGACACACGTTTTCATAAAAACTCAAACCATGCGAATATCAGATTTCACTATACCTATGTGAATGATTATTTATCTAAAAAAGTCATTAGAATTGTAAAATTTTCTAACAATGATCCTTGCATTCTAAACTACAAGAATGGATTGCAGGTGTGTTTACCAAATCCCTTGGAAAAGTTCTACCAATTTGAAAGATTTCGACCAATGATAAGCATGTATTAATTCTAGAATTTTCGTCCAAAAATCATTTCCATAAACCATACTCCAGAATCAAGAAAACCTGTCTGAAGTAACATCGTTCCGCATATTCTGTAGTGAATTTATTCTGCAAAGAGACGTTTTTAAGAAATGGAACGAAACTCTTATTTTGCAAAAGAAGAGAAAAGTTGAAGTACCCACTACAGTTTTTTCTCTCCTTAATTGTATGAAACTGAGAGAGTTTGATTTTGTTTTAACTTTATTTCTTAACATATATGATGCGGAGCACCGAATTTTTTTTCCTGAGTTTTACTATTCGCACATCAATATTTTACAAATAAATTTTTGGGCGGATTAAAAATTTCTCAACTAAATGGACTGATTCCGTACTGTAAAGTTTCTTCCAGTATTTTAAAAGGTCGTTGTGATATTTTCTAGGTTACATTATGAATGTATACGTCTACATATTTATCCCTCTGATAAAAAATTTAGGAGTCATAGGTAGGTATTAATAAGTAAAGAGCACACGCGTGATTTCACGATACACTGAAAAAAAAATCCTAAATTTAAGGACATATGTTTCCTTAAAAAGTTTCCTGATTCCAATACGGCGTTAGTTCGGAACTAGCCAATAGTTATCTTGATCCAAGATAACAAAATTGTGTTGAATTAAGGAAAGTATGTTTTCTTGAACCAAGTATACGTTTTCTCGAAATAGACTATAACGGATACTCGAAACAAGAAAACTGTTTCTGTAAATTAGGAAACGAGGGAACGCCTTCTGCCCTCTGTATCCAAAATTTAAGGAACCTACATTAAAGGGTCTTCGAATTTAGTCCCTCGCTGAGAGTAAATCTTTGTATTTTTTACTTCAACCCCAGACTACACTATCAAGCATTTCTGTGCTCACAAAATCCTGGGTAATCTGGTATTTGCGATAAAAATTTGTTTTACCCACTTATTACACACTACCTACTCTCCAAAAATGTAACGATAAAATGTTTTTGTCCAGATTTTTCAGCAATGTTTTCAACTTCACTATACCTTCTGCCCCTCTATTTGTCACTAGAAAATTAGATATATTAATAAGTGTAAGTAGTTTATAGGGAGAGTCAAAGCAATAATATTTCACTCGAGGAATTTTAAGTATGTACTTCTATTTTAGTGAACTATCATTTTAAGTGAAGATCGGCCCTGGTGTGAGAATTTTCTTATGCTAATCTTTGAAGTATTTTTCTGCTTTACAAAGCTTACTGGCTTCATGGACCTTTAATAACTTCATTCGTCAATATTTAAAGCCAAAAATTCATACGATTGCCTTTCTTCGAGATTTAACAACCTATCATTAAAATTATAGGTAACTAATTCCTCATTTACATTGTGGAGACCGAATTTCTCGCAAATATTTCGCAAGGACTATTTCATTCTTTTGAGAGTGTTAACTCCTCTGGATGTTGTGAAAAATCCATTAAGGTTTGTATGCAACATAGTCCCTTCTGGGAGAAATACGTCTGTTCAATGTTTTTTGTTTTATAGTATTTAAAAAAAAAAAAAAAAAAAATAATGACAGCAGTAAATTCTAGCAGTATTTTCTTGTGAGCGCCTGTATTCAATCTCTTTTCCCCCGTCTTTTAAATTTTTATGGGACATATTTTCCACTATTAAGGGAAGAAATACACCAAGAGGTAACTTAAATAGTAATGAATTCTTATCCACCGATACTCATTGCAAACAAATTATCCTCGCTTTTTATAGGAGTCTCATGGTGCTGACCGTGTGCAGAAAAATCCAAAAATAACTGATATAATCACCAAAAACCCCAAAAAGGGTAAGAGTCCCGTCAAGCCTATGGGATCTTGTCACAAAATTAATGTGTACCTACCGATGCGGTGGCGTTTGCGGACGTGGCGTTTGCGGATTCTAAGAATCGGGTGGCGTTTGCGGATTCTCATATTTTGACGGTGGCGATTGCGGACATGCGGAACAGGGCCGGTGGACTTTGCGGACCGGAGAATTTCGGCGGTGGGGATTGCGGACGGAGGGGTAGGCACCTACATATGCTGCCCCCCACCCCTGCGCTGTATATTAAAGAGAAAAATTACCGGAGAGGCTCTGGATTCCTTGCCGTGGATGTAGAATGAAAACAATATTAGTATTAAACATTAGTATTATATTAGTATAAAAACATATGAGCTGTGAACATACAGTAAATTTTTAAAAACAGGCACATCAGAAATCAAGAAACTGAAAAATCGTCAGTTTCAGTTCATTTTTAGGATGAAAAACATGTTGTAAATTCTAGTCCAAAATTACTGAAAGTCAAAAAATTACAACGAAAAATGGAAACATATCTTAATTTTTTGACTTTCAGTAATTTTGGACTAGAATTTACAACATGTTTTCCATCCTAGAAATGAACTGAAACTGACGATTTTTCAGTTTCTTGATTTCTGATGTGCCTGTTTTTAAAAATTTACTGTATGTTCACAGCTCATATGTTTTTATACTAATATAATACTAATGTTTAATACTAATATTGTTGTCATTCTACATCCACGGCAAGGAGTCCAGAGCCTCTCCGGTAATTTTTCTCTTTAATATACAGCGCAGGGGTGGGGGGCAGCATATGTAGGTGCCTACCCCTCCGTCCGCAATCGCCACCGCCGAAATTTTCCTGTCCGCAAAGTCCACCGGCCCTGTTCCGCATGTACGCAATCGCCACCGTCAAAATATGGGAATCCGCAAACGCCACCCGATTCTTAGAATCCGCAAACGCCACGTCCGCAAACGCCACCGCACCGTACCTACCTACCTAAAACAAAATTGAAAAAGAAAGAAAAGGAAAAATCTCTCGAAAATTACAAAAAGGAGAAAAGAAAAGTAAGTATAGCTCTCACTATATTTCCCGTTTCAAACCTCAGTATGTCTGATATCATTTGAGGTCAATATTTTCTTTTTTAAGGTTAACTATGTTATCCTTTTTGCGTTTTACAGATTCACCTTTTTATGATGCGTTTGAACTGTCGGAAAATTGTGGTTGACGGGTACGGCTTCTTTACCATCAATTTGGCTCAGCTGGTGAAGGTACACAATTCTTTATTCAATGAAATTCACACACTGTCACAGTGTCACCTCATGATTTCGGTTTTCCCTGATAATAATGGCTAATACGATTAGTAGGTAAAGTTTTACTGGCTTTCCGACACGCACAAAACATTAGACTCGTACAACTTTTTGCTGATACCTATCAGTCTCTTTTTCAATAGGTGTTGAAAAGCCAATTTCTATACTGTAAGCTCCAAGACCTCCTGAATTTGCATATCTGGTAATGCTCAGTTCCAGTGTTCTACCGGGCCGATTTTCATAATTTTTGCGGCCATTGACAGGCAATTGTCTTCAGATGAGCCCGCTATATTCAGATTTTGAAAATATAACCCAGGTATTTTTTATATTACGTGGTAAAGTTGCAAATTCTCTCATTTAAACAATGTAAATTTTTAATTATTGTCACAGTTCGCTTGAGCGTTCTTCTGGGCCGATCTTCGGTTGTCAACAGGCGATAGTCCTTATATAGGCCCGCTGTAATCAGAATTTGAAAATAGGACCAAGATTATTTGAATATAAGAGTAAACCAGAGAGCTTAGAAAGGAGGGCAAAAGAGGGTTATTCAAATTCGGCGATTTGCCCTACTCTTGGATTTTGCCCGGAGTTGGATATGTTGTTCCCTATCACAAGACACGCCTTTCTCCGGCATTGGCAAGTTCACCCGAAATTTCTTCCGCGCGCTACAGCGTTCCCAAGTTGAAAACAGGCAAATTCTGTAAGTGGCTTTACAATTGAGCCGTAAAGTTGCGATTTAATGAAAATTCTCTACAAATTGCGCACTTTTAGGAAATGACCATGTTTTTAATGTCGAAATGTTCACTCAGTCGGAAAACAAAAAACTTCGGACAAAAACCGCAAAAAGCGTCAATTTTGGTGTCTTTTTTTCAGTTTGCTGCTTGTCGCGCGTTTGATTTTGCCGTGAGCAGAAATAGTTTGACTCAGCTTGTAGAAAGTTTAACGAGTTTTAACTGTGGAAATAACCAACTTTGTCGTCTGACCAACTCCTGGCAAGTCACTGGCCATAATTCGCAAAAAAGGCCGATTTTAAGCCATTTTTGCCACATTTGGCAACCTCTTGGCGACAATTTTTTATGAAATAGTCAAATTCGGATTCAGCATAAAACATTACATAGGAAACCATGGAATTAATGCTACCCGGTGTTTTTGGAGGCTAAAATTTCTATCTGCCCGGACTCAAAAAGCGTCGTCGCACCATAAAGCTGTTTACAAAAATGATGATATCTGACGAACCAAAAGTTTCCCTGCGAGCTATAAAATATCGATGGATGCGAAATCAAACGAACTATCGATTAGACAACTTTTTGTTCAAATTTAAAGATAGCTTCTTTGGGTATTTGCGGATTTGTAAAATTTGTTAGATTTAATAACCGAAAAATTGGCAATAGGTAATGCGTGTTAAAATTAATGTGACATTAAAAACATGGTCATTTTCTAAAAGCGCGCAATTTTTAGAGAATTTTCGTTAAGACCGCAACTTCATAGCTCAATTGAAATGCCACTTACGGAATTTGCCTGTTTCAACGTGGCAACGCTGTAGCGCGCGGGAAAAATTTCGGGTGAACTCGCCAATGCCGGAAAAAGACGTGTCTTGTGATAGGGAACAATATATCCAACTCCGGGCAAAATCCAAAATTAGGGCAAAATCGCCGATTTTGAATAACCCTCTTTGAAATTCCCGCCAATGAAAAATGATCAGAGGGAGATTGGACAAATAAGAATCGGGTATGAAAATCGGGTTTTCATTTTTTTTTGGTCGCTCTTTTGTAGACGTGGGCCTGAGAGAGCGCGAAGCGGCCTCTGGGGTTTGAGCTGCGTAGCGGCCAGGGGGCATAGCCCCCTAGTAATTTACTAATCAGTGATCTGATGACTACATTCGGCCTCCTGTGGTGTAATGGTTGTAACGCTGGCCCAATGACCAAGAGGTTTTGTATTATAAATACATGTCTCTTGTATTGTTTGTCTAGATCATTGGAGTAGTGCTAACATACTTCGTAGTCCTGGTGCAGTTTCAAACGGATAATAATGCTAGTGAGCATGAAATAAAAGTAAACAAAACTGATGCAAATTCTTGCGAATGGCCGTGCGTGCAATTTTAAGGACCAAACTGTCATTGATTCAATTTCACATTGGCAGTTATTATTCATATGTCTACACTTGTCTGATAAAAAAAAAATTATCTTTTCAATTCGTCCCCTCATTATCCCAATGTTAATCATTTTCTGAGCGCTATCCAGGCTATGAATGTCTTTAAAGTCCTCATTTTTGTTTTTAATTCTTATGACAACAGAGAAACAAAACAAACAAAAAATTGTTCAGTCCTATTCCAGCACGCAGCGGCGACAAGCACGAACGATTACAGTAAGAGCATTGTGGCGGACAAGTCAGTGAGTCTTCAAAATCTAGCTAAGGAAAATAGAAAGGCTGCAAGGACTTTTCATACACAAATGTCGCACTTGTTGCGTCACCCGTTTAGGTGATAGGACAAAATGTCCAAAAATAAATGTCCAGAGTAAAAGATTGGCCAATGTAAAAAAAAGTCCATGAGCAAAACATGTCCAAGTGTCTGAAATGTCCAGTAGCAGCGATAAAATGGCCCAAATAAAAAATGCCCACAAGTCCGGTGTTACTATAGAAGTCATAATTATTATTGCCATTTACCTGTTCTTATAAATTCTTCATACCTCCTCATCACTTTCGTCTTGCGGCTCATTGCTAACTCGAACAATAGGCTATCCCCCTAAAATATTGTAAAATATCGTCTTTATCTCTTTATCTTTTAATGTTTAATACCACTGAACGCGCCCGAGGATTCTATCCTGATTTGTTTTCATTAGGTACTTCTATGAAAGTTGCTTAGTGCGTGTAAAACCGAAGTCCGGTTGTAGGCATAATAAAATTGCTCTGTATCTAGTTGTATGTAGTTTAACCATACCTAGAATAGGTTAGGAAAACTCTGTATCACTCTTCTTTATTATCTCCATGGATATATCTGTAGAAAGCTTCCAAGTTCATTATTTTGCTACTTTGTAAAATTACGTCACATTTGGGCATTTTTGTTTTTGGCTATGCTACTGCTACTGAACATTCCAGATATTAGGACATGTTTTAGATGTGGACTTTTTTAACTTTGGGCATTTTTATACTTCGGGCTTTTATTTTGGGACATTTTTTCCTATTATCCTCGTTTATACAGGAGACTATTCTCGAGAAAAGCACTGTACTTTAGCCAGCCGATTGAGTATTTTGTTCATACTGTTTTATAAGCATACCTATGAGCGATCTGAATCAAAAAATTAGTGAACTTGGTGCGATAACATATAGCATATTGTTTTGAAGCAAATGAAAAGCTCAGATCAATCCATACTCACCATTTTTTTTAGTTTCGGTAAAAAATGCAAATATGTGAAGAAAAAGGACCGCTCCTGCAAGGGCTCTTAATATACATACAAGTTATGACTGTTGCATCACTCATTAATGGAGGGGCCTATATTCGATTTACAGTGAAGCATAATTTTTCATTTCCTTTTAGAAGTAACATGACAATTTTGTTCACTAAGTTTAAGACTTTGGCCCGATTCTTTACCCATTTAAATCTAAAAGTTTTTTGGGGGTTTCTGCACTTTCAATCAGGTGGTTTTGGAATGATGCAAAGAAAATAAACATTTGGCTAGAGACTGAGAAACTTAAAATAATATTTTCAATGAGCAGAGCTGTGACTCCTTGATTTGATTCGGTAACTTAAGATTGAAACGAGGTGATTGAGTGTGCGATCAATAAAAGTTAATGTTCTAGTTGGTTTAAACTTCTCTCACCAAAATAGGGTACATAGTGTTAATAGAACTCGTGGATTAGCATTTAATTGTCATGGTGTAGGCAACTGAGAATGAGCTTCTTTCGCCGCATAAATTATTCCGCGCTCTTAAAGTTTCAGTATCAATTCTGCAATTTTTACAGCTTTTGACTCAACTGTTGGACATACTTACATTCAGCCACAAAAAGTTGAGACTTAATAAAAGTGAGAGCATTAACTGGAAAGTGCATTCAAATGTCATAGTGGTAAACTACACCACTGGATAGTGCTGCCCTCTGATGGGCATCCACCGCATTATATCTGCCCCTCTTTTCTCTCTCTATAACTCTTGTTGTATTCCTCAATAAACTCGTCATGTATCTACGTTATCCGATCGCGTTTGTTTGTTCATTCACATAAAACCTACTGCTTTTATACTTATGACAGGTTATATGGGCCTTCACATCACATTGTTCGGATTGTTCCTAAAATGTCGTGTTGTCTTTAGTTTGGAATGAAGCCTCGGTTATAAAATAACCTCGCGGAAGCCTTTATAGGCTGTCCTCGCGCCTTGTGCGTTCTTTGATCGCCGAAGAAGAGTTTGCTTCTATAATTAAGTGACTTTTTGAGTGATTTTGGTCAAACCATGGCTTTGTAGGTGCGGATGTCGCGAATTGAAAGACTCAAGGGGTCTTATAACTACAAAATTGGGCATTCGCCACGCGACTGTAGTTAACGCGGGAGAGGAGGTGGGGTCACGTCACTAAAACAAGCCCATCTGATAAGTGGCAAGAAGAAGACGACCAAATCATCCTATGCGACACAGAACTGATGGTGGACCCTCTTCTGTATGTTCACATCAATGACGGCAAAACTACTAAAGCCGCCTAGGACACTTTGTACAAAGCCTTTTCCGCCACGGGCGTATCTAGACGTTTCGGTCTAATGAGAAGACTGTATGCTGTAAGGTTGGAAAATTTCGAATTGATGTCGTCCTACTTGAATGAAATCATGTCTCTGACCCAGCAACTTCAGGAGGTTGAATAAAGGATAGATGATGAAGAAACTGCGTGCATCATGCTGAATGGCCTGACTGACAAGTTCAAACCTCTAGCGACAGCTCTAGAAGCCACATCAACCAGGCTCATGGCACATAAAGTAGAGGAGTTCCTGCTTGGCCAGGAATAACGTGCAACCTTCGATGAGAGGATGTCAGTCCTTTGGACAAAAAATTCTGGTAGTGGTAAGCCTGCATAAAGGCATCGAAATCAGAACGAATTAGGTAAACCTTTCAATTGGAAACGTACCAAGTGTAATAAAAGAGGCCACAAACGCAAAGAGTGTCAAAGTGCATGGGACCAAAGGCAAAACTAAAAGTGAGACCAAAAGATGAGCTCAAGGCTGCCAAGTGTTTACCAACACATGTTACTTGTCCTTCCGACACGTGGCATCTTGACTCAAGCTGAGATACGCATAGGTATGACCAATTGCAAAGAATGGCTCATCAATTTTAATGATAATGTAGGTAGAAACCTAGAAATCGCAATAGCAAACAATACAATTGAACATTGAAAAGGTAAAGGAAATATTCTTGTAAATGTAGACGATAGAGAACGCGTAATAACAGATGTTGTGTACTTCCCAACCTTATCTACAAATCTTTTATCTGTTTCAAAAATGATGCAGAAAAATCTTGTCGTTGTTTTCAAAAATGAAGGCTGTCAAATTTACGACGTAAATAATGGTAATATTTCAGGTGAAGTCTGCTTTACAGCTTCACACTTTAATAGGCTGTTTCAATTAAATGAATGTGATAATTCTTACCATGATAAATGTATGACAAGTGTCTGATACTGCTACATTTTGGCATAGACGTCTAGGACACATAAGTGCCACCAACATGCAAAAATTAAAAAGTGCTTCTGACGGTTTTGATTTTGAGAATTCTCATGAACAGCCCTGTATTGCATATGCGCTCAGGGAAAACTCCATAAGCGTCCATTTAACTCAAGTGAAAGTCACGCCACAGATTTATTAGAATTAGTGCACTCTGATATAATGGGCCCCCTTGAAGTACCACCAGTCAGTGGGTACCGTTATGTGCTAATTTTCCTTGATGACCACAGTAGAAAAACCTTTGTTTACTTCTTGAAGCATAAAGATGAGGTTATCCTAGTAGCACAACTCCCTTATAGCATACTCATAATATACATACAGGGTTATTCAAAAGTTACGCACCACTGGCCATAACTTTAGTTCTAATTAAGATATCGATTTGCGGTTTGTGGCATCCTTCCTCTTATCGAGGGGGAAACTTTTTGAGGTACTTTCCAGTTCTTCGCCCCCTCCCCCCGGGGGCGGGGAGCAACTCAAAAATTTCAAATGGCAACCCCCACCATGTGATACATCGTTAGATAGAGCATGAAAAAAGAAATTTTTTGGCGCAAACCGGAAGTCGACCTGACCCCCCTATCAAAAGTTAGGGGGGTCTGAAGGTTATTTAGGGGGTCCGTACCTTCATTGTTTAGAGAAGCTTCGGCGGCTCTTGGACATACCGTTTCTCTTTTCAAAGAGTCCTCGAATACTCCAAGTCTGATACCGAAGTCTTCATATTGCCCCCGGGCCACCACAGCCCCACCGTAGGGGGGGATGGGCCTGTTACAATGAAACATTATATTAAACTAAAAAGTCACAGAAGAGCTTCAAACTTAGCATCAAGTCCGAGTGGAACTTCTTGCCAATGTTAACGCCAACGCAGTCTGCGACATGAAAGTGAGTTTTCAAAACTCTTAGTCCTCTGCCCCCCTCATTTTTGGTTGCAGAGCGGGTAAAAACCGGGAAATTCCCTAATTCACTACAAATGATGCCCGAAACTAGTGTCCAACTTGAGGAGGACCCTTGAAACGTTGCGATCAGTCGGAGCATTGAAATACAGGGAATGCCACCCCCTTCAAGTACGGCAACATCCAAAACAACCCCGCTGCCCCCCTCATTTTTCGTTGCGGATCGGGTAAAAACCGGGAAAATCGCCAGAAATGTTGCCCGAAACTACTATCCAACATGACGCGGACCCTTGAAACGTTGCGCCCAGTTGGAGAACTGCAACACAGGAACTGCCGCGGAATTTAAGGATGGATACAGCCATAAAACCCCCGCTGCCCCCCTCATTTTTCCTTGCGGAGCTGGTAAAAACCGGGAAATTCGCCAGAAATGTTGCCCGAAACTACTGTCCAACTGGATGAGGACCCTCGAAACGTTGCGATCAGTCGGAGCACTGAAATACAGGGACTGCCGCCCCCTTAATATACGGAAACATCTAAAACACCTCCGCTGCCCCCCTCATTTTTTGTTGCGGAGCGGTTAAAGACGGGTAAAAACCCTGTATTTCAATGCTCCGCCTGGTCGCCACGTTTCAAGGGTCCGCGTCAAGTTGGACAGTAGTTTCGGGCAACATTTCTGGCGAATTTCCTGGTTCTTACCAGCTCCGCAAGGAAAAATGAGGGGGGCAGCGGGGGTTTTATGGCTGTATCCATCCTTAAATTCCGCGGCAGTTCCTGTGTTGCAGTTCTCCAAACTGGACGCAACGTTTCAAGGGTCCGCGTCAAGTTGGACAGTAGTCTCGGGCAACATCTCTGGCGATTTTCCCGGTTTTTACCCGATCCGCAACGAAAAGTAAGGGTAAAAACCTTGTATTTCAATGCTCCGCTTGGTCGCAAAGTTTCAAGGGTCCTCGTCAAGTTGGAAAGTGGTTTTGGGCATCATGTCTGACGATTTTCCCGGTTTTTACCCGATCCGCAACGAAAAATGAGGGGGGCAGCGGGGGTGTTTTGGGTGATTCCGTACTTGAAGGGGGTGGCATTCCCTGTATTTCAATGCTCCGACTGATCGCAACGTTTCAAGGGTCCTCCTCAAGTTGGACATTAGTTTCGGGCATTATTTGTAGGGAATTAGGGAATTTCCCGGGTTTACCCGCTCTGCAACCAAAAATGAGGGGGGCAGGGGGCTTAGAGGTTTGAAAACTAACTTTCATGTCGCAGGCTGCGTTGGCGTTAACATTGGCAAGAAGTTTCACTCGGACTTGATGCTAAGAGGGTTATACAAAATCGGCGATTTTACCCCCCTCTTGGATTTTGCCCGGAGTTGGATATGTTGTTCCCTATCACAAGACACGCCTTTTTCCGGCGTTGGCAAGTTCACCCGAAATTTTTCCCGCGCGCTACAGCGTTGCCAAGTTGAAAACAGGCAAATCCCGTAAGTGGCGTTAAAATTGAGCTATGAAGTTGCGGTTTTAACGAAAATTCTCTAAAAATTACGTACTTTTAGGAAATGACCATCAATTTAATGTCGCATTAATTTTAACATGCATTGTTGCCAATTTTTCGATTTTTTAATTCGACTAATTTTACAAATCCGCAAATACCCAAAGAAGCTATCTTCAAATTTGAATAAAAAGTTGTCTAATCGATAGTTCGTGTGATTCCGCATCCATCGATATATTATAGCTCGCTGGAAAACTTTTGGTTCGCGAGATATCATCATTTTTGTAAACAGCTTTATGGAGCGACGACGCTTTTTGAGTCCGGGCGGATAGAAATTTTAGCCTCCAAAAACACAGGTCAGCATTAATTCCATGGTTTCCTATGTAATTTTTGGCGTTGAATCCGAATTTGACCATTTCATAACAAAATTGTCACCAAGAAGTTGCCAAATGTGGCAAAAATGGCTTAAAATCGGCCTTTTTGGCGGATTATAGCCAGTGACTTGCCAGGAGTTGATCAGACGACAAAATCGGTTATTTCCACAGTTAAAACTCGTCGAACTTTCTACAAGCTGAGTCAAATTCTTCCTGCTCACGGCAAAATTAAACACGCGACAAGCAGCAAACTGAAAAAAAGACACCAAAATCGGCGCTTTTTGCGGTTTTTGTCCTAAGTTTCTTGTTTTCCGATTAAGAGAATGTTTCTAGACTGAACGAATGAACAACATGAGCAGATTTTGGTGTCTTTTTTTCAGTTTTCTGCTTGTCGCGTGTTTAATTTTGCCGTGAGCAGGAAGAATTTGACTCAGCTTGTAGAAAGTTCAACGAGTTTTAACTGTGGAAATAACCGATTTTGTCGTCTGATCAACTCCTGGCAAGTCACTGGCTATAATCCACTTCTGATTCATGAATAAATGCTTTTTTATTAAACGTGCAAGATGAAAATGTTGTCATTCTATTAGGAGGGTATGCATGAGATTTCATAATATACTTGATGCCATAGCTTTCACTGCAACAGAACATCTTAACTATTCGAGCTCTGGGCATGCAACATAAAATGGATGTGTACATGATGCAACTCTCCTGCAAAGTTCAAAGTGGTTTTAACAGGCGAAGTAGGCTGATAAAATCAACAACTGCGAAATGAATTTTAACAAAGTTGGCCTGGTTTGAGTTTGGATCAAACGGTCAGATTCTGTTAAAAATCTTTTACGAACAGCTAATCCATTGATAAGTATAAACATTCACTTTTTGATCTGGTTTGATTTCATCATTTTTCATCTTACTTGCCACGGATCCTACAATGGAGCAGATCTTAATACAATGAGGATGATAAGTAACTACAGATCCTGATTTACATTACCTACATACTACCATTATCCTTGATTTTCCTTGCATTTCCCAATCATTTCTAATTACTTAATCTAACTCTTAAAATTGCAACCCTTATTAGCTTTACCTAGTTCTTGCCATATCAGAAGTCAATCTCAGCCTACATTTCCATTCAAATCATACTCGCTTGAGTCATAAAGACAATAGAAACTCATGGTTATAGTTAAAGTGATCACTTAGTCTGTGTCCTCTCAAAGCTGTGTCCAGGCACATTGAGCCATCTACTTAAAATACTTAAGTAAGTATTTCATTCTCTTTACTTCTAGGATTGTGAAAATGCTCAACTTGATGTTATTTGTCATAGTTTCTGGGGTAGTTGAACTGGCGTGCGAAATATCGCATTGATTAAATCAAATAGGTATCTTGGCACATCTTGAATTTTCGCCCCAAAAAGAACCGTTGCCCCTGTGCATGTAGAATCATTCTAGACCAAAAAATTGGCAATATTCAGATAATTTCAAGCAGGATCTTTTTTGGAAAAAACCTTGCATTCGATGGAGTTATCGATAACTGTATTGAATGCAAAGTTTTCTCCAAATAGGATCCTGCTTTCATTTCTCTGAATTCCGCCAATTTTATGGATTGAATTATTTTTAAGGCTCATGCCCAGGGGCTGTTGCTCTTTTTTGGCTAAAACCCCAAAATCTGCCAAGATATTTGACTTTATCATTGCGATATATTGCACGCCAGTTTTACCACCCCCGAATGTATGAAAATCACCTTAATTAAATTTTTCTACTCAAAGAGCTGTCATTTCAAGGAGGAACCACACCGCAGTACACTAGATTTAACGTGAGAAAATGCCTGAACACAACAGACCTATAGATTTACATCCATCATCATATAGGTAGGCATTGATTAACTCTCATCAAGAGCATTATTTGCGGTTAGGTATAGGCTTAGAGCAAAGCCATCATGAGTTGAGACTGAAGTCAAGTATTGTTTTTGTCACCACCCAGTGCCATCTGACTACATGTAGTAAGTAACTTGTTAAGTAGTGCTGATTCAGGACTGAGCAGAGATTGGCATTTTTCTCAACGTACGATGACTTCGGTGTAATGAGCGGGCTCTACTCCCACTGCTTCTGTATCTTGTGAATACATACTTCAATGAAGCAATTTAAGAGAAGGCGCAACTTAATTTTGGTGCGTGGGCTAAATTTTTATGAATGCCCCAATAGGTATCATTTCCAGAATAATTTTGGTAATGTTTTTTGTTCACTATAACGCGAACAGAGCCCAACCTGCAATGCTGAAAGGATGCGTGAGGCCGCATGCTGCGTTGATTATCACTGAAATACCTGCTACGGCTCTCTCCTATCTTCCTGCTCTGAATGTGATAACGATTTGATGGCGTTACCATGAACTAGCTTAAGATGAACACCATGTACGTACTTATGCAATAACAACCAAAGAGGAGTTGTTAAAAGTCATCGAAACAAGGGAATTAGCGCCTATAGAGAAACTCAGATACTGTCATTACCCCTAAAAAGATAAGGTAATAACTGATGCACATGGAAACTTACAGAACCAGACAATATTCCTAATCAGATTTCAACGAGTACGATTGTGTTATGTACCGAAGTTTAGGCATGGACCAAGAAAATAAATATTTATTCTCTTGGTCCATGGTTTAGGTTAGGAAGATCAGATGAATGTTAAGTGTGAGAAATGGAGAACAAGTTGAGTTACGTTATGGACGCCGTGATGTCTCTATATTGAATGTGGTGCCCATAGAGAAAAAAGGAGGTGTTTGCATCTTGAGGTTTGTTTACCCTGTGATGTAGGTCGGTACAACCTGGCCTTCGAAATCCGGATTTTGTCGTCCGTAATGTTGAACTGATTTTGACCCTACTGAGATGATGCGGAGGCAAATCTAGGGGAAATTGGCTTATTTCGCGGGAAAATTGAATGACCTTTGAATTGACGTATTAGGGGGTCCGGACCCCCTCCCCCCTTAAAATTAGTTCGAAGTGATTTCTGTGAATTTTACTTTAAAGTGCTTAAAATGTGGTAAATTTTCCCGTTTTATTTTTTTCTTTACGATTATTCGAACCGGAGTTATGATTTTTTTGAAAATAGGTCAAATTTAACCTTTGACCTATCATAACTCAGTCAAAAATTAAGATATTGATCTGCGGTTTACGCCAAAGCTCTTAGTTTTTTATGCTTTTTCTAATGATGTATCACAAGATAGGGGTTACCATTTGAAAAAAAAAAGTTGGGGGCCCCCGCGCCCCTCCTGAGGGTAGGACAAAAATTTTGACCCCCCCCCCCTTAAAAGATGGTCCCCTTTGAGATAGGAACATTCCCAAAGTTTCATTTTTCTATCTCGAACCGTTCAAAAGTTAGAAAAGGGGGCTGGACTTTTTTGGGGACTTTCACTCTCACCTCCAATAAGCTCCACAGGAGAACATATTATCTTTTGGGGAGAGGGAGAAACAAATGGGGGGGGGGGGGTAATTGACTTTGGAAGAAAAATCTTCCCGGGGTGGGGGGGGACGACATTTTCGCCGGTTGTGGGAGCATAGACGCTATTAATAGCGCGTCATCATAGGGATTCTCCATAGTATCGAATTGGATCCAAACAATAACATCGGCATAACCTCTTTCAATGCTACCAATGCGAAAATATCGGTATACTATATCGCTTTTCTATGACGTGGCACTAATAAGCAATAATATATGGAATGATTGAGTAGCTCGTTAGAAAAACTCCCGCATGGAACCACACTGAAGCAGTGAGAAAAGGGCGTGTAGTACCGATCTACCCCCCCCCCCCCACCCCCACCCTCCAACAATTGAAAATCCCAACCGATTTCCCTCCCTCCCCCCAGAACCCAAGGGATTTCCTGACATTATAATTATACATAGATTACAAATCTAATATATTTTTTATAAGTTTCTTATAACTATAATATATGTATTTTAAAATTGATATTATACATATATTGTACATATAATATACATTTAATATAGAATGGTCTTTTCAACCCTCAGCTCAAAATATATTATATGTATTTTATACTTATACTATATATATATATATATATATATATATATATATATATATATAATAGAATACTCCTTACCATATGTATATTATAAATATAAATTTTCAGATGTGCAATTGCGGATATTATCCTAGGGAAATGATTTGGACCGGAGTTATGGTTTTTCTGGCGCGGTGCAAGGGGAGCTGGTATGTCCCGAGGCCCAAGATCATGCATGCCCCCAAACGGACCACTAGTCTCGAGGTTTTGCATTTGTATACCTTTTTGGGTCATTCCTCGACAAAATTATTTGATAAAAACGACAAGATTAGGACAAATGAATATTACGCAATGCAATAAATTCAAAACCTCGAGGTTAGTGGTCGGTTTGGGGACATGCATGATCTTGAGACTTGGAACATACTAGCTCCCCTTGCACCACCCCAGAAAAACCATAACTCCGGTCCAAATCATTTCCCCAGGATAATATTGTGCTTGCTTTAATTCAAACTTAAACAATCTTCTTTCATAAGAGAATCGCTTTGTTATTATTTGTACGACCCCCTTGACGTCACAGCTAAAAATGGAAAAAATTGAAAATTTGAGCCTCGGCAACGTGGCAACGATGGATAAAATGTTTCAAATCTACCGATTTTGTAAATATTAGCAGAAAGCCGATGGTTTTTTTCTAAATTTTGAGACCAAGATCATCTCTCTAGGACACTCCGGCCCCTCCCGGCCTCCCCCCTTAATTTTCAAAAATCATCATTGTTTTGGACTCGGGAAGTGACCTTGTACCTATCAACTCTGAAAATATGTATTTCGATAATCAGGCTTAGGCTGAAAATTACCGATTTTGATTGAGGTCCTTCTTCTGAGGACTTTTAAATCTTTTTATGTTTCTTATCCATCGATCTGAAGAGGGCTGCGGTGTTTCCAGCTGAAATGCCTTGGTCAATTGTTATAAAAAAAAAAAAAAAAAAAAAACCTTGTTACCGGCTGTTTCAATTGTTTTAAAATGTATGTCTCGTCACGGGCTGGAGAGCGTTCAACATTTTTCATTTTCTCGCAGAAATTCACACTGAAATGATTCGGTTTAAAGTCCTCGGCTCCTGCAGGAACAATGAAGTCTCCGTTTATTAAATGGCTTCACTGTAACCGCTCCACATGGCAACCGCTAGAATGCGAGCACCGTTCGCTGTGCACTCCGAGGCAGGTTGCATACACGCATGCGTGAAGGCGTTGTTCCGAACGTCTGCCGGGTAGCTACCCTCAACCGCGCTCAGTGTGGATGGGTTTATGACATCGGCCGCTCACTTCTCGCGCAGTTATCGTGCTGCCGCTAATAGATTCGTGACCAGCAACCGTCAAGATCGTGCCTTGATCCGTAGAACTCCTCCTTGACAATCATGACATTATCATAAAGGGTCCAGAGATGATATTCGCCCCCTCTCCAATTCAAGGTTTGCGGCATTGAATTTTCGAGTGTTTATTAGCCGTTAATTATACCTAAATAAATCGCCGCTCGAATGCATGAATACCAAAAAGAGAAAAAACAAATGCAGCAGAGTCTCATTGAAGGGCAGTCCGAAGGGGGAGGGGAGAAGGGGAGCGTAGCAACCATCATCTCCTCTTTTTTAGGATAAAATCACCTGAAACTACAATGAATTCGTAAAGTGCCCAAAAAAAGTCATACGCACTGAAGGGAGAGTAGGTATATTAATCAATACCTAAATTAGGAAGAATTTGTTTAAGTATGCCAAAAGGGGAGTCAGGTAAAAGTATCCTAATTTCGGAAATTTTTTGGAATTTGCACATAAAATTTTACCGAACATTTTATAAATTCTCATCTAATCTCTGTAAAATTGAAAAGCAGCAATTGCCCTTCGTTTCGAATCGGTATATCAGATATTAAGACCTGCCCCGAATGAGAGTGACTTAAGCCACTAGGTATGTACCTATATAAAAATAAGACTTTTTGTAATTTTGTTTTTTCTTTAATATATACTCTGCGGACGTATGTGTATTGCCTTCGTTGTTTAAAGAGGTAACATGCTGAAGGAATGAGTTCATCGGACTGCGATCGATCAACGATACCTACATTGATCAATTTGAATTTAATTAGGGACTTAGAAAATGTTTTTCCTCATTGAATATTACTTATTGATCATAAAGACCGGTACTCTTACCTTGCAAGTATCGCACGTAGAGGAACCTAGAATCAAAGCGGGTACCTACGATTGCATCACCAAAAATGGACGAACCGCTCTTGAAATCGTTGGAAAAACGTGTGTTTAAATGGGCGATGCCGTTGCTCTTACAACAGCCGTTACTTGAATACTTATTAGTCGCTTTTTCAAAAGTTTTATTGACCTAATCGGTATTTTGGTGCTCTGATCATTTCAAAATTTAAGCAATATTGTGAGGCAGGCTTTCGAGAAATTAACCTCTAGAATCCGCGCAAATAAACCTCCAAGGCCTCTGATAGAACACAGGGGCGACTTCAACGAGACGCTTTCCGCGGCGCTCTCGGCGGACGTGTGATAAACGATTTCGAGTGGGGAGAGCCGATGCGACGCGTCGGGACGGCGCGGCGACGCGACGCACACTGTGATATTCGACCGGAAAAGCTGGCCAAAACTATTTATGACCGGATATCGCTGAGTTTTAGGAATATTTTACGACCAGGACTTCTTTTTAAGTGATACTATGCAAACTTTAACCACCAAACACATCATATTACAATTTGAGGAGAGTTTAAAGAGGATAAAGTTCCCCAAAAAGAGGTTTTTAAGGGACGCAAAGTATATGTGAGTAATGCGGTGCATTTAGATGAGTCTCTCCTTAGCCTACGGTCCACTCTTCAAAACAAGGACATTCTGTGACCCTCATTTATGGCTAAAACAACGTATATCACTTCAAAACTTGTAGCGCAACAACAGATCTCTCACATTGAGGAGTAATTGTACTTTCCTCCAAGAAATGAATATGAATCATTCTAGATACATATTTGATTTTTGACCATTTTGATTCAAAATCATTGTAACCCTAGTAGCAAAAATACTAGTATCAGATACGGTATCTTCAAATACCGTATTTAATTCGTATGTTATATGTATTTTATACATGTATTAAATACTTGAATCTAGATACAGTATAATATATGTATTTTATACATGTATTAAATATAAGTATTTAGATTCAGTATTTAATATAAATTTTATACATACAAAATAGATGAATTTTATAGGGAAATAAAATTTGTATTTTATATGTATTTAATTTTTCCCCCTGCCCGGCGAGTGCACTCCATGGTGAGTACCTAGGTATCAGTCATGTTCCCCAAGCAGGCCCCCCACATCCATCGGTGGGCCCCGGGGTCGGATCAGTCAGCGGGCCTCTCTTTTAGTAAACTATCTAAGGGGGGTCTGGGGGGACCGCCCCCAGTAGGTGGGGGGTTTGGGAGGCCACCCCCGAAATTTTTTAAAATTTTGCCTCCAATCTAAGTAATTTTTTAATTTAGAAGAAAGATGCAGAAAGTTCTAAGATGGTTAGTCGTATGTTCAAAAGATAGAACTTACAAAAATTAAGTAGGCAGTGTAAAATATGGTCATGTGGTATCTGATTTTTGCATTTGCCCATAAAATGGAGCTTTTCTGAGTGGTATAAGTTGAAGGCTACAGGGACACATCTTTTGCATAAGAAACATACTCCTATTTATGTACTCATTTGCCAACAAGTGTTACATATACACTTCCTACTATTTGTATATGTAGTAGATGCATGTTAAATTTGTATCAATGGTATGCATGATATGCAGTAAATTCATCCCTGCTAAAAATGTTTCATGGAATTCCATGGTATTCCGTGCTGTTTTCCATGGAATTTCATGGTGAAGACACGGAACTCCATGGAGAAGGCACGGAACTCCATGGAGACTCCATGGAGGAGACACGGAACTCCATGGTGACACCTGGGTTTCCATGGTGACTACATGGGATTCCATGGTGGCAGCAGGAGATTCCGTGGTGGCTACATGGAATTCCAAGGGAGTGTCACGGAATAGCAAAGGACATGCATTGAAACGCCGTGAAACATTGGAGACCACCACAAGAATCAACATGGTAATCTGGAAGCCTTTGATCATTGACTATCAGCAACTATTTGCTGTTTCGTTATGCATTATAGAATTAAGTTGAACTATACTCACCGAAGTTCACTAATGAGGGCCACTAAAATGTTTCATGTCATCAGTTATCACAGAATAAGTCTTGATTAGTGCACTGGCTACAACCGTCCTACAACCATGGCATTCCCAAGACAATGCCCACCATTTAACAATTGTACCAGTCGGTAGCAATTACTTTTCACACAGAGAAAGTATTCATTTAAAATATGATCAACTTAGAGATTTGCTATGGCTGACAGAGATGTAATAATAATTTGCCGCTTATACTCTGTTTAAGACAACTGAAATAACCGCAATAGTATGTCAAAAAACAGAAAACACGCAGCTTCTTCAAACCACGCATACAACGTAGGTACAGCTTTAAAGTCTGTCAATTATAAATCAAACGTCTATGTTTTGCAAGATTAGTTTAGACACTGACTATTCAATAGGATGATATTATGTACAGTGGAAAGCACGAAGAAAGACAGAGACTTTCAATTTTTTAGAATTTTCATTGGGGTAGGGGGAGTTAACTGCCTATGAAGGAAGTGTGTAACAAACTGATAAGGCAAAGTAGCGCCTGAAAGCAAGTTATATCCGATTGCCTTTACTGAAGCTCACTCATCATACTTCCAAATCTCCTGTGTGAAACCAACATTGAATTGTAGAAAGAACCGAATAGCTGTAATAGGAAAATCAATGAGAATTGAGATGTATCTATCAGAATTTTTTCATTCTATTTCTACGCATGGCCAAAATAAAAATTTGAGGAGTGATTACCAAGAATCCATCACGATACACTGCTGGCTTACTTTCAGTTTAATCAAAATCTACCAACTTCGAGGTAACATTACTTTCGTAACGAAGAAGGCTCGAATTCGAGCTGAAACTACTTAAATCAAATAAAAAAATTAAAACTTACATTATGTTCTGGCAGTGATAACCAACAACTCATCTTGTGTTTCTTTACGATTTAGCTCCGGCTCCTGTGTTGCAATCCTGCCCTATTTCATGTTGAAATTTTATTTTAAAAAAATGAAAGCAAGAATAGAACGCAAAAGTTGAAGGTGTGACATATGAAACATTATTGGCGTTACGCATTTCAATAATAAATAGGCAAATGAGTTTTTATAGATCATGCAGATTTAAATAAAAAATCCTCAATTCAATTCGGCAACTCAGGAGATGTGCCACCCCGCTCTGCCTCGCCCTGCCTAGTCGGTATTTTGAGGTTAGATTATCAACGAGGCGAGATGTCAGGCGCTGTGAGGTGAGGCTCTCGCAAACTTTACAGTAATTCTCAGATCAGTATATATTTCTTGACTTCCTGCTTTCGCTACATTACGCCAAATCCGAGTTGAATGCAAGGGCCTTGAACTGAATCTAGGTAAGTCATGAATAACAATGATTAGCAATTCCCATTACTGAATGTAGGCAAGGCACCAATAGGTAGTGATCCATCAGCGCTCAGTAACCTCTTTATAGATATAGAATCATAGCATTATGTACATTTATTTCTGCATTTTGATAAACTATTCTAACATTATTTGTTGAATAGTAGATTCATATGGGCTCACCATTTTCTCTATCTTCTCTTTGGTCACTCCTCCGAGTCAGCACCTCAAACATGAACCGTGATCGAATTTTGGTCACAGACTCCCTTATCGTGTTTTCAGCACATGCTAAACACTCTAACTGCATTCCATTCCTAGCTGCTCATCAGCTCATGTCATCGTCCCCCTAAGGGATAATATCAGATTTCTGTCAAATCATATGAGATCGCCATCTCCTATCGTTTGCCGTAACCCATATAGACTGTGTATTAAATTCACGGGTGATAACTAGGACTGAAAAAGAAACCATAATTACAGGCCCTCCTAGATTTTTTTGCCGTGTGATGGAAACTAAAGCCCACCTCAGATAGTCCAAATTTTCCTCCACTTATTTTGAGTGTAAAGTTGGATTGTTTGATACGGACACGAGAACGTAGAGCTCGGGCATCGTATGTTAAGACAATCGTCAATCTCTGATTAGCTCTGAATTTGCACCACTTAACAGGTTGATACATGTAGTCAGGTGGCACCACTGGTGAATGGTGACATAAACAATACTTTTGACGTCTTTGTCTCAACATATAATGCCCGAGCTCTAACATTTGTTCGAGAAGTTGAACGGAAACTTTGGTGTGATGTCACTTTCAAATTTTTGTTCAACCTCTCAAAATATTGTTGTGTTCTCGTGTTGTATTACACGATCCAACTTTTCATTTGACACAAGTGGAGGAAAAGTGTGGCCGTCTAAATTGAGCCTTAGCTATTACTGGGTATTTTTATTCACAAATGTGAGTAGTGTGAGAGATATATCTGAAGTTACAGATGAGGCCTGAAACTCCTAACTCTAGAGGGCTAAAACATCACATCCTTATCAATGATGTTTCAGCGAATTATCAGATGTCCAATAATTTACTTCCTATTTTTATGGCTACCAATACAATAATTTTGAGGTTTTCAACAAGAATTTTATCTCATTTTTAGCCATAAAAATTATTTGCTATCCTCAGAACTTATTTTAACTTCTCAAGAAATGTTGGTTGGCTTCACCTTGAGATTGTTTTAATTTAGTGCTGATCATTGGTTGTACTCAAGGTTTTGATGCACTGTACATTATTCATTTTTCAGAGCTTTCATAAAGACACTCCAAGACATTTACCTGCTTTGTTCAGCTGCAGCAATCGCCATTTGTTTCCTATCATCTGGCAGTTCCTTTGATCTTATCGAACAGCCATTCGCAGGGAATTGGTGGCAACTTTTAAACCATCCAGATGCAATTAAGCTTCTCAGACAGAAACCAAAATCTACAGTTCATATATCACTCTCTTGCCCGCTAATTTGGACAGTGTTGTGATTATTTTTGGTGCTGTTTTCCGTGCTTATTGTGAAATAATTTAAATATTTTATCACAATGTCAACTTAATGAAATCTACATTTAAACATTGCATGTGCAGTATGTGAAGTAAAGGTACAGTGCGGTAGTTTCTCAGTTGTATAAACTGTTAAAAGAATTATTACATCTCTGTCAAGTATAGTTGGTACCATGTATCTTCAAGTTGGTGAGTGTATCATTTTCATTCATTTTGATTACAAGGTAAACTTGTAAATTTTTTAATTAAATATTAAGAAAACCAGCAAATTTGAGTAGAACAGTTTTATGATGACTTATAGAAACAACACCATAGTAAATTGATGGTGGAAACCTGCATGAGGCACAATGAGTGCTAAGGAAGGTTTCCACGGTACAAATTTTCTGTGGTGAAATGTTTCATGGTAAAATTTTCCGTGGAGAAATTTTCCATGGAAAAATTTTACGTGACCAATTTTACGTGGAGAAATTTTCCATGGAAAACACCACGGAATTCCATGGAAAATTTTTAGCAGGTATTAATTCGTTTCTGGATACATATTTAATTCGTATCTAGATACGTATTTAATTCGTATCTAGATACGTATTTAATTCGTATCTAGATACGTATTTAATTCGTATCTAGATACGTATTTGATACAGAATAATATACGGCAAAAAGAGCAAGTTTATACAGTATTTGGATACCGTATTTAATACGTATTTTCCAGTATTTAATATGTATTTAATACGTATTTGGATACGAATTTTTTTTGAATCTTCATTTGTATTTTATATGGTATTTTGGCTACTAGGGAAGTATGAAGGTGCCGGGACTTTCATGTATGAAAACGTATTTGATAAATGGTCAAAACAACATCCTCCTATTATGATTGTTCTGTTTTCGATTCCGGTGGAGGCTAAACTTTATTATTCTGGAATATATTTTTTTTTTTCATATGCAATAGAGTGGATGAAGAGGGATCTTTGCTCCTGCCTACATGGGAATAGGGAATAAATAGGAACGGAGAAAAGATTTTTGCTCATGAATTTGACACTTATTGCTGCTCTGATCACTAAAAATTCGAGAGTAGTTATACAATACTCTGACAACAGCAACTTCAAGTTCATGATAATGGAAAATTTAACTTTCATCACGTCCCTTTACAATCTGGTAGCTAAGGAAGAATGGTAAAATTACTTTTACGAGGCCTCAAATGTGCCCTGCAGCGTAATTCCATGGTGCCAGAGAGTCACTTTGAAGCCCCGTCCGACGGTTGCATGGACTCTTCGTCTGTCATCTGTCTTACTACTTATACCCTTTAAATTATACTCCAAAATTGAGGGCTCTGGCGGAACTCTGTGATACTTCCAAATGTACTGTTAAATCGGTGAAAAATATAATACTTTAATTTTTAAAAAAGAACCGAAGGACGCATTCTGGACGCATCTTCAAATTTTTTTTTTTAGAAAAACGTATTTTTGAAAATGGCTGTTTTTCGACCCCCTCTCCCACCTCCCTCCCCCACTTGATACATTTTCGTACAAAACTAGCACAAGACTTTGACAATGCTAAATTTTAATTTTTTGAGGGGAGGAACGCTTAAATGAATTTACCTGACAAGGGAGTGTATTCGAGTACCTTCAACGAGAAAGTGTCAATTGATACCCTACCTGACAGGTCCGCGGTAACCCAGGAAATGATCGATACAATAAATAATAATAATAATCGATCTCCAGGTATCACCCTGCTCTCTCCAATGAATAAGAGATACCATCATCTCCTGGATGATGTTCGCAGAGCTATTCCGCGCCTGCGAACGGTTCTCTGTGTATTTAGGCCGGGTTCAGGAGCGGACTGATCGACGTGGCCGATTCTCGTCCTGTCCAGTGCCAGCACGATCCGCCGGCCGGAGACGACCACGACGGAAAAGACTACTCGGGACCACCGTACCGTGCCGCGCTAGCAGCAAAAATGACGTCATGGCAACTCATTGTCAGAGTAAAAGTCATGACGTCACCTGGGTACGAGTTCCAGTTGACCTTGATTCCTGCACCATAGGCGTACTCCCGTTGGATCCGCATGATGACCGATACCGTTAGCCCCTCCGCCCTCCGCGCTCAGGCGCACCCAGTGTACAGGTATCCTCAGAGGAGCTAACAGAGGAGGCAGGGGTTTGGACCTTAGTACGGCCGACGCAACGCCGCTGGTTCAGTTCAGTCTGAGTATTCGAACCTCCTGATCGAGCTGCTGATATCATCGCGACGCGACGACGCGGTCTGTGGTCTGTTTGGTGCAGTGACAACGTGTGCGACCGGCAGGCTCCAGGGACATTACTAAGGACGGCTTACGTTTTTCAGGTAAGATAAGTACATAGGTACTCATAAGACTTGCTGCCTGCTTTTGTAACTTTTGACCTCGATATCCTGCTCATTTCTTGAGCATCCCACTCTTGTCGTAAAAAAGCGATACTGCGTAGTCGATTCGGCAAAATGGTAAGTAAAGCGTCATGTCAAAGAATGAAGCTGCGTGCTAGTGTTCCTTGCGCTAATAAAAATAAAAACTTACAAAATGAAAAAAAATACGAAAGTTTTGGAGCCAGCCAGTGGAATCAATGCAAGGCAAAACAGCAAAAACCAAAATAGGTAACTGAAACACATATACATATAAAATTTACTTCACTCTTTTTGTAAATCTGTCCCGAAGTAATGAAATCTCTAGTTCAAAACGGTGGTTTTCCATGCTTCCCAAGGAAAAAAATAGGCGCAGGTAGGTTTGTAGTACGTCGAATAAGAGATTATAGGTATTGGTTTATTGCTTTGATTAGGTTCTACGCCCTCTTAGGATCCCCGATGCCGCATATCGTGTCTACTTTTTTACAAAACCTTCAGCTTTGTCTTTCAATCGGTTCATATTGATTAAACCCACGCTGGTTTTTCCAGGTAACGGTCGATCGAATAAAGTTTTAATTCTTCAACCGATTCAGTGTAGATCGAAACGATACCCACCGCCGAAGTTCACTGTCTTACACGAAAGAACTTAAAACACACAAACACACCCTCCCACAAAAATGTACCTAATTAAGATCCGTACAAAGTGAAAAGGCTTACAATTAACTAGGTACTGTTCTTCTTGCTCCTTCTTGCGCCCGTTTTTCGGCCGGGCGTGGGTGTTTCCGGTCGCGATCTGGCAAGCGGGTGTCTCTTCGCATCCAGTGCCTGCATTAGGCTTCCAGCCATTTCTTTCTGATTGGATCCGAGGGGCGCAGCACCCTCTGAACCGTTCAGACCACTTTCTCTTATTTTCTTTTTCAGGTACGCATTTCGTCCCTTGACGTTCATCTCCCGGGCACACGGTGCTGTTGACGGGTGGGCCCTACGTTACTGACGTCCAATAAGGTTGGGTTGAATCTTGCAATCCTGCAATTGGGGACCCGAGGCTCAGCCTTCTCCCTTCCGCTGGCCCTCCTTGGTAAAACTAGCACTGCTCACACCCTCTTTGGCCTTTTGCCTTGAAAGGGGTACCTACGTGCAAAACGGGCCATTTCACGCTCGTGTCGGATACCATTGAAACTTGCCCTATTCATTCATCTAACAATGCCTTGTGTTTTCCCGAAGTTTCAAGTCTCCAAAAAATTTTGGGGGGAACTGGGGGGGGAGGGGTCAAAGTTGAAAATCCGTGAAATTTTCGCGAATTTTTTACTGAAAAATTACTAAATATTTCAAACCACGGTTTAAACGAGCGTTTTTAGCGTAAAAACAGCTTTTAGAAAATGTAAATATCATAGGGTTTTGTCGACTTAAACTCGAGTTATCGCCTCCGAAGCGCTGGAACGCTAAAAAATGACCCGCTTTTTTTCACGTTCGGGCCGATCCCCATTCCCCAGAATACCTAGCCCATATTTAATTTCTTTGAAAAACTGATATGTTGTCCCTGACTCTCTGTAGCCCCTCTAGCTCTCTGTAGCCCTTTTAGCTCTTTACCGCATGCTGGGGAAATTTTTTGGTCGCGAGTAATAAGCGCGGAAAGGAGCGAAAGTCGGGAAAATCGGCTATTTTGAACTGCGCGCGTCGCATGAGTTAGAAGGAGAACGTCCTCTCCTGCTCAGTTCGGCGAATCACACTCCTCTACCGACCTCGCATTGTTGCCACATGAGCTAGAGGGGCTACAGAGAGTCAGGGACAACATATCAGTTTTTCAAAGAAATTAAATATGGGCTAGGTATTCTGGGGATCGGCCCGAACGTGAAAAAAAGCGGGTCATTTTTTAGCGTTCCGGCGCTTCGGAGGCGATAACTCGAGTTTAAGTCGACAAAACCCTATGATATTTACATTTTCTGAAAGCTCTTTTTGCGCTGAAAACGCTCGTTTAAACGATGGTTCGAAATATTTAGTAATTTTGGAGTAAAAAATTCGCGAAAATTTCACGGATTTTCAACTTTGACCCCCCCCCCCATTTCCCCCCAAAATTTTTTGGAGACTTGAAACTTCGGGAAAACATGAGGCATTGTTAGGTGAACGAATAGGGCAAGTTTCAATGGTATCCGACACGAGCGTGAAATGGCCCGTTTTGCTCGTACCCCTTTGGCTCGCGGGTGCCTTCGTGCGGGGCGGTCGGCTGACGTCTCACCTCCCCGGCATTTTCGACTCCGGCTTCCGCGGAAAAGCGCTTCTAGGGTGACCGTGTTTGAACTTTTTTCGAAATTCCAAGATGGCTAGTGCTAAAGTTGTGCTTTGGCATAAAATAACGCTCAATTTTTCTTCAGAATTTTTGGATGATGTCGTGAGACCGTTCCGACGCCATCTTAGTTGCCAATTTTTTTATTTTTTCGAGAAATTGCCAGGACTCTATTTAAGGCCCGGCAAACGCGTAGACTGAATGAAAATACAATTTAAAATACTTTTGAATCCTTTCAAGCAATACAGGTCAGGATAGGACACCCCCAACGTTAAGGGAATGCCTTAGGGGATGGAATCTTGGACCGCCGAAATCCCTTAAAAATGCGTCTAAATACTACCTATCTTTTATGTTAATTTTCATTGGTTTTATTTTGGTCATACGTTGTGTTATGGCTAACGAGACTTATCAGTAGACTCTGGCCCACTATTTTACGGCTTAAGATGTGGGATTAGGGTGCAGATGAGTGCTACAAGGATGCCATATTCCTCAGAAATGAAAAATTAACCACCAGGCTAGGGGGGGGGGGGGGACTGTGATCCGTGGACATCACTCGAATAATGTTCCTGCCACCTGAATGGATTACTTCTTGGTATAGTATGCTCAGACTGATGGTAAGATATAATATAATTGAACACTTTAGGCAGTTCAATCTGGCAGCAGTGGCGGTTTCTATGCGCTTCGCAGATACTAGAGGAACAAAGCAACTAGGTACCCTTGGAGGATAGGTATTCCGTTTTGAGACGACCATCTCAAACCTTGCTCCCCGGGCTTTTTCCCATTCCTTTTTGTGCCCAAAAGATAATTCTGCAGTCGCAGCATATTATCTGAAGTCTATATTTTCCCCCAAAGCTTTCAAAATTTCGGAAGAAATCACATCGGTTTAAATAGGAAGAAAATAGGTCGATCCGCGGAACTGCATTTCCGGCTATAAAATGCGTCCAAATTATTCCAAACCTGACCATGTCTTCGAAAGACATCCTGAAGCCCATTTTTAAATAGAAAATTTTATTTTGGACTCAGAGATGGGAATAGGGTGGGTCAAGGCATAGTTAGTTTTGAGGCATAGCTGCGCGCAGCAAAATTATCGTATTTGACAATTTTTCATCAACCTCAAAAGAGGTCTGCCGAGGTACAGGAGACAAATATAGGTATCTCACAACGTGAAAGAAAATAATAGATGTTTTTAGCCCTTAAGAACTTTTTTTGTCAATTTACACTATTGCCAAGTTTACTTGAGCCCGGGAGAAAATTAGTGTGTAACGAATAAGCACAAATAGTTGTATGAACCCAGCGTTATGAGGGGGCGTTATTTACCTACTTTAAATAAAAAGTGTCTAAGTTTTGTGGCCACGTTTGGACAGTGTGTACAAATGAGAGATAAACAAGCAAAAACCAAAGAATGAAATAGCATATTACTTTACATCCTTTGGCTCATAAAGGAGATACAGAAGAAAAAGTTGGAAGCAAATGACACAGGACATCGCCGCATTGACTCCATGAAAAGTAGTTCAGATTAAAAAGTTTACACGTATAATTAGAACTTATTTCAGCTAAATACTAATGTACACAAACACGCATCCGAAAAAATTAAATACGAAAAATGAAGAAGGAAAGAAAGAAAGTCAAGAAAATTCAAATACTTTATGATAAGGCCCAGATTTCCTTCAAAATAAAAAAAATAATGGCTTCTTAAAGATAGCGCCAGACGGAAAACAGTTCAACAAACTTTGAATGGCAATGTACATGCAAAGTCTAAATAACAATACTAGTAATTAAAAATTAAGACAAATTATTAAAAATACTGCTAATACAGCCGTTTGTCTTCCCCCCTGGTAGCAAATTCATATAAAAAATGTTTTAACGAAAGTATACCGCTCATATAACGGTTATATAACGGTTAAGTAAAGGGATGTCAAAGGAAACCGCCGTCGTATAACCATTATTAATCAAATAATTTTATAAATTGCGCGAATAACCTTTACCTACAGGGTTATTCAAAAGTTACGCACCACTGGCCATAACTTTAGTTCTAATTATGATATCGATTTGCGGTTTGTGGCGTCCTTCCTCATATCGAGGGGGAAACTTTTTGAGGTACTTTTCAGTTCTTCACCCCCCCAGGGGGAGGGGGGGCGGGGGGCAACTCAAAAATTTCAAGAGGCAACCCCCATCATGTGATACATCGTTAGAAAGAGCATGAAAAAAGAAAATTTTTGGCGCAAACCGGAAGTCGATCTGACCCCCCTGTCAAAAGTTAGGGGGGTCCAAAGGTTATTTAGGGGGTCCGTACCTTCATTTTTTAGAGTAGCTTCGGCGGCTCTTGGACATACCGTTTCTCTTTTCAAAGAGTCCTCGAATACTCCAAGTCTGATACCGAAGTCTTCATATTGCCCCCGGGCCACCACAGCCCCCCCGTAGGGGGGGATGGGCCTGTTACAATGAAACATTGCATTAAAATGCGAAAAGTCACAGAAGAGCTTCAAACTTAGCATCAAATCCGAGTGGAACTTCTTGCCAATGTTAACGCAAACGCAGCCTGCGACTTTAAAGTGAGTTTTCAAAACTCTTAGCCCCCTGCCCCCCCTCATTTTTGGTTGCAGAGCGGGTAAAAACCGGGAAATTCACTACAAATAATGCCCGAAACTAATGTCCAACTTGAGGAGGACCCTTGAAACGTTGCGATCAGTCGGAGCATTGAAATACAAGGACTGCCACCCCCTTAAAGTACGGAAACATCCAAAACACCCCCGCTGCCCCCCTCATTTTTCGTTGCGGAGCGGGTAAAAACCGGGAAAATCGCCAGAAATGATGCCCGAAACCACTGTAGAACTTGACGAGAACCCTTGAAACGTTGCGCTCAGTCGGAGAACTGCAACACAGGAACTGCCGCCCACTTTAAGGACGGAAACATCCATAAAACCCCCGCTGCCCCCCTCTTTTTTCGTTGCAGAGCTGGTAAGAACCGGGGCATCATTTCTGGCGATTTTCCCGGTTTTTACCCGCTCCGCAACGAAAAATGAGGGGGGCAGCGGGGGTGTTTTGGATGTTTCCGTACTTTAAGGGGTGGCAGTCCTTGTATTTCAATGCTCCGACTGATCGCAACGTTTCAAGGGTCCTCCTCAAGTTGGACATTAGTTTCGGGCATTATTTGTAGTGAATTTCCCGGTTTTTACCCGCTCTGCAACCAAAAATGAGGGGGGGGGCAGGGGGCTAAGAGTTTTGAAAACTCACTTTAAAGTCGCAGGCTGCGTTTGCGTTAACATTGGCAAGAAGTTCCACTCGGATTTGATGCTAAGTTTGAAGCTCTTCTGTGACTTTTCGCATTTTAATGCAATGTTTCATTGTAACAGGCCCATCCCCCCCTACGGGGGGGCTGTGGTGGCCCGGGGGCAATATGAAGACTTCGGTATCAGACTTGGAGTATTCGAGGACTCTTTGAAAAGAGAAACGGTATGTCCAAGAGCCGCCGAAGCTACTCTAAAAAATGAAGGTACGGACCCCCTAAATAACCTTTGGACCCCCCTAACTTTTGACAGGGGGGTCAGATCGACTTCCGGTTTGCGCCAAAAATTTTCTTTTTTCATGCTCTTTCTAACGATGTAATCACATGATGGGGGTTGCCATTTGAAATTTTTGAGATTGCCCCCCGCCCCCCTCCCCCTGGGGGGGTGGAAGAACTGAAAAAGCACTCTAAAAAAGTTTCACCCCTCGATATGAGGAGGGACGCCACAAACCGCAAATCGACATCATAATTAGAACTAAAGTTATGGCCAGTGGTGCGTAACTTTTGAATAACCCTGTATAATTAGTTTATATAAAAGTTATTTGTAAAAATGTTTTATATAACCGTTATACATCTTTTATATAAACACGCTTTTCAAATATATTTTATATATTCGTTATACTTTGATTATACATTCTTTATATAAATACGCTCTTTATATAACGGTTATACTTCGTTTATATATTGTGAATTCAGCTCTGCTTCTAGGGCCCTCAGAGGTTCCTCGCGTTTTTGCTTTGACAATAAAGTGGTAGGTACGTATCATCAGATCGGAACAGTAGGTAAATCAATGAAGCTTGGAAAAATAGAAAAAAATAAAAAACAGAAGAAACTAAAAAAAATCGCCGTCATGCCGCAGAAAAGGAACAACTTCTGCAATTTTATCAGCCATAGGTAAATGTTTTGACTTCTGCTAAATCAAAAGCAGATCCCAATAGGTATCCATCATGAAAATGGTATACCCAATGCTAAGTGATTTATCAACATTTCTCAAGTTCCCATGACGAGTATTGCTATCGCACTGTGATTGCAGACACCAGCTTTTCATTATATTATACTAGCGAAATGCCCGTGACTGCAGTCACGGGTCTAGAGGCCGCTAAAATATCTATAACCCCGAAAAAATGGTGGTAGGGGAGCAATACATGCCATAAAAAAATGATAAATCGATAGAAAAATGAGTTGAAGGAAGTGGGTGATGGAGCTAGAAAAATGAGCTGGGGGAGGTAGAATAAATGCTGGCAAAAAAATTACAACTAATCTAGCAATGATTGATATATAAAAAAAAAAAAAAAAAAAAAAAAAAAAAAAAAAAAAAATTGAAAGAAAACATCAGCTGATAGCAAACAAAGGTTGCCAGGGAAACCAAGGAATGGAACTTTCATAAAAACAGATTAGTGGAAAACAGCGTAAGTAGGACACTTACGTTAAACACCGTTTATAAGTAAACGGTAAATGGGATTTAACCAAAAATCTATACAGTTTTTTATAAGACTAAAATGGACAAAATTACAAAATTTGAATAGGCTAACGTAAATCTAACGATAGTTGTCGGGAACGAAAGAATTGACGACATAGGTCGGGTAACTATTATAGGTGGGATGGGATGGGATAGCTGATCACCCGCCAGGAATTCGTGCCGAATATTCCCCTCCCGTGCACCGCTCCGCACAGGCCCATCGACCGCTCTCATTAGCAGCCTTTTCCCTCCCTGCTGGCCCTGGCGGTAGGTAGTATTATCCTATATATTAAAATGCAAAGTTCCGAATCTTGGGGCATTAACTTTGAGAGAACCATCGGACCGATTTGCGTGAATCTCTTTTTTTAAATGAATAGCCCCTGACGCAGTTAGATTTGCAGGCTGTTCGGGATCGTTTTTTTATTTTTTTCGCTTTTTTCACAAATTTCTCCTTCGCCCTAATGTTCTCTAACATTTTTCTTCGATGCATTAAAAACGGAGCGTCCGAATCTTTAGACGTTACTTTGAGAGAACCACTGGACCGATTTGCAGATTTTTGTTTTAAATGAAAGTCTGTGATCTGTAGATTTGCACCTGTGGTCGTTTTTTCGATTTTCTCAAATTGTCTTACTTTTTCGACGAGTGAAGTTTTAGCTGGGCTCAAATATTCTCCCATTTATTCAGACTAAAGTCCGCATTTTGGGACATTAACTTTGAGAGAACCACCGGACCGATTTGCATGGGGTTTTTTTTAAATGAAAGCTTCTGACTGTAAAATTTGCAGGCTAGTAATTGTTTTTTTTCGATTTTCTCAAATTTTCTTACTTTTATCGACGAGTAAAGTTCAGCTGTTTCGGCGGTCATCTGGCCGCTACCTGCTTGCCCGTCCATAGATACCCCATTAGGGGTCTCAGCCACCCCTCCCACCACGTTCTTTCGGCTATTCTCCGTTTTCTTTCGTATACTTTCCTCCCACCAACCTCAAAGAAGGTTTGGGTCGCATTGTCGTTCGTCACTCACCACCCACATTCCGTCGCAATCTCTCAGCTACTCCGCTTCACCACTTCTTGATAGGCATCCTGGCGGTTTGACTGACCCTGACTTATTAACTGCAGCGGTGCGCACACGTATTGCTAACAACATGTATTGTTATGGACATTTCATTCTTATTTGTTCTTTTCTCTTTCCAACTTTGTTTCAAAATTTGCTTCGTTTTCTTCCTCTCTCTTTATTTTGTTGGTCGGTCGACTACGTTGATCGGCTTTTTGCTATTGAAAGCAAATTAAGACTTCATGGATTTTCATATCATCCATTTGATCTTCCGGAATTGCTTCCAATTAACCTGAATCTTCAAGGGTCAGAGCCTGACTCTCCTCCCCTAAAACTATGATTCCATGATTTCTGCCGCTAACCCAGAGCAACATCAAATTATTTCTGAAATAATTAGTCTCATCCAAAATCCATCTTACACGTGTAATGGCGATTTTCATTGATGGTCCAGGAGGATCGGGAAAAAACTTTCGTTTAAGAATGTCTTACTGCGTATTGTACAAAGGAAAACTTAGACGTCATCTCCGTTGCTTGGACAGGTATCGACGCATCGTTGCTACCTAACGGTCGGCCGGTTCATAGCAAATTCAAAATTCCTTCGGTTCTGAATGAGAATTCTGTGTCGAGTCTCACGGTTAGCTCAAGAGAGGCTGAGACTATTCGGAAAACAACGATCATTTTTTGGGGCGAAGCTCCCATGGTTATCACGCATGCTCTGGCATGCATCGACCGACTTCTTATTTAGAGAATGGGTAATGATATCCCTTTTCGAGGAAAAATTGTCGTCTAGGTTGGTGATTTTAGACAGGTTTTACCCGTTGTTCCGCATGCTTCTCGCCAAACATTGGAGCAAAATGCAATCAAATTCTCAACACTTTGACCTCTTTTCAAAATCAGAAAACTTACTCAAAATATGAGAACTTTGCAAGACGAAGCGGAGTTTGCAAAATTTTAACTCGAAATAGGTGATGGTGTTTACCTTTCTGCTAAAAAAGGCCATGCCGGAATTCATTGATTTACCGACAAGCAGTATTACTGAAACTGATATTATTACTGAAATGTATGGAAAAGATAGCTTCCTAATGTTCGAACGTAGATTTCACAAACTGCGCAATTCTGGCCCCTAAAAATAAGCATTGCAATGAAATTAACGACAAGGTTGTTGAAGTTCTTTCAGGTGTCTCTAAAACGTACTTCAGTGTTAACAGGCTCATTGTAGAGGAAGAGGGAGAGGCTCTCAATTTTCCCCTTGAATTCTTGGACAGTCTTAATCTTAGTGGCTTACCACCGCATAAACTCACACTTTTGGAGGGGGTTTTTGTCATGCTTTTAAGAAACCTCAACGTTTCTAAAGGTTTATCGAATGGTACCCGATTGATCGTCTGGAAACGTTATGAAAAATTGTCTTGATTTGCAGGTCATTTCCGGCGAGAAGGCCGGTGAAAGAATTTCACTGCCAAGAATTGATTTGTCACCTGCAGACTCCTCTCTCCCTTTCTCTTTTAAGAGGCGACAATTTCCAATTCGCATTGCGTTCTGCATGACCATCATCAAAGCTAAGGGTCAAACACTGAAGCGAGTCAGCATTTATTTACCCCAAACAGTTTTTGGCCATGGTAAACTATATGTTGCACTCTCACGAGCTACATCGTACAAAAATTTTAAAGTCCAAATTCTTCCCAAAGGCAACCGTACAAAAAACATCGTGCACAAAGAGATGCTTCGATCTTTTATAAATCCCAAAAGCCTCATAGTCATTAGAAAATTATCGAAAAATAAAAATAAAAAAAAATTTAAACAGTAACACAAAAAAAAGAAAAATTAATAATGCGAGCTTTTTATAACATTTTTCGGTAGAATGGCAGTCTCCACCCTGTAACGCAGAGAGGCAGTTAAATTCCTTGATCTTCTGCCGCAGAATCATCATCATTATTAAATAGATTCAACTAATCGCTCCGATTCCAAATAAGCTACTGCACCACCATTGCTAGCTGTGGAGGGCGCCCGTAGGGCGTCCGGAGCAGCTAGTAGTATATAAGATTAAATTAGGTTATTAGGTTACACGTAAGGTTAGGTTACCTAAACTAGGTTGGATTTTATTTTTTCCAACGGGAAACATGCTGTGGGTAGGTTAGGTTTAGGGTAAGTTTAGGTTTAGGTTTAGGTCAGGTTACACTATGTTGGGTTTAATCATGTCAGACGGCAAGTACGCTCTAGGTACACGGTGCGTTTTAAACAAGTTTAATGCGGTCAACATACCACCCGCGATTTTTTTGCGGAAATGTCAACTAGAAGGCCTACTGATTGAGGAACAACAAACCGCGAAATCTGTGATGGGGCCGTTTTTGAGAAAATGCGATTTTTCGCTTTTTTGGCGGGAATTTCGGGTCAAGGCGCTGGAAAAGTCAAGTTAGGCTGTTTTTGTAGTTCGTAAATGCATATCCTATACATTTTGAGTCAATCAAGTGCCAGTAGATAGCTATTCGTGCATATTGCCCAAAATTCATATCCTTAAATCCACGACTTTTGGGTTTTTGGGGGGTTAGTCAAGGAGAAATCCGAAAAAAAGAGGGTTAACCCGGAACAAATTGCTTAACAAACTTTTCCAACGTAAACTTCTTCAGTAGGTCCTATTGAACAACATACCAAAAGTTTACCACGGTTCGCTCCCGGAACACCCCCCCCCCCCCCAAATGCCTAAATTTCAAATTGGCGGCCATAATAAGGCCTTTGGGAGTTCGATTTTTTTAAAAATACGCATACAGTGTCATGTGAGGTGTCAATTCCTACGTAATTTTGGTCGTAGATTTCAAATATGAAGTCAAAAAAGTCCCTTGATCAAAAGGGGGTACCCCAAATCAAAGATGGCAGCCAATTTTGAAAGTCAAGAGGGTGGATTTTTAAAAAGTTCGCGTGATAAGGCAAGTGAGGTATCATTTCTTATGTAATTTTGGTCGTAGATTTCATTTATGAAGTCATAAAAGCCCTCAAGTCAAAGGGATTGCTCCAAATGCAAAGATGGCGGCCAGCTTTGAAAGGCAGGAGGGTGAAGTCCCTAGTATACTAGGGATGTCACGTAAACATTTCAAAAATTCACCTTCATATTTGAAATCTACGACCAAAATTAATAGGAATTGACACCTCACATGACACTGTATGCGTATTTTTAAAAAAATCGAACTCCCAGAGGCCTTATTATGGCCGCCATTTTGAAATTTAGGCAATTTGGGGGGGTGTTCCGGGAGCGAACCGTGGTAAACTTTTGGTATGTTGTTCAATAGGACCTACTGAAGAAGTTTACGTAGGAAAAGTTTGTTAAGCAATTTGTTCCGGGTTAACCCTCTTTTTTTCGGATTTCTCCTTGACTAACCCCCCAAAAACCCAAAAGTCGTGGATTTAAGGAGATGAATTTTGGGCAATATGCACGAATAGCTATCTACTGGCACTTGATTGACTCAAAATGTATAGGATATGCATTTACGAACTACAAAAACAGCCTAACTTGACTTTTTCAGCGCCTTGACCCGAAATTCCCGCCAAAAAAGCGAAAAATCGCATTTTCTCAAAAACGGCCCCATCACAGATTTCGCGGTTTGTTGTTCCTCAATCAGTAGGCCTTCTAGTTGACATTTCCGCAAAAAAATCGCGGGTGGTATGTTGACCGCATTAAAACTGTTTAAAACGCACCGTGGGTACTTAAGTTCGTCGGGATTCATGGATTACTCTTCATCACCTCGTGTTGGGTTAGATTAGCGACAGATTAGGTCACTACAGTGTCCTCTATGTATCACAACGGTCTACTTGCTCTCCATATATCACACGAGTTCTCTCTATGTATCACAGTGGTCTCTTTATATCACAGGATTTTTAGTTTTTCTATCATTCCCGAGAGGCGTACCATGGGAAGAATGCATCCTGGCAGACGGCAGCGAGATGATCGTGAAATGTGACCGTGAAATGTGAAATACAAAAATGGAGTCTATTAGAACCCGCTTGGACGAGCTACAGCCACGTCCGAGATGTAGCCGGTGACGTCATGACGCCGCGACGCAGCGGGGACGAAGAAGCGACTGTCGGGAAAGTCCCCGGTCAGCCGAGCCGCGGGCTTGCATGACAAAAGCGACAGGATAGGAAGACAGGATGACCCAAGAAAGGTGAGCAGTGGAGTAGGTTGCTGCAGATGCTCGGCCATGTCTCTATGCCAGTGTGTCAAACGAAGGCAAGTCACGAAGGCACGCAAACGCACCGGCGAGTTTTCTCTCCGCGATCACAACAGAGGTCGAACGAAAAGTGATTTCTGAGTTGCGTCGTCTGGCCGTAGGGCGTTAATTCTTGTAGATTTTGCTCCAAGCGTATCTCTTTTCTCAACAGCTGAATTGTGCGAGTCGTCTTAAAGAGGGATCCTGCGGGAAGAAAATGTACGAATTGACACAAGAGCAGACCGCATCCGGGCACTTGCCACTTCACGGCCGGTGCTTGCCTAGGGGTGTTCAAACGAATTCTTGCCGGAACGCTATCGGTATCGTCTCTTAGGTACCGAAACTTGTGGCAGTACCGACAGTGGTGATGATATCGTTAACAGCCCGCGTCATCGGAGTTTTGAGAGCTCGCACTCAATGCATTGTTGCCCCGTGTATCAGTTTGTCAGATTGCCTGGCGCGGCGGCGCGTAAAATAGGTGTACAAATGGCAACAGCTTACTTTTGTCGGCTCCGAAAACTCAGATCGCTATCGGTAATAAGAGCGCTCTCGTCGTAACTTTTTCTCAATGTGATTGTTTCGGTGGCTTATCGACAACCGATAGAACAGCCCTAGCTTGCCTACTGTTGCAAGGGCACCTTTTGTGTAAACCCGTGCATTTTATTCCGAATTTGACCCTCTAATATTTTACTTTTCGGGAGTAGGTATGGTGGTGTCGTCTCTACGGACAGAGTTTGCTAGAAAGTTTCAAGTCCATTCAAGATCGAACCGGAAGAAAAAATAGGTGCTAAGATCCCAGTACACTCTCTTTTAATCTAGCACTAAACTGAAAAGTGATTGGTGACCTAGATATTTTCCCTCCTACATTAACGCAATTTTTAAAGTCCAAAAGTATTCTTATTGTAAGACTTAAATGAGCTGGATGAGAATTTGTTTGCATGTTTATGCCTACTTGGGGGCTGTCTACAAATTATACTTACGTAACGAGGTTTCCTGATTTTTTGACACCTCTCCACCCCTTCGTGACGCGATCGTAAGGGTGGTAAAGATACTCCCACAAATAATTACGTATCATTTGCCTCGAAACCCCCCTCCTTTTTTACACACACGCACCAACACACCCGCACACCCCATCACACACACTTACCCTCCCTCGCTCGCACACGCAAATAAGAAAAAAAAACTCGGAAGATTGTTACGGCCTCCATAAATTGGCAAGGTTAATATGGGTTAAATTCCAATATGATTGGAGAAATGAATGTTTGAAGCGCTCTAAATTAAGAGATATGCATTTACAAGGAGAGAAAATACGAAAAGAAACGTTGCGAAAAATTCTAGGGAATAAATGAATGCCGAAGATAATGAATGATACCTACATAGGTAGTGAAAATACATGTATGAATTTTGATGGGAGAAATATCAAAGTACAACATGAAAAAATCAACCATAAATAAATGAGAGAAAAATATTTAGGCTTATAAGTCCGGCTTAGCGCTTCTGATTGGCCGGTGGTGCGGTTTGGACTCATGGATGGATGTTGCACTCTGTGTGAAAGAGCTAACAAAATTCGGCCCCAGCTTGTCCCTGGTGGAGCGAAATTAAACCTTGCGCTTATCGCTAAGGAGGAAAAAAAATAATAAAACAAACACTATCAATATCATGATATCTTCATCATGATTATAAGTGGCTTGCACCGAATAACTTGTATCGATTAAAATTGAATTCTTCAGCGGGAACTTTTTTCCGAATCCTTTTTTCCTATCAAGAGCCCCCAAGAAAGGAAGTGCCATTACATGTGTTGTCTGGACCCAGATATTTAAGCTTTTCCGGTATTCCGCAATAGGTGTATGGAAATACTAGGGGGCCCTGCCCCCTGACCGCAACGCGGCCCCACCCCCGGGAGGGCACCTCGCGCCCTCAGGCCCGCTTCGCGGTCCCTATACGCATATGTATAGGCATATGTTCTTCCATTTTAACACACCATTTTGTGTTCAAGCTGCATCGATTTCAAAATTTTTGACGTAACACTCAGATTTGTAAATTATGAGGAATTCCTCATAAATGTACATGGACCTCATGGATGTACATAATTTCACAGTCCACTTACTTACTGGAGAAATTTTCATTCATTATGTTATTTTTAAATACTTAATTTAAAATAAAAAAATTCGGATTTCGACCGTTAAAATTTAATAATATTTGGTCCGTCCCGACGCGACGCAGCGCCTGCCTTCTCACTTTGTATCTGCTGTTAATATTAAAACTCCAAAAAACCCAAAAACTTGGGTAAAGAGACTCCGGGCAAGTCACCATCCTCTTGCCAAAAACCTCCAAAGCTCTTCTTTGATCCCCTCTTCTGTGGAAAATGAAAATATCACACTACGACAGTTTCCATTTCTGTCATAGAGTACCCCAAGCTGACCAAAGAACGGAACTCTTAGTCGTCTAGGCTCACATTTACCTAGGGGAAGACGGGGTAATAAGAGAGACCATGGGGTAATAAGAGAGTGACACCCTTATTTGAAGAGTTGTAATTGAGTTACAAATTTGAAAAAAATAGGGCATATGCACCTATCAGTAAGTAACAGTTCCTCAAAGTTTCAATGTTTTTCGTGCTTTATTTTAGCGGAAAAAAAAATGTAAATATTTTTAAAAAAAATTTTCTCTTATTGTACCCCCTGGGGTAATAGTAGAGCAGGTCTGTATCTCCTATGAAATCTTAATTGTAAGCACGGAAAAGTATATAAGATCAAGCATTACATTACTCTTAATAGCCCTGCAAAATTTGAGTGAGATCGGACTATTAGTTCTTGAGTTATGAACTTTTGACACTTGAAAATCGCTAAGTTTAAGAAATGAATTCAAAATGCAAGTTTTAGAAATTGTGTCAAAACCATACCCCCCAAAAAAAAAACCCAATCCCCCTGCCCCTGTGTGCCTGCCAATTCTCTTTAGTGTAAGGCACCCTCAGGCCCTTCTTTTTTCGGTTTCGAGTCATTTAATGTGAAAAAAAAAAATCACCAACAGTTTTAGTGTTCATTCTACTATTGTACCCCTCCCTGACATAACCTCACTCTCTTATTAGCCACAGGGGTCACCGCTTGGGGCCAATAAGAGTAGAACATTATAAATCAGTAAAAAAAAAACTAATCTAAAAAACCAAGTATCAGGAAGAAGCCCCATATCCTAAGCTTCAAAATGATATATAGTTCGATTTTTTATGAAAATGTTTACTTGACTTTATGTTGATTAAAGCGCCGAGGTACCCGAACTTCGAAACCCAGTTCAAAAAGAGGTTAAGTTTACACGCTGGTCCTGTCCCAGCCACTTTTCCGATTCGGCCCGGAATTAAATACGAAACGCGGCAATGGACCAAGATTCGTTCCCCACGGCGAAAGTTCTGTTATCACTCACCAGAGAGCGGCAAAATCCAATCTACCTTATTGTCCCACTCTCTTATTACCCCGTCTTCCCCTATTTAAAAAAATCTCCAGGAGGTCACAGACAGGCCCTTATCGGACCAAAACGCACACCGTACCATTTTTTCCTTGTAGGTATGTGCCTTCAAAGTACATGAAATGACTCCTTGAGGGGCAGGCAAGTTTGATTGAAATTCACGGTGTCTTCTGAAAATGAGCTAAAATTTTTACCTTGAAGAAGAAGAAAATCGAGTTATCATTTTCTTCCATACACGGTAGGTATGCCTATGAGAGGCACCAGGAACGCCTTCCAAAATTATTGATGCAACCCGCACGACTCCGAAGTCAGCGGAAACTTTCTTGAAGCGTCTCCTAAGATTTTCCCCACGCAATAATCCCCTTCAAAAATGAATGATGCAACAGGCGCGTCCTGTATGACCGCGTAAGCTCCTCAGATGAGTGAGTAGTCTTTTGGTCTGGTCAGAAAAATATTCAAACTATATTTTTCGTCTTCTCTTCTCATTTCCCGCATTGACGGAGGCGAAATTTTTTGGAAAGCATGACATGGCTTCATGATGCTCTTAGGGCCGTATATAAACAAACAAGATGGCGACTAACCGTAACATCGATAAGAAGCTAAATTTGACAAAAATTTCAATTATACGGCAGTAACAATTTAAACTAGCATATCTACGAATAACACACGAAAAAAACACGTAAACATTGTTAAATCGCCTATCACCTTTATCACAGGAGGATGTAAGATGTGCATACCCTCAATCTTGCTTGCTGATAACAGCCATCTTGTTTGTTTATTTTCGGCCCTAAGAGCATCGTGTCAGCCTATTCGCTCGCGACCAATGAAAAACCAGAACAGAAATGGCCATACTCTGTCTATAAAGGTACTCTATAAAATCGCAATATATCTCGAAATCATTTTTGAAGGGGATTATTGCGTGGGGAAAATCTTAGGAGACGCTTCAAGAAAGTTTCCGCTGACTTCGGAGTCGTGCGGGTTGCATCAATAATTTTGGAAGGCGTTCCTGGTGCCTCTCATAGGCATACCTACCGTGTATGGAAGAAAATGATAACTCGATTTTCTTCTTCTTCACGGTAAAAATTTTAGCTCATTTTCAGAAGACAACGTGAATTTCAATCAAACTTGCCCGCCTCTCAAGGAGTCATTTCATGTACTTTGGAGGCACATACCTACAAGGAAAAAATGGTACGGTTGCGTTTTGGTCCGATGAGGGGCTGCCAGCCTGTGTGTGACCTCCTGGAGATTTTGTTAAATCGGTAAATGTGTAAACGATTAAGAGTTCCGTTCTTTGGTCCGTTCTTGGGGTACTCTATGACAGAAATGGAAACTGTCGTAGTGTGATATTTTTTTTTTCCACAGAAGAGGGGAACAAAGAAGAGCTTTTGGAGGTTTTTGGCAAGAAGATGATGACTTGCCCGGAGTCTCTTTACCCAAGTTTTTGGGTTTTTTGGAGTTTATATCATCTCATTTTTGCAAGAAAACTATTATTTCACCAAATGAAGTCCCCCACTTGTGAAGGAATTGGATTACATTTTGCAATAAGGAACCATTACCTCTGGCTCTCCCATAAAAGCACATATCTGCATAGGGAAACCAATAGCATGTATTCTGTTTCTAAAATGGACCAGAAATAGTGCCTCCAATTGCAAAATGTAATCCATTTAATGCTTATAGTTATGAAGTGGATATCTCCTTGCTGTGTAGCAAAGTTTCTCGGATCCGTCTTATTTTTTTACATCCTTGAGTGTCATTTTTAATTAATCAGTTCAAAGCCATTTCGACGATTAATCATTAATTGTTAGATCAAAGAAGAAATTTTCTTTGGAAAGCTATGGCTGAATTAACTTTACAACTGAACTTGTGAGAGCATCAACTGAGGCAAATTTTGCAGAAAGTTATACATGGTAAGTGATAATTATTTCAACCCTCTCTTAGTTTTAAAAAGAGATGAGTTTTAAAAATCAAAATCTACTCAACTGTGGATATCCCTGAAAAGAAATACGATTGTAGAATCCCAAGAAAAGAAAAAGAAGAAAGAAAAGAAATACGAAGAAATCCAATGATAAATCGCAACTACGGTAGGTACTTACTTCAAATTAATTGCTCTAAAAATTGTTCCTTCAATGAGTAAATAGGCAACATTCTCAACACTACAATGCAATAGAAATAATTTTACCATGGAATTGAAATTCAAAGAAATGTGTGCTGCTTGAGTAATAGAAGTTTGGAAATCAGGGCATTCAACAGCTTCCCAGACCTCATTAGTGTTACAATCTAAAAATTGTAAGGATTAAAAGCGTCAAGCTCTCAAAATTTTTGTTCTCTGATTATCAAGAAGCCCTGCTAGAAATGTTCAGTGTCATTTTTATTTTAGTTTGTGAAAGGAAATTATTTTAAGATTTTCTTGGTGTCCTCTGAGACTCTGAAAATTTTTGTACTTTATTTTTCATCAAATAATGAACATTTTCATTGTAATTTTTGTCTATTTAGGAGAGTACATTATTCGATGATTATCTTCAGTATGTATTAGATCTTTCCCCCAGCGACAAGGTTTACTGAAATTTTATGGGATCTATATCGTTCTCATAGGTACTGACCTGCATCATGGTCAGTATCATCTTTGAGGAGTAAATGAAAACAAATTATTTTCTCTTGGTTCCTCAATTCAGGGCTCTGATGAATAAACCCTGTTAGACAACAATGTTAGTAGGTAAAATTGCTCCCTCCAAAATCCTTTAAGCGGTATCAATTTAGTGGTAAAGTTATCAACGACCCTCATTGAATCTCATCTGGTTCACTGAATTTCTGAGGGATAGACAGGGTGACAGGTTCTGTAAAAGTTAGGAAATTAAGCCCTCCTCACTGTGAAAATATGTCAGGTCGTTTTGCTGCGGAGCATTGAAATTCCTTCTCCCGGTAAAAAAATTGGACTTTTCAGTTTAAAGAGACTAAACACTTAAAATTAAGTCAAGTAAAAACTTGAAATTTTTGTGAAAAGAATTTTTATCTGAGACACCTAATGTCAAAAGAGGACATTACAAAATCAGGGAAAAGTTAGTGACTACTACGCTTAAAATCCCAGAAAAGAATTTTCTGCGCATCGAAGTCATTAATTACGCAGTATTCAGAAATTATGTTGAATTATTTATCAGCAGAGAAATGAAAAGACTCTGAAAGTCTTTGAGGATGAACTTTGTGGATTGCGGTAAGTAGTTTCCTAGTTTGGCCATGGTATTGATATATTCGTTTCGTCATTAATTATTATCAATAAAAATATCCCCATCTACCGTAAATGTTGGAAAACCAGTGTGCATGTAATCTGGTAATCCTTAATTAATCAACTGTAGATTTCTTACCTGCTAAACTGCCTGATGAGTTGAAAAAAATGTTCACTTTGAGACAGATTCTTATGTCCTGGTTCATGCTTTCGTAAGTTGAGTTGCAATGTCAATTCCGTCGTAGCTTTCAGCAGAAAATTTCTTCCTTGATATAACGTTTGATGATTCATCGTTGAGATACCTTTGAACTGATTGATGATGAATGGAACTAAAAGTGCCATTAATCGATGAATCAGAGATCAAAGTAAGATGTGAAGCTATAAGAGCAGGGATCGTAACGGACAAAAGTGAACGTCTCTTCTACGTGTCTAAACTGAGACTTATCTGAGAAATTTAGCGACACCACACAGAGGTTTTCACTTCGTAATAAAGCTTAAAATTATTTATCACTGGAGGAGTTTCTTTGGTAAATTAGCATGCTTAAAGGTACATCCTGACGTGAGAGAAAAACAATGGTATTGGTACCTGAGCGTAAGTATATATGTCCTTGAGTGTTCACGTAGAAAGACTCTCAACAAACATTAAACAAGGAAACAAAACTGGACGAAGGTACTGTAATACCTAATTTACTTTAAAACTGCTAAAAGAAGAACCAAAAGACAAACCTCACTTATCTTAAATGTATAAACACTTGGTATCGCTCAGAAAAACCTTGAGCGAAATGGACTCATATCCGTAGAATTTGAGGAGAAAAAAGGCTGTAATGCCAGAAAAATGTGAGCTTCATACTCTTGAATGGATTCAAGATCACATAATTTTAGTGAAGCGACTTTAAATCGCTTGATTTGAACCAAAAATGAAGAGAGAACAATGAGAGAATAGAATGGCGAGGTTTTGAGTTCTAAGATTGGATATTCAGAATTCACTTCACAATGAGGCGATAGACTTCTGCTCCAGGTTGTAAAACACGATGATAATGATTGTCACAAACATCGTTGAAGTCGTAAATGGATTGAAATCATTGAAACCAAATGATTTCATATTGTCTCGATCGTTCTTGATGTCCATGAAATAGGAACTAACCTAACATTGCCTAACATCCATTCGTGATTTGTTTTGTTTTGTTGTTCCGCTCGGAGTGAACAGATTGGCCCAGATATTCCGGACCACATTTCACCAAAAACTGCTGTTTGTCAAACCGCCGTCAACACCTACCAAGCGGCGAGTAGGCCTTCGGCCATGCTCGGCAATCTTCGTAGCCAATCAGGTTGCCGCTCGCCGCCCGTAATCTCGAAGAAGGTTCGGCTCCTACACCACCCTACACTTTTCTAATTTTGGCATTCGGCCTGATTCTCTTTTCCTCTTTTCCGTAATTAATAACAATAAAAAATTCATTTAATCATTACTTAGCGGCACCTTGTCCAATTTGTGCCTAGCGCCTCTACAACTTTGCAAATTTGGACGTTACCTTTTGAACATTTCATCCCTTCCCTTTGAAATTACTTTGAATAAGTACACTTCACATATCACACGGGACTTTTATCTGCATATTTACTTGGCTTTATTCGCAAAGGATCTTTTAAGAAGTAAATTCTTTTGATAACTTATTGGGGATGGTCAAGTCACCAATTAGAGCCCGTCATTCCATGCCATTATTATTACAGGACTAGGTTTCTTACCTCTAATTTGATGGGCACCGTGAGAATAATAGATAACCGTATTTGATCCGTGCCTTAAAAAATGAACTGCTGGTGGCAGAACCATCTTGGTGATGTTCATTAGGAATTTTAGACTTTATTCTATTTTTTCAGCAGATGAACCTTACATGGTAACTTGTAAAGTTTTGCCTCATTTTCCTTGAGTTCTACTTAGTTTGATGCCAAAAAACAAGAAAATTCATGGAGAAACGTGCCTTAAAGGTGATAGTTCCCCCTCATACTTACTATCAGAGTTCCAACGGAAAAAATCTTGTTGTCATAGGTAAATACGGTTTCCATTGCTTCTTCAGCTGTTAATAGACAACTATGCGGGTTTGCTGGAGAATTTGGTGACTGCTAGGATTGTTAATTAGTATCTCCGAAGCCTGGTTGTTATAGCTAAACTTAAAGCATTGGCTTCAACGCATCGCAAAACCAGAACCTTGGAGAGACCAGTGAACATCCATGAGAAAGTGAGTGAGGAGCAAGGTACCTAGCATTGTACATCCGTCTGGTTTCCACAACTACCGTTCCTAGGGATTTAGGATTCAGATTCGCACATCAACCAGTAAGCTTTTCTCCCAATCATCTTGATATAGAGGCAGCTATGCAAGGCGCAGCCAGGTAGTCCAATGCTCAAGCCACTTAATCAACACAAATATTATCCTAACTTACAACAAAATGACTTGTTTCTTCTCTAACAATGGAACCGGAAAATGTTACTTTGAATGCGCGAGAAACTTCTTTGGTCGAGATGAAGAAACGTAAATGAAGAAATGAGTCCGGAACATCTCGACCAGGTACAGGCCGCTTTGTTTACATTAGGAGTCTGGAGTATCTCGCCGCAATTTCACTTGAAATCACCAATAACAGATCAACGGGGTAACTGATATTTGATTTTACGAAAGGGATAAATGTTAGACGCGGACGAAAGTTCTTTTGTCGAGGTGAAGAAACGCTAACGCTGAGAACTTAAGGATGTTTACTTTTTGCAGGCAAAGACCCCCTCGGAATGAGCAGGCAAGGCAAGATGGCTGCGTGGCGCGACGGGAACTCAGAGCAGTTCGAGCACCCTCTAACCAATACCTACTCTAACCCATCCTATCGTCTGCCGTCTCCCCACCTCATCCATCCACATAATCATGTTTCCAATAATGTAAAATGAATCAGTGAGTTCGGAAACACTCCAACACGGGTTTTTTTCGATTTTCACTTTTTTACGGTTTAGTAACACTTATGGATAAGTAGAAGCATCTGCACGCAAAAGGATATTTCGAAATTGCAATCGGAAGTGCTCGAAACGGCGACGGGAAAAGGGAAGAATCGAAGAATTTCATTGGAAATACCAATTTTTGGCCGATCAAGGGAAACGGGCGACTATATCCGATGCGGTTTTATTTTTTCGGTTCAGTATACCTTGTGCCAACAAGTTATATAAATATTCAAGCGTTATTCAGGTCAAAAAATATAAATTTTTCAGGGCAGACTATGAAAAATCAGTATCTGAAACTTGGTGCGTTAAAGTCTCTAGAGTACTTCTTGCGTCCTTTGGCACCAAAAAAGTTTTTCTTAAACTAACTTCTTCGCCTGCTGCGAAGTTTTAGGTGTTTCCTGAAAATTTTTTTTTCCGAGTTGGTGTATTTTCGAACTCACTGATTCAAATGTCATCTTAGGTACCTAATGCTATATTTATGCTCCCATATTTCACCCCTTGATGCCTGACTGGTAAAATTCACCACTTTTTGGATCGTTATGTACTTTTGTAGGTATAAGTTATCAAAAGCAGAAATGTGCAAAAGATATTTTTTTAGCAAATTTTTCAAGAAATATGCTAAGTGCCTCGTTACCTTTAACAGGATGTTTCCCAGAAGTTGTACCATTGTGCCACAAAAAAAATTTATAAATTTGTGCGAATGCTGAGTTAAATTTTTAGCTTGATGGTTCATCTTCACATGGAAATATTTTTGGTAGAATTACAAATTCCACAATGAAAGTCTAGCAACACAGCTAACTTAGCAAAAGCCCTCATATTTCTTGAAGTCAGGAGAGGGTAATATTTCTCCCCCCTCCTCCTAACTAGTTCCCCCAATGCTCCTGAAAACATCTCTGCTGAGCGCAAAAATCCTCAAACTCATTCCTCATCATCTGGCATCCCCATGGCTCAGATATAAATGAAGCCCCTCCCCCCCTTATTTTCCATCAAAATTCAAAATGTAAGTAGGTACGTTTAGAATTTGATTTCAATCCCTAGTAGCAAAACCACAGAAGGAAAAGATAAATATTATGTACGAAAGTTAATTTTTTTTATACAATGCATGCATACAAAAGTGTTAAAAGTGAACATTTTTATGTAACCATTATATAAAAAAATGTAATAATTTTCGTGAGCTTTTCGCGAACATACTAAAAATTCCTCTAATTCGCTTAAAGCTCACGAAAATGATGACCTATTTTTTTATATAATCGTTACATAAAAATGTTCACTTTTAACACTTTCGTATGCATGCGTTATATAAAAAAATAAAAAATGTGTGTATAAATAAAAATTTCCTTATCTAGCTTTTATCATTTTTCATATATTACGGTCAGGTCTGAACTTTGATTTTTTTTTATATAAGTAAGCGTTACACATTTTTTATATAAAAAAATCATTTAGATAACAGATATATTTTTTTTATACTTTTTTTAGAAAAACAAAAATTTGTTCTGCTACTAGGGATGCCTCAGAACGCTGCGGGGCCCCCACACAAGCTTGTGATTTCTCCAGATATGCTAAAGATTTTCCCTCCTTAGGTAATCCTTAAATTATATCAGAAAAATGTCTTGCCAAAGAATTTTGAGAATTGCCCTGGTTAGTACTTGGTTTGAACTCTTTTAGAAATTTAATCCCGATCAAAAAGGTCAATTCCCTGAGCTGAGCAGTTTAATTTTTCTCCGAGAGTGAAATTTGTGCTTGGCGCCATTATGTGATGTGCAAAGAGTAGAGGAGAGGAGAGAGCAACAGAGTATAATCATGGAGTCCGAGCGAGCTTCATGCACGCTCCACCAGCTACTCCCGCTCTGTGATCGCCTGCTCATTCGTAGGGGGTCTTTGCCTGCAAAAACGCTCAATCAGAAATTAAGTCTGGAACATCTCGAGGAAGTCCGCTGGGTACGCTTTGTTTATGTCCGGACTATGTCGCCGTTCGTTTGTTTACATTAGGAGCGAGTTTGACACCGATGACAGACTTTGGTTTTTGATGAAAATTTGGTCTGGAATATCTGGGCCAAACGCAAAAACCTTCCGCTCGTGAGTTGATGACTGCAGAGAGCACTAACACTGTTACTCTACCGTGTGTATGTGTTAGTGAAGTCGGGTTTCATGATTTTCGGGATGCTGTCCAAGATACAGCCTAAACGGTAAAAGTAAACCCCAACTTATGTATAATTTTTAGAATCCTCATATCTTCAAGATGATTCCTGGAAATAACCATAACTTTACTCCAGAATAGTGTAAGCGAGAAATTCAATGATAAGCGTCGGCAGGTCGGGTCGCCCATTGTACCCGAAAAGCAGTTAAGACGCAATTTTTTTCTTAGGATGCCTTGGAAATTAATGAAACTAAAATGCACACTACACGGGAACTAGACAATTCTTTTGATATACATTATATAGGGCTCTGATGCCTCGTATTCTCTAAAACTACAAAAACCCTCAAAAACATTTTCGGGCAAAAAATCCGGTCGAGGAAATTGACGTGTTACATCTTATTAACCAAAAACATTCCCTTTCACCCCTCCAAGAAGGTTGATAAAACTAAGTAAGTACCTAACTATGAGATGGCAAAAAGCTCTCTTAAATTCTCAGGGTCCATCAAGGCCACATATGTCCAAAAACTTACTCTATATGGTTTAAAAAAAAGAAACAAAAAATAATCCCTTAACAATAAGAAAATTTAAAAAAAAAAACAAAAACAAAAACCGATTATGTGGTTCACAGATATGTACATAAATCCTTCGAATGAACTTGAAATCACAAAATCGGTCGAGAAAATTTAAATGAATTTTCTCCTTCAATTATGAGTTCCGCAACAAGCACGACTCGCTTGAAGCTTTCCATACACGAGCCGCAAGAAACTATTTCTTCTTTCTTACCTACTGATTGTGAGGAGAGCGGGAGCATTTACTTTTTCCTTCATTTATACAGGATGCAACAAGCATGACTCTTGCGTTTGCAGAAACCCTTTCATTAAGGAGATCGCGAAAGCCTTTACCGCGTTCATTTCCAAAAGGGATTACTCCAGAATTTCATGCATTTTAATAATTTAAACGATTCATCTGTTCTTCTCTTCTCTCCTTCTGTCCATTGACAGAGATACACAATTTTTCCGACTCACTGACGCGACCGGCTCGATGCTCTCAGTGAAACGGTGCCTTTTTATCCCTGACGCCAGCTTCAGTTTTACTAGTGGACCCATTTTACCACATAGGTACATTTCAGACTCTTTCTATTAACTTCGCTGCATCTAAATCATGGTTGCTTTTACTGTAAGCTTACCATATGATTTGGATGGTGAGAAGGCTAAAAGTTTTCGTTTACTTTTCCTTTTTTTCATTTTCACGAAATGGGTCCCATTTGACAAGAGGAGTTACTTAAAAAAATTGAATTAAGTTTCGATATAAGAAAACTCACACCCATGCTGTGATGTAAGTGTTATTCTGATTTTTTTTTTTTTTTTTTTTATACCTTAGAGGTAATCCACATTTGTTTACGCATCGAGCCGGTCGCGTCAGTGAGTCGGAAAAATTGTGTATCTCTGTCAATGGACAGAAGGAGAGAAGAGAAGAACAGATGAATCGTTTAAATTATTAAAATGCATGAAATTCTGGAGTAATCCCTTTTGGAAATGAACGCGGTAAAGGCTTTCGCGATCTCCTTAATGAAAGGGTTTCTGCAAACGCAAGAGTCATGCTTGTTGCATCCTGTATAAATGAAGGAAAAAGTAAATGCTCCCGCTCTCCTCACAATCAGTAGGTAAGAAAGAAGAAATTAGTTTCTTGCGGCTCGTGTATGGAAAGCTTCAAGCGAGTCGTGCTTGTTGCGGAACTCATAATTGAAGGAGAAAATTCATTTAAATTTTCTCGACCGATTTTGTGATTTCAAGTTCATTCGAAGGATTTATGTACATATCTGTGAACCACATAATCGGTTTTTGTTTTTGTTTTTTTTTTTAAATTTTCTTATTGTTAAGGGATTATTTTTTGTTTCTTTTTTTTAAACCATATAGAGTAAGTTTTTGGACATATGTGGCCTTGATGGACCCTGAGAATTTAAGAGAGCTTTTTGCCATCTCATAGTTACTTACTTAGTTTTATCAACCTTCTTGGAGGGGTGAAAGGGAATGTTTTTGGTTAATAAGATGTAACACGTCAATTTCCTCGACCGGATTTTTTGCCCGAAAATGTTTTTGAGGGTTTTTGTAGTTTATATCAGCTCGTTTTTGAATGGAGAAAGGTGTGGCCATAAAATATTAAATAGGTACTATTGGCTATTTGAAAATCCTGAATGAATGGAAAGTAAACAACAACTGCTAAAGCACTAACACATTCAGCGGAAATTTTAATAGCACCCACTGACTTTGTGATCAGTCTGGAAATAGGTAGTTGAAAGTAGTGGGGCTACCTAAGGTAGTCAAATGTATCAGTACCTATTGGAAAGACTCACAGGAATAGGGTGACAGGGGAGGGGGAGGGGTTAAATAGCTATCGAGTTGTCATTTACCTGCGTGAGAAAATTAATGGAAAAAGAGTATAACTTATTGTCATAGGCATTACACTGTAAGCTTATTCCAAGTGATAAAATAATTTTGCTCATTTGTTTCAACTACGCACATCATCCCTCTTAAGCGCACCTATGTTTGTATTAATGCTAGCAGCAAGTTTTTCGATACTGAATTTCATCACTCAGCAACCTATCAGATGATAATGGAAATTCATGAGAGCGTTGCCTTATAAATCATAGGTACTCTGTATGGAATGATGAATTATTCATGAGACAACCAGTGAATGAAGTAGTAGAGCACAAATTTTACCAAAATGAGTCTATTTGGTGTGGCATGACTTTAAACCAGCTAGGTATTTTCATGACTTTTGGGATTATTATTCTTTAGAGCATCCAAACATCCAAACTTTGTTCCTACAGACTCTAGGTACACCATACTCTAAGGAGCATTGTAAAAGAAAAATTGTCGATGATTGCAATGAAATGAGAAATATTTTCATTTCCCCTGAATACTTAATTTCTCATTGAAAATTTGGCAACAGGCATACTTATCGCATAAGATGATCTTCGTGACTTGAGGGTGCCAGCAGCCTGATTGTTGAAAGTTTGTGTTTGAAAGGTAGACACAGATGACATTGGTTAAAAGGTGGAGCGTTATTGATCAAATATGTCTTATCGCTGCTTTATCGTGCCTTTGTCTGGTGGAATGGACAACATACTGTCAGAAACTTAAGAGATGCCTTTAGCTTGTCTAGGGTTCCACCCATCAGAGGCACGACAAAACAGCAACAAGACATAGCGCCGACCAATGACGCTCCACCTTTTGACCTATGTCATCTATGTCTACCCGAGAAACACACAATTTCGACAATCAGGCTGCAGGTTCTGACAATGAATACCTATTAAGAGAATTTCTCACTGACCTTATTAAGTATCGGCCATTGCAAAAAAATACCTGCGCATGCAATGAAATAGCTTGTCTTTCTCTTGGATTAATTTCGAATAATATCGTTTCACCATAAAATTTGTCAAATCATATACTTGCCCACATAGGTAGTGCCTTAAGTTATTTTAAAAAATGCAATAGCCACGAAGAAAGTATTTGGTCATAATACAGGCATTTTATGGATGAAATATTGCAAAATTTACCTCTTAGTTTCCTTGAGTTTTTAAGGTTCACTGACAGACATCAACCGAAACGGCAATCTCTTGATAAGAGCATTTAGTTAATATATGGAAGGTGATATGCGAGCTTTCCATTTCTTCTCATAAATGATACCAATTGATCTAATCACATTCAGCCTTGGACGATTAGCGGTGTAGAAACTAGGTAGGTCAGTACTGAACTCCGAACACCTGATTTTTACGTGCACTGTTTCACTGGAGTAATTACATGCTGGGAGCTGAGCTTAGAAAGCACTCGCTAGGTCAAAATGGAATAATACTTCAGTAACACATCTAGCAATAAGTATAAATAGCAATAAGTGGGTGCAAACATAACCTTATGACTTGATGTAAACAAACACTCAATACGTGAATGACACAGAGGCTCCCTCCTCCCTCTAGCAAACTGGTCCTCATTTAAAACAGAGAACTGAGATTAAATATCCATTAAACAGGGTGGAGATTATCCCCTCACATAAGCAGCAAGAAAGAGGGGCGGCGATTTAAACAAAGCTTTCCATTCCGATTTAGGTGGGTATATCCTCTCACTTACTGGGCTGATGCGATCAGGCAAGGCTCATAGACAAAGTAAGGATCATGAAGACATACTTCTGGCTGGATAAAAAGATAATTGTTAATATTGTATTCAGCCTTGATTGACACAATCGCACTTATTCCAATGGAACTAGATAGGAACTGGCACCAACGTTTGTTACTACTGTAGTCCTCTTAACAGATAAGCAATTTATTCTGTTACGCTTTTGTACAGAGGAAGAATGGACGCACCCATTTCACACGGTAATCGATGCAAGAAATGAAGCCTTCATTGTGTTTTCATCATCAACTTATGAAATTATGAGAATAATACGAGTACATACCTTTCATTAAAGACCTTGTTACTAAAGTTGGGCAAAATGATGTTTCTAACAACTCCTGACGCAAAATCAAAGAGACTCAGAAGAAACCAATTTGAGCAAATGCTCACAGTCAAAGACCTTTGATTATGTGACATTCAGTTGACCTATGATTGAACTGTTCCGAAAAGGGATGGAATTGTGCCTCACATACTCAGGTACGCAAGCCCTCGCGTAACAAGAACATAGAAGAGAAAGGAGGATTCCAATATAAATCATGAAGGAAACATGTTCTTAATGTAAATAACATACACTTCAGAGAAGCATAATCACTCCAGAGCACATAGGTTGATGGCAAGATATAGAGCGAATAAATTTTGGTCGAAGTTCAGTGACAGTCGCATGTGAAGACCGAGGCTCATATTCCAGTAATTTTTAGACTTTAGTAGTGAGAATACATTCTGTGATGTAAATGCTGCTTCCTTTGGAGAGTTTGGCACAATGTCGGTGTAATTTCTTTGACGTAATTTACCGAATTACGTCTATCGCTTCGGTTTCGTTCAGGTACTGACATAAACATAACGACATAACCTCACTTAAAATTTTGTCACATATCATAAAAATAAAGATATCACTTGAACATTTTAAGAGAAATTAAGGTATATCGGGCTCCAGTAGAACACGTGAGACGTAATAATAAGAGTACGTACATATAGTAGTTAGCATCTACAAAGAATTAAACTCTTATCCAAATTAGGTAAATCTATTCACAACTAGTTAAAGAGGTTGGTAACGACCGACCAGAAATCACTTGAGATTTTTAAGAAACCAATGAAATAGTGTATCGGGATAAAAGTGGGCGTAATAATATAAGTGTAATATTAGTTAGGATCTAAAATGAATTGAACTTTTAAATTAAATATGTTCATTATTCACAAATAAATACAGTAGATGGAGGTTGATAACGACGACAGGAATTTCGTTCCCGAAACTCGGACGAACCTGAACAGAATGAACCAATGGCGTTGAACCATTATATTACTGGTTTTTTTCTAAATTCAAAAATTATAGCTAAAATTTTGAAGGATGTAAGCGGATGCTGGATTATCCGTGAGATAAAGCGCTTTTTTATGTGGCAAAATGAAATCCTCACATCTTCACGAAGTGCCCTTTATATAGGCTCCATTACGATCTGCGGCCGGGTAAGCGAGAAATCTGTTGTTAAAGATGGTCATGACGGGCAGTTTAGTCGTATTTTCCGTAATTTCTCTTTAAGATCACTAGGAATGTTACAAAACTGTAAAAACCCATGGACACGGTAACATGACGATTCTTTAGGTACCCACTTTTATAGGTCTAAGGTTTACCGTTATCGCGGAGTTTGAGTGACTTTCTCAGGACCCTGGATTCTTGAAATTCAAATTTCCCGGCAAAGTAAAAAGTAAAATTTTCCTTGTTTTGGGTCATTAAGTGCTTATAACTTTTTGAAAACTCAATGGATCTTAATGAAACTTTTCCACTTTGTAGTCCTAATTGAGATGCGTCCGTAGACACCAAGATCGTAGGAATCCGTGCCGTCGTTTGGGCTCCAGTCGAGTTCCAACCGAATCAATTTTCAAGTTAAGGGAGTTGCCTGTGACTAAGAGTGTCGGCCACCCGTTTGTAATCGGGACTTTAGTAGGACGTCATTTTCCTCGACCGGGGGTGGCTACCGCCACTCTTGATAGCTTGTATAGATCGTGAAAATGGTCAAAGTGGATACTTTTCGCTTTTTTAGGCACATATCGACGGTGAAACTACCAAACCACGTATCTCGTTTGCGGTGTTTAAAAATCTACGCTCACATTTTATTTTTTTGAAGTAGACCAAATCAATATCATCCCTTGAAATTTTCACGGAATTTTCTCTGCACAAAGAGGAAAAATCACAGAAATTTTCAAGACTGGATGTTAGGTAGTTTTTCATTTAAAAAATAAAGTATGACAGGAAGTCTGCGACGTCGCAAACCGAGATACGTGGTTTGGTAGTTTCACCGTCGATATGCGTAATTATCTCGTTTAATAAAAACTACAAAAACCCTCAAAAACATTTTTCGGGCAAAAAATCCGGTCGAGGAAATTGACGTGTCACTTCCTTTTAATCAAGTATAAGATAGGCAAAAACCTTTGATGAATTCCCAAGGTCCACTAAGACTAATAATCATCAAAAAATTCCACAAAAAAATAAATCCCTTGCCAAAAATAAATAAAAAACCGATTTTGAGATAAATCCCTCGAATGTACTTGAAATCACAAAATCGGTCGAGGATGTCAACTGAAATTTTTTCCCCTTTTAATTATGAGCTCCGCAACAAGCGTGACTCGCTTGTACCTTTTCATACACGAGCCGCACGAATTCATCTCTTCTTCTCTCCTCTCCTTCCGTCCATGGACAGAGGTCCAAATCCCTGATGTCGGCTTCAAGTCGGTTGCAATTTCACCAGTCGCCCCAATTTTTCCATAACCACGTGTTAGACTTTTTCGAAACATGATTCATCTGAAACATGGATTTTTTTTTAAGGGAGCTTACCATTTGCTTTGGACGGTAGGTAGGTTGTAAGTAATAATTGTTCTTATACTCTATCAGTTAAGTATAAAATACATCTGTACCATTGGATGACATTTCGACAGACACGTTAGGTCCGGACAAGTGAGGGGATTTCTGAATCGCAAAATTATTAGTGGAATTGCTATAGTGGAGGAGTTGAGTCCCTTCACGGAATGAGCCCCACTTAAGTCGATAGGTTGTACGTGTTTCTCTCTGACTTATGTGTAATCTTAGTATAATCCACCCATGTTTACGCACCGAGCCGCAGCCGGTCGCGTCAGTAAATCCGAAAATTTTGGACCTCTGTCCATGGACGGAAGGAGAGGAGAGAAGAAGAGATGAATTCGTGCGGCTCGTGTATGAAAAGGTACAAGCGAGTCACGCTTGTTGCGGAGCTCATAATTAAAAGGGGAAAAATTTCAGTTGACATCCTCGACCGATTTTGTGATTTCAAGTACATTCGAGGGATTTATCTCAAAATCGGTTTTTTATTTATTTTTGGCAAGGGATTTATTTTTTTTTGGAATTTTTTGATGATTATTAGTCTTAGTGGACCTTGGGAATTCATCAAAGGTTTTTGCCTATCTTATACTTGATTAAAAGGAAGTGACACGTCAATTTCCTCGACCGGATTTTTTGCCCGAAAAATATTTTTGAGGGTTTTTGTAGTTTATATCAGGTCGTTTTTGGGTGAATAAGTACCTAAAGGTCTGGCTGTACGAAGAACTAGCAAAACCGAAGCGTCGAAAAAACACAAGCAGTGTTGTTGATTTCTCCTTAGCCACCATGTTAGAATGCCGGTTTGGTTCACACTTTGTATAAGTCAGAAATTAAATCCCTGTATGAATAAAATCCAGGAGTAACATACATGAATGAATTTATTATGGCTTTGACCATCTATTTATAGCAAAATTTACACAAATTAATATCGATTGACTTAAAAAATGTCGAAAAAACACAAGCAGTCGTTGCTTTTCCCGTAAGCCGCCGTGATAAGAAATGGTTGTCGGTTCACACTTGGTTTAAGTCTCAATTTACTTCCTTTTTGGAATATTATTCAAGAGAATGATACATTAATGGATTCACTATGGCTTTAACTACCCGTTTGCAGCAAAATTTGCAAAAATTAATGATGATTGAATTAAAAATGTCGAAAAAACACAAGTAGTTCTTGATTTCTCCATAAGCCACAATGATGATAAGTGCCGTCGGGTTCACACAGCGCTACTGGTGGAGAAAAGTGAAAGTGAAAACTAGGGTTTCGGCGTTAGCCGCGAGAGAGCGCACCAATGCTGATTCTGAAACGAATCTGCAGGTGTTCATTGGTTGAGAAGTAACTGCATCATGAAGAATGTGGCCACCACAATTGAGTCCTTATTTTTACTGAACTTCAGACAGTGGGAAACGCACACAGAACTGTTGTCAAATTAAATGATGTTTTTAATTAATAATAATGGAAATATCGTGATCTCTTTATCCAAAGGAGTGACGCCTAATCACGGATCGGTTGGGAACAATTGAATCTATGAATCGCTGCATTGCAGCTAGTGTCCTTTGTCCACCCAATGACAAAAAATTATGTTGGTACCTGCACTTGGTATAAAGATTGACAACTGACTTGACCTATTTAATTTATTATCTTATGTGTTCTTAATGCAGTAAATAAGTCTGGAGATCTAAGTATTGGCATGAGTTTATTAGAAAAAAAGGCTCATCTGAATGTGAGAGGCCAAAGCGGTACTTACGGTCACCATACCTGGGTTCGTAGGCTCACCCTCGTACCTACTGAGACGGCAATCTCTATCTCTTGATCGGAGGATATGCCGCACCTAGTTGGTAAGAGTGGAGAGGCATTTATGATTACATTGATACCATGGGGTCTAATTGTATTTAGCCTTGATTAACACGATCACACTTATTCTAATGGAACTAGGCAGGAACACGTACCTACGTATCTTAATACTGAAGTCCTCTAAACAGATGAGCGATAGATTCTCTTACTCTTTTAAATAGAGGAGGGATGGACGCACCCATTTCACACAGCAATTTATGCAAGAAAATGAAGCCTTCATTGTATTTTTATCATCAACTTATGAAATTATGAGAATAAAACGGGTACATACCTTTCATTAAAGACCTTGTTATACATTGTTGGGCAAAATGAAGTTTCTAACAACTCCTGACGCAAAATCAAAGCGACTCAGAAGAAACCAATTTGAGCAAATGCTCACAGTCAAAGACCTTTGATTATGTGACATTAAGTTGACCTATGATTGAACTGTTCCGAAAATAGATGGAATTGTGCCTCACATACTCAGGTTCGCAAGCCACGCGTAACAAGAACGGTAGAAGAGATAGGAGGATTCCAAGATAAATCATGAAGGAAACATGTTCTTAATGTAAATAACATACACTTCAGAGAAACATAATCACTCCAAAGCACATAGGTTGATGGCAAGATATAGAGCGAATAAATTTTGGTCGAAGTTCAGTGACAGTCGCATGTGAAGGCCGAGGCTCATATTCCAGTAATTTTTAGACTTTAGTAGTGAGAATACATTCTGTGATGTAAATGCTGCTTCCTTTGGAGAGTTTGGCACAATTTCGGTGTAATTTCGTTAACGTAATTTACCTGAATTACATCTATCGCTTAGGTCAGGTTCTAACATAAACATGACGACATAACCTCACTTAAACTCAAGGCGGATAAAGAATGGTGCCGGTGGTCGCATTTCGATTTTGGCTGCCATCTTGAAGCGTTGTGACGTCAGGAGGGTACGGGTTATGCCGTGCAATCCGAGGTTGAGTCGGCCCCCCCCCCCCCCCCGGCCTCGGCCAGCCCATGTACCCGATGTACCCGATACCGTGTGACGTCCAGAGGGTACGAAATGCGACCACCATTCTTTATCCGCCTTGACTTAAACTTACAGTTGCGTTCGTCAGTTAATCACATGAAAATTTTTAAGAAACCAATGAAGTAATGTATCGGGATAAAAGTGGACGTAATAATATAAGTGTGTAATATTAGTTAGGGTCTATCTAAAATGAATCGAACTTTTAAATTAAATCTGTACATTATTCACAAATAAATACAGGAGCTGGAGGTTGGTATAATCGACGACGAGAATTTCCTTCCGGAAACTCGGACGGACCTGAAAAGAATCAACCAATAGCATTGATTGAACCACTACCGGTTTTTTTCTAAATTCAAAAGATTACAGCTAAAATTGTGAAAGATATTAGCCGATGCTGAATTATCCGTGCGATGAAGCCCTATTAAATGTGGTAGAAATGAAATCCTCATATCCTCAACCTTGATCCTTTGTAGGTTTCACTGGAATCGGCCAACGTGTAAGCGAGAAATCTGCTGTGAAAGGTGGTCTTGACGGGGAGGTCGGCAGTCAGTTTAGTCGTTTTTACGTAATTTCTCTTCTAAAACATTTGGAATGTTAAAATAAAGTCAAAAGCGGCACACACGGTAACATGGCGATTCTTTAGGTACCAACTTTTATGGGTCTAAGGTTTACCGTTATCGCGGAGTTTGAGTGACTTTCTCAGGACCCTGGATTCTTGAAATTCAAATTTCCCGGCAAAGTAAAAAGTAAAATTTTCCTTGTTTTGGGTCATTAAGTGCTTATAACTTTTTGAAAACTCAATGGATCTTAATGAAACTCTTCCACTTTGTAGTCCTAATTGAGATGCGTCCGTAGACACCAAGATCGTAGGAATCCGTGCCGTCGTTTGGGCTGCAGTCGAATGGCAATCGAATCAATTTTCAGATTAAGGGAGTTGCCTGTGACTAAGAGTGTCGGCCACCCGTTTGTTATCGGGACTTTATAGCCCAGGCAATAGAGGATAGAAGAGGGGTTTACCTTGCAAAATTTAGGTGAAATCAGGTTATGATTGATCCCTATGTAATTTTTTACGCTGAATCCGAATTTTTGGTTTCCCAACAAATTTTCCTTGTGCTAACTCCGGAAAATCGGAAAAACCGCGAAAAATCACGTTTTTCCGCGGTTTTCCCGAGATATCTCTTTTCCAGTGCGATATATCGAGAAAATAGTTATTTCCAAAAATAAAGCTGATAAAATTTCCTATATAAATGATCCGAACGTTTTTTTCATACGTCCATTAGGGAGAGTGCTGGAGCCGTGGAAAGCTCTAAAAACTCGTAAAATCGCGATTTTCCACGGTTTGTCGCCATTTGTGTGAAATAAATTTGTTCTTTCGCAAAATTTCAGGATACTCTTACCTTAAAAATTAGTGCTGCTTACTTTTAAGACAAAAATGATGCCAATTTTTTCTTGTTAGGTCTAGTGGGAGCGGTTTTAAAGCCGTGAAAAGCTCGAAAATCGCGATTTTCCGGCATATTTTCGTAACAAACCTGTTCTTGTACAAAAAACTCATTTAAAGTGACTTCAAAATTCAATCTTATAAATTGTCAACATACATACGTAGAATTTGCTCCCTTGGCGCACCCTGGTGCTCTGCGACATCCAAACGCCAGGTGTGCTTATCTACGTAAAGGTTAGTAGACAACGAACGACGTAATAAAATAGGGCAATTTTCAACATACTTAAATGATGTTGAAAGTTCCTTGTATATCTGAAGAAACAACGGATATGGATTTGTCGAAAGCGTAAATAATGCAAAAAGTTGACATTTAAAGAATATACTACTACAATGTCTGGAGTGATTTTCCTAGATTTCCGGTATATTTTCGTTACACATCCGTTCTTGTGCCAAAAACTCAGCTAATGGAGAATTCAAGATTTAATCTTATACAATTGCCAACACATAATATGACGTGAAAAGCTTTCAGCATATGTCAAAAAGTGCCCCATAGAGAATTATGGGTAGCTCAAAAAATGCGGAAAATTGTGATTTTCCACTTTTAAGCCGCGAATTAATCATATTGTGTAAAAATATGGGGCTAAAAATATCCCTCAAAAATTTAAAATTCAATGTGATGATGTTTTCGGTGGATTAAATCGCACAATTATGTGTCGAAATTTTAATGGTACATGTGAGAATGCACCCGATGAGGACTTATACGTGGAACTTGTTGTATATGATCCTGATGATTTATGGAATTAACTCCTGAATCGTTCACAGAAAGAACAGCGGACGACCGAAGAGATGAAAGAAGTTCCGAGACGTTTGCAGGTATTCATTTCACTCAATTTTTTATTTTTATTTGAATTGATAGAAATGTCCAGTAATGCTAAAAGAAATGCACTCATTGACTTCATATACCGCGGAAATTCAAATCATGGTTTCTTCAACTTCGGTTTTATCAGTGATGTAAATGAGGCGACTCTAGGTAATTAAGAAAACTAGAATGAGAGTAATCACGGCACGCGCCCGTGAACTACTAATAATTTTGGGAGGCTTGTACTAGATGTAGAATTTTAGCCTTACGGCAGATCACATTAATATCCTTGATTTCAGCAATCATGACACTACTCTATTAATTGCGCAAGTGTCACATTATTTCCAAATAATTTTAGCGTCATTATGAACCAACAATCAATGGATAAATACTCATTGACAACAAAAATAAGATCTTTAAATGCCAAGGAAGCAAAAAATTGCGATTGAATCTGCGAACCGTGCTTATTGAAAGCAGGTTGAATTTATCATTGTTCTCCTCTCAGATTAATACCAAAAGATTTTCTTAGGCATACGTCTCTCTTATTCTAGTATACGATGTTGCAAAAGCTCAAATGAGCAATTCAAATTCAGATAAATCCATACCAGAAGTTCCTGTTCTCCAATTTAGACGATGTCATACTGAAGTCGTAAAATACTGCAAAGATGGCAGTGATGACAACGCAGGTGAGAATTTTCCCATCAATTTTACAATAGTTTTTCCATGAGTTGATTAAGAAGAGAAAATTTACATTATAGTAGTTAACATTCTCAGATAGCAGAAAAGAAAGAAAAAAGCACCGATAACACATATAAAAATTCAACAATTACGTTCCTCTTGCCATTTTAAACCATGACCCAATTTTATAACTTATGTTGGTTCGGTTTATGTTGGTTGGTTGGTATGTATGGTTATAACTTATATGTTAGGTTATGCCATTATACCCGTGCTTTTCATTATGATTTCAGATCCTCAGGACATTCAGTCAGCAGAGTGCCTGAGTGACCAGGCATCTGAATTATACTTCTTGACATTGAACATATTTACTATCATAGTCATTATAAAATTATTACATTATAGTTGTTATCGCATAATTGAAAAATTGTATCAATACATTCTTTAAATGTCAACTTTTTGCATTATTTACGCTTTCGACAAATCCATATTCGTTGTTTCTTCAGATATACAAGGAACTTTCAACATCATTTAAGTATGTTGAAAATTGCCCTATTTTATTACGTCGTTCGTTGTCTACTAACCTTTACGTAGATAAGCACACCTGGCGTTTGGATGTCGCAGAGCACCAGGGTGCGCCAAGGGAGCAAATTCTACGTATGTATGTTGACAATTTATAAGATTGAATTTTGAAGTCACTTTAAATGAGTTTTTTGTACAAGAACAGGTTTGTTACGAAAATATGCCGGAAAATCGCGATTTTCGAGCTTTTCACGGCTTTAAAACCGCTCCCACTAGACCTAACAAGAAAAAATTGGCATCATTTTTGTCTTAAAAGTAAGCAGCACTAATTTTTAAGGTAAGAGTATCCTGAAATTTTGCGAAAGAACAAATTTATTTCACACAAATGGCGACAAACCGTGGAAAATCGCGATTTTACGAGTTTTTAGAGCTTTCCACGGCTCCAGCACTCTCCCTAATGGACGTATGAAAAAAACGTTCGGATCATTTATATAGGAAATTTTATCAGCTTTATTTTTGGAAATAACTATTTTCTCGATATATCGCACTGGAAAAGAGATATCTCGGGAAAACCGCGGAAAAACGTGATTTTTCGCGGTTTTTCCGATTTTCCGGAGTTAGCACAAGGAAAATTTGTTGGGAAACCAAAAATTCGGATTCAGCGTAAAAAATTACATAGGAATCAATCATAACCTGATTTCACCTAAATTTTGCAAGGTAAAATCCTTTATTGCCTGGACTATTTAGTAGGACGTCATTTTCCTCGACCGAGGGTGGCTACCGCCACTCTTGATCATCAACCTCCTTGAAACTAAACAGTTCGTTAGACGGGATCAAGACGCATCTTTAGACACCAAAATTTCTAAAATCCGTCGCTCCGTTGCCTTTAAAAGTTTACTGGACCGCAACTAAAAACCCAAGGCGGATAAAGAAAAAAACCCAAATAAGCCAAGTTCGTGTAACTATGGTGTCGTTGCCTCGACCGGGCTGTGCTGTGTTGCCAATTGTTGGAGGATAGGTTACTTTCCCGGTTGTGGCTCGCCACTCATGATAGAAATTCAGCTATCAAGTAAATTGACCAATGCCACAAATCGAAGCCGGAAGAATGCAGAAAAAATTGACTTGAATCTTATACCTTGGACCTTGGACCTTGAACCCTGAGCGATGCACCGTTCCTCAACTCTTCGAATGAGGAGCCCTTTGTCAAGTATAGCGTTAGTATAGCGACTCCCTGACGTTGCTTGCCTCTCCTTTGTTCAGTCGGCACGGCTGCTCTGTTGGCCGGGGAAATTTCGAGTTTGCTTTGGAGCATCACTTGAGAAGTTCCCATGGCCAATCAGAGGAGTGGATTGCTTGGCTGATCACTGGAGGGGGAAGCAACGAGTTGGTGAGGAATGTGAGTGCGTTTCGTCGGATTATTCGGGCTGTGTGCTCTGTGATCTGTGAAGTATGGAATACAATTTTGTGTCATCGAATCAAATTGGGTTCTCTCTGCTCTCCCACCCGGCTAATCGCCAACCTTAACATGGTGCCGAAACTTCGGCGAACCCTTGAGGACTGAATAACCTGATATCGAGTTTCCAACCTCGTCATGGACTTCTCACTGGTGGCCTAAATCCGAATCCCGACTTCGTGATGGACATTCCAACGGCAGCTAAATTCCAATTCTCAACCTCAGAATGGGCATGATCTCAACTCGACTACCCACCACACTTCTAACCTTAACCAGGTGAATCAATTTCTCAGTTCATGCTTTGTTCCCCAAATGTTCTTCTCTTCTTTTCAGGTTGCATAGCATCGTATTTTGTAAATGTCCCACTCAGAGGCGGAGGATGATATTACAGTAATTGATACGTTACTTGGTCCTAGTTCTTCCCAAGACCCTTTACGGCACTCTACGCGTCCCACAAAACTCCCAAGCGCCCTCTCAGACTTTGTGGTCCCATCCAAAGTAGTCCGTAAATTAACTTTTAAAAAAACAGTTTCAGAAATGTCTAACAACAAGGAAAATGACCCACCAGGTGATAATGTGCCTCCGTCACACTTTAAACATTTTCCAATTATCTTACCCACAGTTTTCGACGGGAATAATGTGACTGTGGAGAAATTTTTAGAGTCTTTGGATGCGGCAGTCCAAGTCAACAACTGGAAAAAAGAGTATGTGCTTCTCTTCGTTCAAAAATATTTAAAAGGTGCAGCGCTTGAATATTTTGAATTTTTGAAAACATCTTACCCTGCCCTCACCTTTGAACAGTTTACCGCTAAATTTAAATCTCAATTCAAAGACGTAGCCAAAGTTTCTCGACTCACAGTCCAATTAGAAAATTTAAAAGTTGATTCTGCGGAGGATCTAAAGGAATACTCCTTTAAAGTGCGTACCATCTGTAAGAAAATCGATCCAAATATGTCGGATGCTCAGGTTATTTTTCATCTGTTAAAAGGCATGCCCATGGCTATTAAAACCACATTTTCCCTCTTCCCACATAGTACGATGGATGAATTTGAATCCTCCTTAAAGAAGTTCGAACAGCGGCATATAAATTTAAACATTGCTAACATTAGTAAACCCTCGCATAATGAAACAGCTGAGCTCAAGCTGGATGAAATCATAAACAAAATTTCTGCTTTACAAGCTAATCAAAATACCCAACCTCGTTTGCAAACGAATGATTCCTATAGATCGCAACAAAAGAAGAAAAAGAAATTCAACAATCAAAAATTTCCACACCCACCATTTTACCAACAACAACCTTTTCATCCAGGCCCAGTGCTGTCATTTCATCCACCGTACATTCCATACCCTGCCCAACCACCGAAAACCCAAACCTATCCTAGTGCTACATGTCTTATTTGCGGGTGATACAAGCCAATGTAAAGTACGTTTTTGTGTTCACTGCCGAAAAGGCGGCCATCTAAAGAGAGATTGTTTTGCTTTAAAAAAGGATGGCAACAATCAAAATTTTTAGAAAGTGGTATTTTTAGAAATAAATCTAAGACGTCGATTCCCCATAATCGCAAAAGCTTCACGCCAAAGGCAATTGAAAACCCCTGTTCCTCTAGTGTTTATGAAGATCATTTTCCTCCTTTGTCTCGTGTGAGAAAGGACAGTCCTAAAATAGCTCGAAAGGACACCCATTTTAAACGCATGGCTCCGCAAACAAAGACTAAAGTCGCCAAAGAAACCTCTATGTGTACATTAAGCTTAGGCTTGTCTACTTTTATTGATGTGAAAGTTCAAAATCATAGCACCACAGCGCTTATTGATAGCGGCGCTAGTGTATCCGTTTGTTCTATCGCTTTTGCAAATTTTGTCCTTTCTGCAAAAGGAAAGAAAGTCGACTTGAAAACAGCCAACAATGAATCGTTACCCATTGTTAAACGAGGTTTCGTATTGCTCAACATTGCCGGTAGGGAACTGAAAACCTATGTGTATGTTACCAAATCCTTATCGTCTCCTTTAATTTTGGGCGACTCCTTTTTGAAAACACACCAAGCCATCATAGATTATAAAACAAACTGCATTCAACTCACTCACCAAGGAACAACCTTTTCCGCCCCTTCTGTACATAAGCTAGAAAATAGTTTGTATTCGTTAGAATACCCTTTAAGTTTACAAGTAGTAACTAAAAATACCACTTGTCTAGCACCATTATCAGTTACTGGCGTGAACATTCATTGTGAGTTTCCAGCGTTTCAAACAAATTTATTTTTTGAACCAAATTTCAAATGGTCGGAGTCAAAAAATTTATAAATAAATAGATGTTGTTTAACTCAATTTTCTTTACCAGTTAAAAACCTCTCTCATCAAGAAATCATTTTATATCCGGATACACCCATTGGTACCATTTGCTTCAAGAAAAACTTGGAGTAATTTCAAAGAACAAACAACTTTGAAAAGAAGGCATTCTTAAATCTAATTAGAAAAGTAGATGCTGACCCTTTTCCTTGCAATAATATAAATGATGTTTCTATAAAGAATTCCAAATCACAGAATAGGAAAAATACTGCTAGTCCAGCTTTTCCACACAGTAAATATTGGCACTGTTCCTACTAGTACACGTAGTGCACCTCCTTGCCAATCAACCAATTCCATTAAAATGGCAGGTTTGAGAAGCAAAATTATCACAGTTAATACATGTCAAAATATATGTGCAAGTAGATTTGTGGATACGCCTACATGCATTAACCGTGTCCTCCTAGCCCAAGAGCTGCAGATTAATTCTGTAATGGGTAATTATTTTACTCTACAATTCCAAAACGCTGAAAATGAAAATGAAACTCACAAGAATGTTGTAACCAATATTACTTCCAATACAAATTCTAGTAATAGTATTCCAGAAAATTTGCTCCCTGTTGACAAATCAGGAACTCAAATTTTCATCAATAGATCAATACCGCCACTTGTTCTCAACCAGGTCAAGGAAATCATACAAAACAACATTGAAGTCTTTGCATCCTCACAAACTGAAATACATAAAGCACGCTTGATGCCTGCTGAAATAAATTTAACAGATAACATTCCTGTACATTCTCCTCCTTTTCACATGTCACCTATGGAGGATGAACAATTGCATGAATTCATTGATCAGTTAAAACAAGCTGGTATTGTTCATGATAGCACTTCGCCTTATGCGTCCCCAGCCTTTTTAGTTACCAAACCTGGAGTTCCAAAAAAATCTACCAATTTATCGCTATCTGACAAAAGATTTGTTGTCGACTATCGTCGCTGAAATGCCAAGGTCATTCCAGACAGATACCCATTACCAAGAATAGAATCCCTGATCACTGAGCTTCGTCAGTACAAATATTTCAGCAAATTTGATTTTTTGAGCGGATTTTTCCAACAAGAGTTATCTGAAAAATCTAGGAAATGTTCTGCCTTCACAACTAGTAGAGGTTTGTTTGAGTTTAACCGACAACCTATGGGCATTAAAAATGGATCATCATCATTTAGTAGGGCTCTGAACAAAGTGTTTGCCGACCTGTTGTATCACGGTGTCATAATCTTCATTGATGATCTGATCGTCTACAGCAAAGACTATGAAACCCTCGTTAAGCTGTTAAATATCGTATTCGAAAGGCTAAAAAAACATTTCTTACGCCTAAAAACTTCGAAATCCCAAGTATGTTGCGAATCAATAGACATCCTAGGATATTTGATTAGTCACCAGTGTATCGCTCCATCAACCAAAAATTTAATCCCAATACTAAATGCAAAACCGCCAAAATCTTTGAAAGAATTACGTTCATTTTTGGGATCCTGTTCTGTCTATCGTAAATTTATCCACAATTTTGCCAAGATTTGCTCCCCATTGTATGATCTCCTCAAAATCTCTTCCGACAAACAATTTACTTTAACACCTGCAGCAAAATCAGCGTTCAAGACTTTGATTTCTCTTTTCACGCAAAAACCAGTGTTGCAAAACTTCAATGAAGATCGTGAAACCGTGGTAATTGTAGATACTTCGAAATTGGCTACTGGCTCTATCCTTGCCCAGCGTAACCCAGAAACAAAAAAACTACATCCTATTGGTTATTTCAGCAAAAAACTTCAATCACGACCGTCTTGGGGTTCGACTGAACTTGAACTCCAGGGGCTAGCTTTAGCAGTGCCTCATTTTCGTGATTACCTATATGGCCGCAAATTTACAGTTTTTTCTGACCATAATAGTTTGGAGTATTTTACAACATTTAAAGAAAAGTCATCTAGATGAAACAAATTGGTATCAAAACTTGTCGACTATGATTTTGATGTAATTTACAAGAAAGCTTCTTCGCCAGCCATAAAGGCAGTTGACCATTTATCTAGATTCCCAGTAACCGCAATTATAGCCACTTTGGACAAAAATATGCCAATTTCAAATAATGATTTAGCTTTAATGTCCACTAATTTTAATTCAGAACAATTAAAGGACCCACAAATTGAGACCGTACGAAAGGCTATTATCTCTCCGGAAACAATTTCTGATCCCAGTGTTTTACGCCGAAGCCGTCGCTTTTCACTCAGAAATGATTTGATTTACCTTTTGTGGTGTAAAAATCAAGAGTCTTACGCTTTGTATGTGCCCAAATCCTTGATTAATTCTGATTTGCACCATATTCATAATGACCTAGTTGCGGGATCAGCCCACTTTTCCTTCAAAAAATGCTACGATAGGCTAAAGAAACATTTCTACTGGCCAACAATGCGGAAAGATTTAGCCACCCACATCTCCCGTTGTCATTCTTGTAACTTAAATAAGCCAGCAAAAGTTAAGTACGGTTTGCTGCAGCCCATTCCACCGCCATTAACTGGAAAACCTTTTTCTCACATAATTTGTGACTTCCTCGGTCCATTACCAAGTGCGTACGGTCATAAATATATTTTAATTGCCATTTGTACCCTCACCAAATATGCGATTACTAAAGCAACCCATAATGCTGACGCTAACACAGTTGCCAAATTTCTTATAAGTGATGTTATTTCTCAAAAAGGTTTTTTTAGTAAATTTTCAACCGACAGAGGCTCACATTTTGATAATGAACTTATCACAGAATTGTCTCACCAGTTAAAATTCCAAAAGCAGCACAGCACTGCTTACAGACCTCAATCACAAGGCTTGGTGGAGCGGCTTAATCAAACTATCGTAACAATTTTGAAACATTACACCAGTGAATCTAATAAAAATTGGTCAACCATTTTACCTTTTGTTACTTTTGCGTAGAATTCAAATGCACAAGCCTTAACGGGCTATTCCCCATTCTACCTGGTCCATGGGTATGAGCCGGACACTTCTCTCACTGCATCCCTAGAACCCCCCAACCCTCCCCTTGATTTGTTGGAATCCATCGAACAATTACTAAAAATCAGACATGAAATGCCTGAAATCATAAAAAAAGCCCAGGAGAGGTACAAACAACACTACGACAAATCTCATATACCTTTAAATTTAACACCAGGTTCCCAGGTTTATGTAACTCTCTCAAGACCCAGTTCCAAATTATCACCCCTCTATCAAGGCCCTTACATGGTCGTCAAGAAAGTCTCTGACCTCAATTATGAAGTTGCTATTCCAATGAGGGGAAAGTTATCAAATGAAATTTTACAAGTCTCTCGATTGAAGCCTGTGCCCCCTAAAGCCCAATATGTTACTTCAGTACTTCCATGTCAGAGTATCTCTCGCCAACGCAAATATTCTATTTAATTTTATATTGTAATACTCTCTACATTTTACTTATGGCACCAAATGTAAAGAAATTTTAGCTGTGATAAGGCTCTTTAAACTAAGATTAATTAAAAAGCTCATTAACCTTTTAAGCTGTGATATTATCGCTTTTTAATTCTTGTTTCAGAAACTGTCATTTGTACACACTCTTGCTGATCTAGTTTCTGGGAACGATTCTACACTCTGGGAAGACCGCAGACTCCTTTTATCAGCTCAAACTACTCCAGCACCTCAATTCAAGCTGTTAATATGGGCTTATCACTGTTTACCTCAACATCATGCAAAGAGTCCTGCTTATCTCAACCTCAACACATCTTCACAAACAACTCTTAATCTAGATGGATATCTTCCTCTTCACGCTAAATTATCTTGCAATCCGTTGTCAATCAATCTTACCTTATTTTGTAGAATCGTCCCCTAGAAACAGTAGATTGTTGACTTGTATCTTATCATAATTGTTAAATTGTCATAACAAAGACAGAAAAACACTCTCATTCTAAAACCATCCTTTATTACGTTTCACTTGCTCACAAAAAACATGCTTAACTTTAACAAAATTTTGCGCTTCAAAAGAAAAACTTAAACTCTCATCCATCTTAGTCGTCGGAGGTCCTCCTCTCCCAACAAGGGGGGATGTCAAGTATAGCGACTCCCTGACGTTGCTTGCCTCTCCTTTGTTCAGTTGGCACGGCTGCTCTGTTGGCCGGGGAAATTTCGAGTTTGCTTTGGAGCATCGCTTGAGAAGTTCCCCTGGCCAATCAGAGGAGTGGATTGCTCGGCTTATCACTGGAGGGGGAAGCAACGAGTTGGTGAGGAATGAGAGTGCGTTTCGTCGGATTATTCGGGCTGTGTGCTCTGTGAAGTATGGAATAAAAGTTTGTGTCATCGAATCAAATTGGGTTCTCTCTGCTCTCCCACCCGGCTAATCGCCAACCTTAACACCCTTCACGAGCTTTTCCATTGTTTTATTGTTTATTCGAGTCACTCAGGGTAGAATCCCACACCTTGACGTTTCTAGCGGAAACGACATATCTCTCACGCTATTAACATTGGACTTAAGTGACATGAGCTTTAAAAGCTCTACAACATTAAAAGTTCGGGGTTTCATAATTTTTTGCACATCTTCATCTACTACAGATGACATACATGTAAAGATCATCCTTATCGGTCCGGCAGTTCGTCAGAAATAGTGCTTCTAAGATTTTGCTTGTAGCTGCATAATATAGGAAAAAAAAAAAATAAACGGCTCAGCCGATTTTTTCACATTTAATATCAAACCAGTCCTAGGGGAGTAGGTACTACCACCCGTCAAAATTTCAGCTAAAAATATCCATTTCAATTAACTTGAGTGATCGAGTGTACAAAATTTGACCTCCCCCCAGTTTCGACCCCCACTCCTCAAAATCTATCTCCTCAAATTTCAAATTTTTCGGCAGAATAGTAGCTCTGACGAGGCTCTAAAAAACGAAAAAAAAAAACCGGTCAAAATATCTTGCAGCGTAAGGAAGATATATCTACTCAAAAATCGAAAAATCTTAAAAGGGCGGAAATACATACATACATCTATACTATAAGCTCCGAGACCTCCTGAATTTGTGTATCTGGTAACGCTTAGTTCCAGCGTTCTACCGGGCGAATGTTCATGATCTTTGCGGCTATCGACAGGCAATTGTCTCTAAATAAGCCCGCTTTATTCAGATTTTGATAATATGACCCAGGTTTTTTTTATATATGTATTATGTGGTAAAGTTGCGAATTCTTCCAATTAAACAATGTAATTCTTAATTTTTTATCATACTTCGTTTGAGCGTTCTTCTGGGCCGATTTCCATGATTTTTGCGGTTATCGACAGGTCCCTAGATGAGCCCGATATAGTCAGAATTTGGAATTAGGACCACGTTTTTTTATATCGGAGCTAGGAGACCAGATAGCTTAGAAAGGGGGAATGTTTTGAGGTAAGTGGGAAATGTTGAATCTTGGTCTGTTAGGAGGGTAAAAGAATCGAAGGTGTGCTCCTTTGCTACAGACTATCCAAAAGCGACGAAGCGCTCCGTTCTGGCGCTGTTCTAGCGGTTATCTGTAAGCCACCGAAAGAATCCCACTAAGAAAAAGTTACGACGAGAGCGCTCTTATTACCGACTAGCAGAAAGCCAGTTACGGGGAGCATTAGGCCGATATTGTTTCGGGGATGATGCCACTATTCGACCACATGGGAGCTTATTTTGCCTGAGTGAGCGTGCCATTTCACGACGATACCGCTATTCGACCACGCGGAAGCTCCTGTTGCCTACACTGAAATTGAGGGCGAAATGAAATGACGTTAATTTATCTTCTCCAGTTTGGTGAAATGCTATTTTTTAAAAAACGTTCCAAGTAATCGTGCAATTTTACGATGAAACAGCTACTCCACCATTTCCACGTTCGTATTTTATTTCAATCTCCCTCTCACTGCTTTCTTCTTTTTACTTTTCATTTCTTCTGTATGTTTGCTTCCCCCTCTTTCATTATCTTCTTCTTCTCTCTAAATTTATTCTAGCTTATTTTCTTTCACTCTTCTTGTTCTGCACCATTCGTTGTTTTCCTTTTTCTTCATGGTCATTTTCAGCATCACAATCATCATCTTCATCTCTCTCTTTTAGTGTTCATGTGCTCGGACGGGAAGTAAAAGAAAATAAAAACAGCTTAATGAATAACAGTTAAGAGGAACAACCACTTTACTGACAAACGCGGTCCCGACATGACATGAAAGCAAATTAGCAGACAGAGGACGTCTATTGCACGGATGATGATACCACTCTTCGACCACGTGAGAGCTTGTGTTGCCTACACTAATCATTGAAGGCAAACTGTCATTTTACGACGACAATACCGCCATTCAACCACGTAGAAACTCGTGTTGCCTACCTTGAAATTTAAGGTGAACTGAAATGGCGTTACTGTAATCTTTTCCTGTTTGGTAAACACTTTTTTTTCTTTTTTTTTTTAATTGGAGAGATCGGCAATCCACTTGATAAGTGTTCAGCACAATTTATGGTGAGAGGTTAAGAGCGTGAAGGGGGTCTTGATCCGGTAGACAAAAAAAATGTAACATAACCTATAACCTACCAATGTGTGATTAGATTTTTTTTTTATTTTAATCTCAATTTATAAAACTCGACACATTTAATTTATTTATAATTCAATTAATTTAAAATCAAATTCTTTGTCCGGCAAGGATGAATGTTACTGAATTAGGATGAACTTAGATTAAACGGGATAAATGCAGTTTTATGCTTATCAATCCTTTTGCATCTGGAAAATGCAGAAACTTGGTATTACGTACGTTTACGGTTGGATGCGAATGAAACTCTGGGTCCTGTTAGTTTTTGGTTCGACAAAACATGACTCTTCCGCAATGCATATCCGAAATGTCAAATACTTTCAAAATGGCAGCATGCGAATCCACCCGTAAACGTCCGTGATTCCAAGTTTCCACCGTTTTCCTCGCCATTTTGAAGTTATTCAGAATTTCAAAAAATCTGATGACAGATTCGTCTTATTCATGCCGAAGTGTCCCCTGATACCAAGTTTCATGCAAATTCACCGATAAGCAGCCTAATTTATTCTCTTGCCGCTCAAGGTCGCCATATTGACCGCCGCCATTTTGAAAAGGACAAAAATTTTCCGAAAAAATAATGCCAGAATCGTTTTTCTAGTTTAAAAAAACCTATGAGAACCAAGTTTCATCCCAATCCATCGACGAAAACGGGGAATTAGATTTCCGATATTTTGAAATTTGACCGGCGGCCAGTTTGTCAAAAATCAAAAGTTTGACTAGCGGTTTGTGCCAAAAATTTTCTTTTTTAATTCTCTTTGAATTGATGTGTCACAAAGGAGATGTTGCCGTTTGAAAAAAAAAGTTGGGACCCGTAGCCCCTCCCCCCCCCGGGGGGGGGGGGAAAGTTTGGGGGCCTTGAAAGTAGCTTACATGGATCTTTGAACATTCCCGAAGTTTTGTTTCAAAATTTTAATTAGGTAAAATTTTAGGAGGGGTGGAAGGGACTTTTGGGACGCCCTGTATACTTGAAGATAGAATATAGGTGAGTTGAGTAGAAACAAAACGAACACAACAAACACAACAAACGCATTAAATACAACAAGCGCATCAAACACAACAAATATAGCAAACTCATCAAATGCGACGAACACATCACACTTGACAAACGCATTAAACACAACAGGCACAACAATCACATCAAACACATCCAGCACAACAAATACAGCAAACTCATCAAACACATCAAACACGACAAAAACACATGAAACATCAAACACATAGAGTACAATAGAGTCGCAAAGTACTGGATCGCCGATGAAGTCACTTTTCGAGGCTGTTTTGTCCACTTCTCCGGAGACTAGTGTGCGGCGACTAGCGATGACGCATACGCAGAGACTCGCGCTCAGCGCTCCCCACTCCCGACAGTCCCGACTCGGCTCCGTTCGTCGGCTAGACACACACTGAACCAGCTAAAATAAGTAGGCCGGTAATAAGTCTGAAATTGAGTCCATATATGAATATTATCTCGGAGTAACATACATTAATGGATTCATTATGGCTTTGAATATCTATTTCAAGCAAAATTTGCACAAATTAATACCGATGGAATTAAAAAAAGTCGAAAAAACACAAGCAGTCGTTGATTTCTCCATAAGCCACCGTGTAAAAAAATGCCGGTTGGTTCACACTTGGTATAAGTCAGAAATTAAATTCCTATATGAATTTTATCCAGGAGTAATATACATCAATGGATTCATTATGACTTTGACTATCTAATTATAGCAAAATTTGCACAAATTAATATCGATGAAATTAAAAAATGTCGAAAAAACACAGGCAGTCGTTGCTTTTCCCTTAAGCCGCCGTGATAAGAAATGCCGGTTGGTTCACACTTGGTATAAGTCAGAAATTAAATCCCAATATGAATATTATCCAGGAGTAATATACATCAATGGATTCATTATGGCTTTGACTACCTTTAAATAGCAAAATTTGCAAAAATTAATGCTGATTGAATTATAAAATACCTAAAAAACACAAGCAGTTCTTGATTTCTCCATAAGCCGCCGTGTTACAAAATGCCGTTGGGTTCACAAATGGTTCACTATTTTCGGAGCACACGCGGCTCGGAAACGCCTGTTCATGGATTGGCTTCATCGCCGCTCCAGTACTTAGCGACTCTATTGTACTCTATGATCAAACACAACAAAAACATCAAACATAACAAAAAAATCAAACACAATAAAAACATCAAACACAACAAATGCATCAAACACAACAAACGCGTTAAACACATCAAACACAACAAACACAGCAAACACAGCAAACATATGAAACACGACGAACACTACAAACACAACAAATACATCAAACACAACAAACACAGCAAAATCTTCAAACACGATAAACATACCTTTTATCCTGGTTAATATCAATACATCCCGTTTTATCCCTATCTATATCCAATATTACCCATATCTATCCTGATTTATTCTATCTATCCCGTTTCAAATTGATTATGCCACTTTCCCATCCTGTTTATCGGACAATTTATCAAAGATCGATGTATCGAAGGGTGGGATAACCCTACCTATCCTGTTTTATCCTTATCTTTACGGTTACACACTGATTATGGACCACTAGATAAGGTACGAATTCCAGCATTCTGATACATGTTTCTTAACCAAAATTACACGTAAAACACGATGCACACAACGAAATTTACCGAAATGAACTCCTTACGAAGATTTTAATGATTCTTGATGCGTGAATTCAAACCACCCGCTCATGAAAACTCAATGCTCTACGTGATTCACATCGCGCGCTAAACGTTATCATGACAGTCTTTACGATATACAAATCTGGCAACCTCAATCTTGATACTTTGGCTCAGCTATAGCAAATTGCTTGCAGTTTGAACAACACATGGTGGGAAATGAACATTACTCGATTGAGGAGCTTGTTGAAACCGTTTTAGTGGGCGATTTGACTCACGTAGAGCTTTGAGTTTCTTCGCAGCGGGCAGCTCAAATTCCTCGTGACCAATGTGATATAAAAACGTTAATATCTTCGTTAGGAGTTGGTTTCAGTCATTTTCGTTGCGCGAATCGTGTTTTGCGTGAAATTTTGGTTAAGAGACATGTATCAGAATGCTTAAATTCGTACCTTGTCTAGTGGTCCATTCTCCTTTTCTCAAACTTCCTCCATTTAACTCAATTAATATCAATGTCGTTCTCCATCCCGTTTTATCCATGTCTATCACATCTTATATCTAACTATAAATCGAAGATCGATAGACATTACCCTGTTTTATCACTATTTATCCTGTTTAATTCTTATCTACCCCCTTTCACACTGATTATACCCCTTTTCTTAAAATTCCTACCTTTTATCCCGGTGAATATCAATAAATTCCGTCTTATCCCTGTCTATCCTGCTTTATATCGAACGATATATCGAAGATCTATATACAATACAATATTTTATCCCTACGAATGAAACCCCAAAATATGATGGTAGGGGTGCAAGGCATGCCATAAGAAAAAAAAATATAAATAAAATTATTTGGGGGGGGGGGGGGCTACGGGAGTTAGAAAAATGAGCTGGGAGGGGAGGGGTAGAATAAATACTGGCAAAAAAATTAGAACTAACCTGGCAATGATTTAAAAAAAAAAAAAAAGGAAGTATAAAATCCGTTGACTTGGTCCAGAAATGGAAATAAAACATCAGCTGATAGCAAACAAAGGTTACCAAGGAAACCAAGGAATGGAACTTTCATAAAAACAGTTTAGTGGAAAACAGCGTAAGTAGGGCACTTACGTTTATTACCGTTTATAAGGAAACGGTAAATGCGATTTAACCGAAAATCTATACAGTTCTTCATTAGATCAAAATGGACAAAATTACAAAATTTGAGACAGCTAACTTAAATCTAACGATAGTTATCGTGAACGAAAGAATTGCTGACATAGATCCGGTAACTATTATAGGTGGGATGGGATGGGATGGGATAGCGATCTGAGTTTTCGGAGCAGACGAAAATAAGCTGTTGCCATTTGTGCACCTATTTTCGGCGCCGCCACGCCAGGCAATCCGACAAACTGACACACGGGGCAACAATGCATTGAGTGCAAGCTCTCAAAACTCCGATGATGCGGACTGTTAACGATATCATCACCACCGCCGATACAGCCACCAGTTTCGGTAAGAGACGATACCGATAGCGTTCCGGCAAGAATTCGTTTGAACACCCCTACTTCATTCTGTTCGTTCCGTTCCGTTTCAGTCTTGGCATGAGGTTTGAAAAAAATGTCAATTTTTTCATGCGATTCTTATTGGTTCAATCACTCCAAATCGCAAAGGGAGATTGGATAAAGGAGAGTCGGGTATGAAAATCTCTTCGTTTTTTTGGTAGTTTTTTTGTCGAAGCGGGCCTAAGAGAGCGCGAGGCGCCCTTTGGGGGTTGGGCCGCGTGGCGGCCAAGGGGCATAGTATTATATACATATAGAGGGTGTTCCGAAAGTCCCCCCCCCCTCTAAATTTTGAACGGTTAGAGATAGAAAAACAAAACTTTTGGAATGTTTCCATCTTAAAGGGGACCATCTTTTAGAGGGGTCAAAATTTTTGCTCCTCCCTCAAGGGGGGGGCGGAAAGCCCCCAACTTATTTTTTTTTCAAATGATAACCCCTATCTTGTGATACACCATTAGAAAGAACATAAAAAACTAAGAATTTTGGCGCAAACCGCGATCAATAACTTAATTTTTGACCGAGTTATGATAGGTCAAAGGTCAAATTTGACCTACTTTCAAAAAATCAAAACTCCGGCTCAAATTATCGCAAAGAAATTAATAAAACTGGAAAACCTATCAAATTGTGTTCGCTTTTAAATAAACATTGCAGAAATTACTTCGAACTAATTTTAAGGGGGGAGGGGGTTCGGACCTCCAAATACGTCAATTGAAAGGTCATTCGATTTTCCCGCGAAATAAGCCAATTTCCCCTAACTTAGCCTCCTCATTATCTCACAATCGGTAAGGTCAAAATCAGTTCAACATAACGTTTGCAAGTCCCCAACTTTCGGGAAAAGTTCAAAAAGACGAAATGCAAGGTGATTTAATTTGACTGAAGTTAAAAAATCGAAAGGGTATCCCGGGATAAGCATGTCAAAATGCCCTTGTGAACGGATTTTTATTTTAACCATTTTAAGTCATCAAGGGTGTCCTAAAACTTAGGTTTTGGGGAATTTTAGCCCTCCAACCCCCTCCGCCCCCCCTCAGACCCCCAAAAACCGCTTTTTGGGGCTATTTTTGACTATGCTAACGTCTTTTCCTCATAACTTTCGTAATTTTCGTTAGAATTGAACCAAAATTTGTCAGAATCTACATCAATTAGCTCAGTTTTTGTAGAAAAAAATTCATTATCATCGGATAATATTTTAGCTTCTAAAAAAATTCCTAAAATTTTAAAAAAAAATCATTTTTTCCCTTTTTTCGCGCTAGGTAACGTATGGAAACGAGGACACAAACAAAAATTGCCTATTTTCTTACGTTATACATCCAATAAGATACAGAAAAAATTTCGTGTTGATCGGAGTGGTGCGCCATACTTAAAAACGCAATTTTCTAACCTCAAAACGGCCAAAATGCCACCATAGCCTCCTTTGATGACTAGGCGTGGAGAAATATGTAGAGAGAAACATCCGGTTTTATCGTCTCACCTCTTAAATGATCCACTTAAGTACCTTGAGCCAAAATTTCGAGTTGATCAGAGTGGTGCGCAACACCCAAGTACGCAATTTTCTAACCTCAAACGGCCAAATTGCCCATTTCGGGTGATTTCCCACTCATTATCACTCCGAGTCAAAAAATAAGAAGAGGGACATCCGATATTATTGTCCTTCCTCATAAATTAGACACATAAGTACATTTAGTCGAAATTTCGTGTCGATCAGAGTGGTGCGCAACACCCAAGCACGCAATTTTCTAACCTCAAAACGGCCAACTTGCCCATTTCGGCTGAATTCGGCACCCATCATCACTCCGTGTCAAAAAATGAGAAGAGGGACATCCGATATTATTGTCCTACCTCATAAATTAGACACTTAAGTACATTTAGTCGAAATTTCGTGTCAATCAGAGTGGTGTGCGACACCGGAACACGCCGTATTCTAACCTGAAACCTCCCGAAATTCTCATTTCGGCAATCATTATCACTGTATGTCAGCGACGAGCCCGCTTGAAAAGTGCATGATGCACATTTCAAAGTTCATTTTGGCACCCTACCGCGTAGCAGACCCGATCACTCAGCGAAACCTCTGAACTCCCAGGAATTATATGACAGTAGGGAGGCTCGCTCATCCCCCACGTAGAAGCGTTCCCTCCTCCAAACTTCAATAATACGTAGTAGTGCACTGAGTACTGGCAAATGGACCACTAGGCAAGGTACGAATTTCAGCATTCTGATGCATGTTTCATAACCAAAATTTCACGTAAAATACGATACGCACAACAAAAATTACCGAAATCAACTTCTTACGAAGATATTTAATGATTCCTGATGCGTGAATTCAAACCACCCGCTCATGAAAACTCAATGCTCTACGTGATTCACATCGCGCGCTAAACGTTATCATGACAGTCTCTGCGATATAAAAATATGGCAACCTCAATCTTGACGCTTTGGCTCAGCTATAGCAAATTGCTTATCGTTTGAAAAACACATGGCGGGAAATGAACATTGCTCGGTTGAGAAGCTTGCTGAAACCGTTGTAGTGCGCGATTTGACTCACGTAGAGCTTTGAGTTTCTTGTGAGCGGGCAGTTCAAATTCCTCGTAACCAATGTGAAATAAAAACGTTAATATCTTCGTTAGGAGTTGGTTTCAGTAATTTTCGTTGTGTGAGTCGTGTTCTACGTGAAATTCTTGTTAAGAGACATGTATCAGATTGTTTAAATTCTTACCTAGTCTAGTAGTCCATTCTAGTAACTATTTTAACAAGAAAATGGCGTGTTCGGGTGTTGTCCACCACTCTAATCGACACGAAATTTAGACTAAATGTACTTAAGTGTCTAATTTATGAGGTAGGACAATAATATCGGATGTCCCTCTTCTCATTTTTTGACACGGAGTGATGATGGGTGCCGAATTCAGCCGAAATGGGCAAGTTGGCCGTTTTGAGGTTAGAAAATTGCGTGCTTGGGTGTTGCGCACCACTCTGATCGACACGAAATTTCGACTAAATGTACTTATGTGTCTAATTTATGAGGAAGGACAATAATATCGGATGTCCCCTCTTCTTATTTTTTGACTCGGGTGATAATGAGTGGGAAATCACCCGAAATGGGCAATTTGGCCGTTTGAGGTTAGAAAATTGCGTACTTGGGTGTTGCGCACCACTCTGATCAACTCGAAATTTTGGCGCTCAAGGTACTTAAGTGGATCATTTAAGAGTTGAGACGATAAAAACCGGATGTTTCTCTCTACATGATTTCTCCAGCCTAGTCATCAAAGGAGGCTAATGGTGGCATTTTGGCCGTTTTTGAGGTCAGAAAATTGCGTTTTTAAGATGGGCTCATCCGATCAACACGAATTTTTTCTGTCATACTTCTTATTGGATGTATATCGTTAAGAAAAATAGGCAATTTTTGTTTGTGTCCGTCGTTTCCATACGTTACCTAGCGCAAAAAAAGAAGGAAAAAATGATTTTTTTTTTAAAATTTTAGGAATTTTTTTAGAAGCTAAAATATTATCCGGTGATTCACAAATGGCTTTGATGTAGATTTTACAAACGATTTACTACACTGAGCTAATTGATGTAGATTTTGACAAAATTTGGTTCAAATTCTAACGAAAATTACGAAAGATTATGAGGAAAAGACGTTTAGCATAGTCAAATATAGCCCCAAAAAAAGGCGGGTTTTTGGGGGTCTGGAGGGGGCGCGGAGGGGGTTGGAGGGCTAAATTCCCCAAAACCTAAGTTTTTAGGACACCCTTGATGACTTAAAATGGTTTAAAAAAAAATCCGTCCAAGGGCATTTTGTCAACATTGCAGTTATCCGGGATACCTCTTAAAAAGTCAAATTCAATAACCTTAAATTTCGTCTTTTTGAACTTTTTCCGAAATTTAGGGCCTGCAAATATAATGTTGCACTGATTTTGACCTTACTGATTGTGAGGTAATGAGGAGGTTAAGTTAGGGGAAATTGGCTTATTTCGCGGGAAAATCGAATGACCTTTGAATTGACGTATTTGGAGGTCCGAACCCCCTCCATCCTTAAAACTAGTTCGAAGTAATTTCTGCAATGTTTACTTAAAAGCGAACACAATTTGATAGGTTTTCCCGTTTTATTAATTTCTTTGCGATAATTTGAGCCGGAGTTTTGATTTTTTGAAAGTAGGTCAAATTTGACCTTTGACCTATCATAACTCGGTCAAAAATTAAGATATTGATCTGCGGTTTGCGCCAAAATTCTTAGTTTTCAATGATGTATCACAAAGTAGGGGCTACTATTTAAAAAAAAAGTTGGTGCTCCCCCCCCCCCCCCGAGGAAGGAGGAAAAATTTTGTCCCGCCTGAAAGATGGTCTTCTTTGAGATAGGAACATTCCAAAAGTTTCGTTTTTTTATCTCTAACCGTTCAAAAGTTAGGGCGGGGGGAGCGGGACTTTCGGAACACCCTCTATATGTATATAATACTATGCCCCTTGGCCGCTACGCGGCCCAACCCCCAAAGGGCGCCTCGCAATCTCTTAGGCCCGCTTCGACAAAAAACTAAAAGATTTTTATACCCGACTCTCCCTTATCCAATCTGTCTTTGCGATTTGGAGTGATTATGTATACATAAGCACAAGTGACTTTAACGCAGCCCGAAAACACTTAAAACACGACCTAGGGAAAGAGGGCTAAAATTACAAAAGAAAAATTTAAGACGTTTCGCCTATTATTTCATGCATTTCTAATTGATAAAATAAAAAAGATTACACCTCAAGATTACGATCGTTTCTCAGACCGGAGTAGCGAGGCACCTTTTTGATTTTATCGATTGAAAATGCCGGAGATTTTCGGCGAAACGTCTCAAATTTCCTTGTATAATTTTAACCTTCTTTCCCCAGGTCGTGTTTTTAGTCATATAGATATACATATATATGCTCATGAATTTCTATGACATATATTTCGTGATCTACGACCCGTGATCGGCGCTCTTTCGGAAGGTCTCAGGTAGTGGTTAGGTTACAGAGTGTGATAGTGGATTTTCAGGAGAATTTGAAAATACAAAACTCCTTACTGTATATATGAACCTGTTGCAGGCGATCGCTTTGATTATTGTCTCAATACAAATTTCTACTGCATCGTAATACCGCATTATCATTAAACAAATGGAATCATTAAAAAGAGGAATCGAATTTCGCTGGTACCTAAAGGAGATTTTTACCATAATTGCGCATTGCTCAAACGAGACTCATATCACCATATTGTGTATGTGTCTGCCTAGAGTGTAGCAGGAATGATGTCCCGACGGAGAAACAGCAAGAAATCGAAAATATTTGTAAGTAGGTACCTACGTTCTGGTTGAAGAAATGCCGTTCAAAAGTTTGTAGATATGAGAGATTTCGCCGGACGTGGATCTGATGAAAGTGGTTCCGCAGTACGGGAACGCACTCTAGCATTTATAATTTGCGTTTTTTGCTAGGGAACTTGAAGATGTTTAGACTACTAACCACCAACCTACGAAAAAAATATAATATTTTCAGCTACTTAGAAAGTTGAATTTGTCCCTTACAGACTGCTCATTCGTCCCACTGTGCGGCGCCCAGAATTCACTTCCGCATTGCTTTGCCCATCTGCACATTGTCCAGTGATCCGATGACCAACATCGAAGTGATTAACGGTAAAGAGTGCGCGCTGCGCCGCTCCGCTCTGTGGGTCGATAAACAAAACGGTGATGACATAGGCCCACTAGCGTTTTAAACGTTAAGCCTGAACCATGTGTTTGAGGCGATTTTTCACGAGATATATCTTAGTTGGGTACATACATAACAGGGCATGAGAAAAGGGGACTAAAAGTTAAAAAGACAAACTTAGAAATTAGTGAGTACATACCTGCATCGAGGGGTTATTTCTGCACCCCCTCCCCGTCCCATCAATTTCATTAATATCCAATTATAAACATCAAAAGTATATTTTGGACTCGGGAAGCAGTGTCCGTTATGGTCATGCTCAACAAATGGTGGGTGACGGGTCGCCTGAGAGGGTACTAAATTGGGTTCCTCCTGAAAGGAAACATTGGAGTGTAGAGTGAAAGTGTGAAAAAACCAGGAGAAACTATTTTTGACCAGATGTCTAATTTAGTAAAACCTCGAAGTACCTAATAATTTTCATTGTGCGTTGTTACGAAAACTTTTAGTTTAAAGTAATTTTAACTAAGAGGCTTTGTTAAAAACCAGATGAAAATAATGTCTTCTGTTTTTTACCAATGGCTCACAATATTGTCGCTATCACCCGAAAAAAATTATTATGGGACTTCACTGGCTGCTTTTCACGATACTAGTTTTGGCGCGTATACGTAGTATACCGCCTTTGCGATCGTTTCGACCCCCCCCCTCGATACAATAACCGAGTCCCCTAGTGCCTTACCGAAAAGTGACTGGCGCGAACTTTTGAGATTTTCCAAAGCGTGTAAAAAGTTTACTAATCCGTCAATAATAATGATTAAAATTTGTTTCTCATTCTGGGGCTCGCTAGTTTATGTGTAATGAATACCAAGAGTCTACGTTTCTTGGTTTTTTTTAAAAAAACCTTAGAATGGGGCGCGCTGATTTAAAATATGCATATATAAGCAGAAACAAGCTAACTGATTCGAGGATGGCTGACCAGGCCGGCACTCTAGGAATGAGAATTTTACTCCTCCGTTTCGTTCATAACGTTGCTTTGACAGATCTCCACACCACTGTTAGGCTTTTCAAAAGTTGGTACCTTTCCTCTGATAGCGAAGGCCACCCAGGATAGACGTAAGTGCAATCTGTGATGAGCCTCAAAACTCATTAGACCATGTGCTAACCATAACACATACAGAAATCAGTTTGCTTTTACAGAAAACCACTTACCCTTTTCCTCCCCGCACACCGGACCTCTGTCCCGACACCGAGGCAGTGTCTTTTGTCCTCCCGAGCGACCCGACCCGGACCCTCACCCTTGATTTTACGCTTGATTAACCATTTCACCGTCACGCTAGGATTCGTCCAATTTTCAAAAAAAATTGTTTCGCGTGTACTTAGCAATTTTTTTCTTACTCTCCGTTAAAAGACGAATTAAGAGAGGTCTCATTCATAAAAATCGGCCGAATAGAAGAGAAGTTACAGTATTCGAAATCCGAAGAAATCGACGAAACTTCTCCAGACAAAAAAAATAAAATGAAGGGAAAAAAAGAAATGTATAAATTACAATTAAGTATAATTGACCTCAGAATTTGACAAGCAATTCAATTATATAACGGAGAAAAAATTGGGAGAAATTACAAAAAATTCGCCTCTTGCAAGGGGCTTCCTTGTAAGAATTTTGACCTGAAGATAAGGTTTGAATAGCAGCAGTACTCTGTACAATACACGGTGTGCCTGAACGAACATTTTTTTTTTGTCAAAATCGAAAATTCTTTATATTTTTTAACTACAGTGTCTCTTAAGTCGTTTAAGCTAAAAAAAAATTCCGTCAAGATTCTGGAAAGTAAAGGCGCTTTAAAAGTATTCTGGGGCTATAATAGCTAAGTCACCGGGAGTAAATTCCGTTATATTATTAAAAAGAAACTGACTCCATAGTTTAATGCCTTAGTTTCTTGAATACGATTATTTTAAGCACTCAAACATTTATACCACCAATTATAGGCATGGGGTGATTTCCTGAGAGCCGATAATATCACGAATTTCTCTTAGAACCTTTCAAAAATGGCTTGCTTTTTGGGCAGCCGATTCGGTCATCGAACCGGGATTTAAATGGAAGCTGATAATAACACAAAGCTCTGAGGAAAATTTTGAGATGAGTATAGGAACGGTTTGTAAATAACGAGGAGAGGCGGGCAAAGCGGCTAAAATCCTATCTAATTTTTACCATTATTCTGTTGAATGAATGTTGCCGCGGACTGCTAACTGTGTCCACACATGGTTTCTGTTCTGGTTCTGGTTTTCTGATATGCATATCGATACGTGAGTATTTTTACACGTAGAATCCAATGTTCACGTCAGGGAGTCGACACATTTCGATTTTTTCGATTTTATACGGAAAATTGATGGTTTTTCGGGATTGAAATTATTGTTTCATGAAAAGTAAATGCACCCAAAATGACTATAGCATATTGATTTTTACATATTTGCACTCACGAAATTGGTTGGTAAATTCAACGAGTGGGTGCATCGACTTGGTACATCAAGTTTCTGCAATTTTTTACGGCAAATTGGTAGATTTTCGGGATGTAGATTGCTTACTTTCAATTCATGAATGAATAAAGCATGGTCATGGTTGAACTTCTTTGCATGGAAATACGTTTAAAATAACAAAATCAAAACATATCTAATGCAATTGCATTTATATCGAGTCAATTTCTTTTCAATAATATAACGGGATTTATAATACCGGTGATTTAGGTATTTTAGCCCCAAAATACCTTTAAATCGACTTTATCTTTCAGGAGTTCGACAAAATTTTTTCTTTCTTCGCTTAAATTATTACTTAGCACTTTTCTTTAAGAATCTGATAAGGTCTTGCTTGGGGCAGATCAAAAAACTTAAACTCGTTCGAATGGCTTTTTACATTCACAATACACGGTCTCGTCAAGGTGCGTGGTTGACCTCTCAGTGTTGGATCGTATGAATTCTCTTGTTGTGCTAGTTGCCTATTTTGAAATCTCTGTAAATGAAAACTAAAGGGGTTGATATGTGCGAGTTAATGACGCGCCTTATCAACACATTGTGTTGGAGTTCACTGCTTGTTTATCGTTTACTAACATTTTATAGCTTTTCGCATTTGAACTCTAAACATGTACGTGGGTGTATCCTGTATGAGTAGGATTTAATTTAGTGCCAGAGGCAAAAATCCAAAAATCATGCAAAGATTATGGAGTTCATCCATGGCAAAGAAAGTAAGAGTAAAACAGGTCTCGAGGGCAGGCCCGCCACATCTCATCTCGGGCCCTGGTACCAGTTATAAGGCCGGGCCCCCAGCATAGAGGGGGTCCAAGGGGCCTCCCCCGGGAAATTTTTGAAATTTTAAATCTGTTTGGACGCATTTTGAAGCTCCCATGACGAAACTTTTCCATCAATTTCTGCAGAGTGATTACGCTTCTTTTTTTTTTTTTTTTTTTTTTTTTTTTTTTTTTTACATTCAGCACAAAATCCTTTCGAATTGTTGCATTCAAAACATCTGGAATTTTTTTAATTTTGAGGGGGAGGGGGCAGATGATACTATTTTCAATTCTAGGGAAGGGTAGGTCCCTCTGGACTCCCCTTTCCTACGTCTATGGCAAGGGAGTTGAGCCATTGAAGTTTAGGATGCCCAGACTGGAGACTCTTAGCATCCGACGACGGAAGAAAATGAAAAGCAGTTACTAATAATATCATTCCATAATAAAAATCTTGAAAATAGATAGAAATATTTAAAAAAAAAGTGAGAAGTGCCCCAGCGTGTTTATGAAAATTTATTCACCTTTTGAGAAATTGTTAGAGTAAATTTTTCACTTTTCCTAACGAGACAAGGGTTAAAGGCAAATTCATACTGGTTTGTCATCGGCGCGGCACGGGCCCCTCCCTTCCAGGGAGCGGGCCCCGGTACCAGGGACCCAGTTCCCCCCCCCCCCCCTTGTGGCAGGCCTGCTCGAGGGAGCCCATGGCCACTTCTAAAGCGCTTGTATAGTCTCGGTCCTCCCTGGAAAATCGTGTGTACATTGAAACGTACTTTTCAATCACACTGCGCTAACCAAATAATCTTAATTTTCGAGTTTTTAGCTAGGTTTACGTATCTATAAATAGGGACAGAAAATATACCTACATATAACACTATTTCAGGTTCCTATTTGCTTATGCCTGTATACCATTGTTTTATTGCATAGGTACCTGCATCTTTAATTTATTTCCATCTTTCCATTTACCTTGCTCTCCTCCTCTAGTCAATTGAAATAAAAAAGGAGTAGAAAATTGCGCCCCGCAAGTACACAGGGTGGAAAAATTTCATAAAAAATAAAATCTTGAAATTTCACGTAAAATATTTGCATGAAATTTCAAAAATTTATGAATGATATTGAAAAAACCCGGTTCCTTTTCATGTTTTGCAAAATGGAAAAATTGTGATTTTCCTCTATTTGTGTATATACGAGTGAGAATTGCATACTTTAGCCCCTTAAAAATATGAAATATGTATAAGCCTCGTGAAATCTCATGAAATATTTCACTGAAATTTCCAATCTTTCACGTCTGCCTTACGTTTCATGCCACGCTGCACGTGCAAGAAGAGAAATTTGTAACCCTAGTGGTACCTTTATCAAAACTAAGCCTGCTTTCCATTTTTGTCCAAATTCTAAAATGAGATTATTTCTCTGCTCAACCTTTGAAATCACGGATTACCTACTTACTCATAACTCGAGCACACTTAGGCGGAAACATGCAGACTTATCGTAATGTTTTAATTAGTTAAGGGGAGAGCAATTCATGACAAAATACTTAGATTTCGTTAAGAACTTAAGTGCGGCTTTTTCCTGATGAATGAAGAAGCTGCAAGTAACACAGACCTATGAGATTTCGAAAAAAAAGGGCCGACGATCCTACTCTTAACTGGACGTCCTATTCTACCATTAGGATCTCCCAACACAATGATTTCCCTCCTGGATCCAATCTTGCCTATCTCCTCATTCAATTCTTCGAAAACTTGGTCCTTCACGGCGACAGTAGAATCATCGTTGACTCCATAAGCTCCCAAAATGATGATTTCATGGCCAAACACTGACTAATGCATCTTTATCATTATGGGGTTAACAGCTTCCCATGTAGTAAATGCACATCCGTAGGCTTTTGTGAGTAAGAATTGCAAAACCCTGCTGAGCTCGCTGATCTTTTTCCGTGCCACTTAAAACAAATCGTATTCCTTTACACTTACAGAGCCTTGTCCTTTTTTCTTGATTTCCATTAATACTGTGACATCAAATGCGAGACTCCCTATTTCCAAAATACCACCTCTCTCATTTTGGTAGAAATTCCTTGTACGTTCCGTGTTTCAAAAATCATCATCCGTTTACGTAATTTGTTCCGATAAATCCGTTTATTTCCCTTTAACCGAGGCAATTGTGATTGGGTGTTTTAACAATCTTTTTTTTCCGAGTATGGATGAGTTATAGTCCGATGACTCAACCCTCATCCTGGAGGACCGGGGTTTGATTTCGGAGTTTCTTCTCCTGGACAGATTGCTTCCACTACATCTGAGAGCCCTGTCTGCCCTTCCATGGGTGGTTCATATACTTACGCCTTGAAGCCGGAGACCATCTCCACTATCTCTTTGGGGAGGTAAAAGCGCCCGTAAAGAGAGGCAACCCCAGTGTATGCGTTTCCACAGATCGATGGTGAAAGTGCAGAAGTGCGTATCTCGATTTTTGACAGTTTTGAGTTAGCTGCATAAACTTGTAGTTGAAGATGTCGTCTATCAGCCAGCAAGAGATTATAATCGAAAAAAAATCGGGAAGTCACAGTAGGGTAAGAATGGGAACTTGACCGCAAAAGTTTTTAACCAAATTGTGCAGAAAAATACGAATTAAATTACAGCGTTGTATGGTGATTATTGTTCAATATGGCAACGCTGTAAAAAGTATTGCATGTTGCCCCTTCAATATGCGGGTTATGCAATGGTGTAATGTAGCCCCTTCAATATGCAGGTTATGCAATGGTGTATTTTTCAAGATGGCGGTTACAACGTTGCCGGACGGTGCACATAAATAAACGATTTATTTATGGGTGAAATTTTGCAACATCGAATTTTACAGTGTTGCCAGATGGTGCAAGAAATTAGTTAATTTTTCGATACAATGTTGCCAGATTTTGCAAAAAATTCGGATTTTCGGACTTGCAAAAATTTTCGGTTTCGAAAGACCGTATCTTACAGTATGGGTCTGGTATCGGATACTGGAGAGTAGGGTTTGATTCGGGAAATTGAAAAATTACCCTCCTCCGATCCGCCGCGGATCGATGCGATTCTTTTCCATTATCGAAGATCGGAAAACTGTACGGACCGAATTTTGATGCGACTTTTTGTTTTTGAGATTTCGGACTTGTAAAATTTTCGGCTTCGAAATACCGTATCTTACAGTATGGGCCTGGTATCAGAGACTGGAGATTAGGGTCTGATTCGAAATTTCCACTTTTTTAGTAGTGTACGCTTGGAGATGCGTATGGAAACCCTGTGTTTTGCGATGAGCGACTGGGATTGGATATTGCAATGTTCAGTTTGATGAATCAAAAATTTTTATTTATTTTTTTTTTTGGTGGATATTTACTGTTACAGTTTTAAACAGTTCGCGTTTAGAAAACGCACGCGTTCGAGAAACGTGCATGTTTAGTAAACGTGCACGTTTAGAAAACGTCCGCGTTTCAGAAACGTGCGCATTTAGAAAACGTACGCGTTCAGAAAACTTGCCCGTTCAGAAAACGTGAGGGTTGTCAACCACAAACATCGATCCCTTCTCCTCCGAACTTTAAATCAACACTTATGTCATCGACTTTCCGATTGTTATTTTTCCGGGCCATCCTGATGAAACGGAACTTGCAGTCGGATGATAGGTACTTGGAGTACAGGTACGGAGCGGAGCAAATAAGCGCCAGTAAACTCAAGATGAATAGAAGAACGTCCGTCAAGGTAGAGGGTGCGCATTTGATTTCCGGATGGACCGGGCACATTGTGTTGTTTGCTTCGGATGATGAGAATTAATTTATCGGTCATTATTTCTTCCTTACGATACTGAGAAGAGAATGCATACTATTTATACGAAATCCTTACTGCCGATCCAACTGTTGTGACTCGCGTCCAGACCCAACCATTTGACAAAGGCCTGTTTTTTCTTGCGACGCAGAATTTTCTCCACCAGGAACGTATCCTTATAGTTGGTGGGTTGGAGTTCTTCGCGGTAGAATTTTCCTTTGATGATCGTATCGTGCGCGTCTTTCAGATCGTACGTGATCGGAACGGTCGGATTGACGCTGACAATCTAGAAAATTTCCGTGCTCCAATTCGGTGTGTATCCATTCTCAAACACGGCTTTGAGTCTCGAGATCCGGACGTGATCACCGACATTCAGTCTTCGTCTGGCCAGACGACTCTTTTCAATTTTACTCAGCGGCGGCCCACGAAGCTTTTGCAGGATCATCGGTACATCATTTTCAGTGACATCGATTGGTTTCATCCTGATGGTGCGATGAACGCTCCCGTTAAATTCACGGATGAGTTTCGGTAATAGATCTACCCACTTATACGATCCTTGTGCGCTAAACTCTTTCCACATCTTACACTGAAAAAAACGTTTCCTAAATTCAAGGCGACGCCGCGTTGACCTAAGAAAATTGGATACTTGAAAAAAGTGGACAAGAAACGAAGTCTTGAATGAAGAAAACGGTATTGCCTTGGTCGACGGAAACGCGATTTCTTGAACCAAAACTCCTGTTACATTGAAGCACGAAAACATTTCCTTCAAATTAGGAAACACCGCCGCGTGAAGAGTTTCCTAAAAGTAAGTAAGTGTTGTGTTGTTTTCAGGAAACGTTTCCTCAAAAAAAAAAGGAAACAGTACCTGCAAGCGTTTCCTTAAAATTAGGAAACGGCCGGTCCCGCTGTGTCGCTGCCTTGAGAATCGACTCCCCGCCTAGTGTCCCTATCCATACCAGTTGAAGCGCATACCGCTACCGTTGGTACTGCCGGGGGTGAGTTCCTTCACGTAGTTGACGCGCTTCGCGCTCCCTCTGGTATCCTGATGGAGAACTCCGATTCGCCCTGGCTGCGATTTGATCCTGTAACCTTCGACATTGTCCCGGGTAGAGTGAAATTCCGACACCGTATAGTCCACTCGGCCATCCTACCCTCGCGAGCGATGAGGAGTTATTTTCCTATGTTAAACCTATTCGCATCTATCTCTTTGGCTATACAGATGCCCACCTGCTACCGTTCAATAGCACTTAGGTGTATCTAGCAAATACTACCTCAATTATCATTTAAATACATTAAATATCCACATATTTCCCTTTTCTTTCTGTTTATCAGCCGGTTCTCAGATATTATTTAAAGACCGTGGGCCATCGCCGCCATAACTTAACCAACGTATTCCCCTTTCTTTTTCATTCGGAGATAGTATGATCATGGAGTAAATTATTTTTTTATTTAAGTCTGGTTAAAGGAAAGATTTTCATACGTGCCTCTCAAAGGTAAATTATCACTCATTCGATTATCCAATCTGACGCCCATATCATTAAGGTTAATGCGTAAATCAAAGAGGCTCATGTGAGAACCGCTTCTGCTCATACTGAAAGTAAATATGATTTAAAATTCCAATAAAGTATAGACAAAATAATCTAAGATTATTTAATGCTGGCTATAAAATTGGCACATAAAAGATAAATGAGATATGGAGTTTTCAAAATGTACTCGGAATAGCGGTAAAGATGTGGTGATAAAGGCATGTATAGGTAATACTTTAATGAGTACATATCGGGCCGAGTCAAGCTTTCTGGGATTTGAAGACACTTAAGAATGTTCGAAGCTACGACCAGATTCAAAGAGTGTACTTGCAGTAAAATGTTGAAAAGCTTCACATTATTTATTTTTACCTACATTAACGGACGCACGCTTTTGTTTAGAAAATTTAAAGAAATTTTCGTCGAATCAGAAAATTTACCGAAAAATATTAAAGGAACTTTGGCTCTGATCCGTGCATTTCTAGAAAGCACTCTGACATTTTGGACTGAAAACAATATTTTTGATAAGGCACAAAATTGCGTTCTTTTAAAACCTCCACCTTTCCGACGCGTAAATCCCTTACGAACAAGAGATAAATTGATTAAATTTAAACATACTGAATTTGTTTGGAGTGGAGTGGATCTTACGAATAACGCCATCCAAGCGCTTCGCTCGGATTTCTGTAAAGGACCGTTCAAATAATATGCAACGCTCTAACGGAGAGAAATGGTCAAGGAGAGAGTTACGCCGTTTTGTTTTTGCGTGTGAAAGAATAGGGACCTACGTCGCAAAAGTGTTACGAGGGAAGAAGTGAGTGGGGTTCCAAAAATTGGAAATTTAGCGTTACATTTTTTATGGGCGTGATGTCACTCATGGGCGTAAGGGTGCATCGAAATTTTCACGTAGGTAAGCCGTAGAGAGCATGGTGGTATACGGACGGAAGGGCTCATCATCTCAAAGTGTAGATGCGCCCTTCCGCCAAAGGAGCGACGGTATTTTTGGAAGGCCCCTCTTGAGCAACTCGCCGAATACATGGTGGTGTACGGCACGTTGCATCCACCTCCTCAGTAGGCGTTTGGTAATTTTTTTGTTTCCTAATTTTAAGGAAATGGGTTTCTTCGATCAACATCACATAGATCCTTAAATTGAGGAAACAGGAAATGCTACGCCCGTTTCCTAATTTTAAGGAAACTGATCTCTTCAAACGACACTCCATGGATTCTTCAATTCAGGAAACGGCTTTGCTTCTCTCCGTTTCCTAATTCTAAGGAAACACGGTTCTTCGATCAACACCACATGGATCCTTAAATTTAGGACACAGAAGCGATTCCCTCGTTTCCTAATTTTAAGGAAACAGTTTTCCCGTTTCAAGTATCCGTTAGTCTGTTTCAAGAAAACGTATACGTGGTTCAAGAAAGCATGGTTTTCTTAACTCAACACAATTTTAATACCTTGGATCGAGATAACTGTTGGCTTGTTCCAAGCTAACACCGTGTTGAAATTAGGAAACTTTTTAAGGATACATGTTTCCTTAAATTTAGGACAAGTTTTTTTTCAGTGTTGTTTTGAGCGTTCGGTTGAATCGCTCCACAATAGAGGCTTTGGTTGTCGAGTACGAGGTGTACCTATTGATCTTGTGACGCTTCATGAATGCTTGACATTTGGAGTTGTAGAATTCCGAGCCCTTATCGACTTGTAAATGTTTCGGTGACTTTCCGGCTGCTTTAAGAACGCGTTGCAGAGCATTAGTGACATCTGTTGCCGTTTTCGATTTTTAGCGGTTCGGCCCACGCCTTTTTCGAGCACGTCGATGACGGTGAGGAGATATCTTTATCCTTTGTTGACCGAGGTGTACGGATGCATCTCGACGAGATCGGCTTGCCATAAATCGGACAATCCGAGAATCCGTACTTTACGACGCGGATAGTTTCGTCGTGCAGGTTTATGTAGCTCCTCGACGATCCCACGTTTTTCTGCCGACATGATAATTACCGTCAACGTCGTCGTCGTCGTCCGCTCTCTCGATTCAAATGTTGTTTCGATGCCACTACTTTAACCAGACGATTGTAAGATTGGTGAAGTTGGTGGATACGCTCCAGACAGTGTTGACCTAATTTCATAGCTTCCTTCCACTTCCGTTCGGACCATTGTTTGTTCACCGCATCCTCATCGCTTTCGGGATCTTGCACTTGACGAATCCGTTTGTTCGATACGATATAATTTCCGTCGGAATCCAGTGAGAATCCGTCACCTTTTGGCCCGCGGCGTAATTTCGATCGGCAAAAACCGTCGGTGTGACCCATCGCAACACTATTTTCCTTTCGCTCGATGCACAACCTCTAATTGGCTGATCCTATTTTCCAGTCGTGATAATTTCGTCTCGAGTCGTTGCATAATACTTTTGTATTCTTCCATTTTCTCCATACAAAGCTGTGCTAAATTCATAGCTTCCGTCCACCTCGAGTCTGTCCATTGTTTGTTCACAGCGTCGGTATTCTCTTCGGGATCTTGCAGTTGTCGGATCCGTTTGTTGGATACAAGATAATTCCCGTCGGGATCCAGTAAGGAATTGTCTCCTTTGAGACTTTGCTTCGTGTTGCGAACGTAAGTTCCTTTCGATCTTCCAAACCGGTCGGTGTGACTCATTTTTTTTTTTTTTGTGCGGAACCTATATTTAGTGGATGTAATCCGCTTCGCGAAGCTCTTCGACGATACTCAGAATTTCACGATCGTGATCGGTGTGACCAGCTTGTTTCGAAGCTACAAGTAAAACGAGACGTTGGACGAACTCGTTCGGATCGTCCCAATAGACGAGTTCCCGTTTCGCACGATGAATTTTGATACCGGAGCCTTTCTTCAATTTTTTACGCGATGACTTCCTCGTTGATCTCTGAGTCGATGTACCGAACAAAGGTTTGATGAAATCACGGTATTTTTGACTGCGGTTCGAGTTGGGTCTACCGTGTGGATGATGATCCCTCCGATGCGCACTGGTGAGCATAACTACTCGTTGGAATTTAGCGCGATCATCGCTGTGTAATTACGTGGATGTTTCTTAAAAAGGAGCTCCAAGAACCCGGGTGTCGGTTCAAACACCTCATCGCCACCGTCCAAGATTAGTCTTCCGTCCGAATCGAAACTTATGGTTCGGTTTCCGATAAGAAAGTTTCCGTTGATCGCTTTCCGCACACCATACGTGGTATCGGATTGTTTCGGATGTTTCTCCAGATCGTCCAAGTAGAACTGTACGTTCGGGGCAGTGATCGTGTCTCGAGAATGGACGTCGTCGTTTTCAGTGCGACCCGTTGTTTGTTCTTTATCCGTTGCATCTTGGAACGATTCATCATCATCATCATCGTTCTTCTCCGCCTCCTCCTTTGAGTCGTTATCATCATTGTTCATATTTTGCGGTGATCCGAACGAAGCAAATAAACTATCAACAAACGTTGCTCCATCTTTCGTTTCCGATTTTGAAGGTTCGATCTTGGTGTTCTTTTCCTGAGGAGCAAAAACAAGTGCGGGTGTTGACGACGAGACAGTTTTCTGCAACGCTGCGAGCGGATCTGTCAACGGTTTGAAAACTTTCTTCAACGTCACCTGAGAGTCCGCCTCTCCGGTGCGAATGGTATTTAACTTCCGTTTGATATCTTGACGGATTTTATCGATACTACCGTATTTCTGAGCGATTGTTACAACGATAAGTTATCCATCTTGTTCAATAAAAGTATCGAAACCTTTCCGGTACCTTCCCTCGTTCATATTACTATCTTTATCGATGACTAAAAACCCGTACTTGTTATGCCAGCACACCGAGCAGATATGTCTGAAATCTTCGAACGTGAAATCTGTGTTGACGTGATCGTCGTAGATGTGTCGCAAGTTTGTATTGTCCTGTTTGAAAACTACGAGCAGGTTAGCGTTATCGCGAATCAATTGTTTCGGTATGCGAGAATACGTTTGACACAAGTAGAAACTATCGACCGAGCTGTGTCTTCCCATACTGAAATATTCCCGCATCGCATTTTGTTTGTCACAAGCGACATCATCGAAAATGAAGACCGAGTCCGATGCGGCATCGTTTGGTGGAACAATCTCGGCCGTGTCCGAATAGACGTTGTATCCGAGACCGTCGATTCCGTCGAATATCTGACGCAGTTCTTCGTACTTGGGTTGGAACGGTGTCTTGGAGTACAAGTACACGTTGCGGAACTTCAATCCGTTCGGATGTTGTAGCAAGCAAACCATCACGTTTGTTTTACCGCAGTTGGACGGTCCAACGACAATGCAACGGATACTGTTCGGTAACAGTTCACTGTGTCGTCGTCGTTGTCGTCGGTTTTCATTTTGCTTCTTCCGTTTGTCGAGGTTCCGGACTCGCAGTGACTTTCTTTGCTTGACGAGTCGCATCGTATTCGTTCCCTATTTATCGGACAGTTATTTTTTTACTTCTCCGTATAAATAGTATGGACATTTTCGTCAGAGTATGTCACCGAGAAGAACATCAACTTGCAGCAAAACCAATCGAGGACGTGGACTGTTAAACTCGTTGATAAATTCACTACCGTTCGAACTACACTTACCGGGCGACTACAGGTACTGCGGACCGGGCACTCGCCTCGCAGAACGATTGAAACGCGGAGATCCGGGTATAAATCCGCTCGACGAAGCTTGCAAGTCCCACGACATCGCTTACAGTAAGACCAAAGACACCACCGAGAGGAACAAAGCCGATCTCATACTTGCCGACAGAGCTTGGGAACGTGTGAAAGCGTCCGACTCATCGTTGGGTGAAAGAGCGGCAGCATACGCCGTAACGAACGCTATGAAACTCAAAGCCAAACTCGGAATGGGACTAAACAAGACGGTGGCAGCGAAAAAACCGAAACCTAAGAAGAAGAAGAAGAGAGCGTCGAAGAAGAAGACGAAACCGGTGGAGCGGTCGATCGAACGAATCTTGGCTCTCCCAAAGATGGGTGCCGGGCGTCGAAACGAAGAAGAAGAAACCGGCGGAGCGAATCTTGGCTATCCCGAAGACGGGTGCCGGAGTCAAGAATCTCCTGACGAGTATCGGTCTGGCCGCGCGAACAATCACACCGGTAGCGAAAATGATCAAGACGGTCATCGACGGATCTTTGAAGAAGAACGTACACCTCGGTGAAGGATTGTACTTGCGACCGTACCGTAAAGGTTACGGACTTTACTTGAGACCTTACCGAAAGAATTTAAACTGATCCGTGAGCTACCGCGCCGAGCGATGACGGATGTTGAGTTGAGGATCGCTGCGACAGAACAATTACGAATCCCGCATTTCCGCGGTGTGTTCATGATCGATGAATTGACGACCAAGAAACCCAAACGTCCCGAGTGTGGTATCATCAATCTGGACCGAAGCGATGGTTCCGGTACACATTGGACAGCGTACCGGATTTCAAAGAGCGGTAACGCATTGTACTACGACAGCTTCGATGATCTATCACCACCCGTTGAAATAACGCGATAAATTTTACGCTCACGCGGTAGCTGAACGACGACGACAACGACGACGACAACGACGACAGTAGGATACAATTATGATAGCGCGATTTTTGTCATCAAATGCGTTCAAGATGAAGATCTAAAAACAGCTCCGGTGGATATCACGTTGACCGTTGTGGTAAAAGAGAATTTCCCGGCCAACACTACAGCCCAGGTGATTCTGATCATGCCTGTGAAGTATTCCTAAGAACTACTGCACGGAACCGTGAGGCAATTGGATTGATCTTAAGCAAAAATTTAAAAAAAAAAAAAATAACATGTTTATTTTTTTTTCATTGTTTTTAACAAACTTGTGATTTCTTTTTTTTTTTTTTTTTTCAACCATTACATCATGTACAAAAGAATACAATAATACATACAATATAAATCAAGCTGCAACGTTTGGAACGAGTGCGAATTTATATGTTCTTCCGATCGGACCTTCGTAGATGAGATCGAAGGATCCAGCGTTGATATCCTGAATTGCATCGTCCGTCAAACGGTTCGTAATGTGCAAAGGTAGGAAGAGGAGACGATTATGATTCTCGAAGATGATATCAGCGGCAACGGTGATCCCGTACTTGGTTGGTATTTTGATGAGTTTGTTCATCTTGTAGCGGGTGTTTACAGTCAGCTCTTTAGCGTTGACGATCAAGATTGAATTGTTGAAAACTTCCATGTCGTCAGTTCTATCTGCTGTATATCAAGGTACGGATGATTCCAATTTTCGTTTGCTATATATTTCGAGTGAAACAAGTTGTCTGCTATATTAAGCACGGATGATTTCAATTTTCGACTGCTATATTTCGGTTCGATAATTCGTCTGCGAATGATTCCACTTTTCGTGTGCTATATATATTAAGTCGGGTTGATTCGACAATTTGTCTGCTATATTAAGCACGGATGATTTCATTTTATCTGTCTGCTATATTTCGGTTCGTTCAATCTGACTTTTCATCTACTACTCCTTTATTATTATCGGGGTGATTCCTTTGTTCGTCTGCCACTATAATCTTCTCCTGCTCTTGCATGATTTCATCTTTGAAATAATCACGATAAAAAGATTCCGACATCCACATACACAATCGGAATGCGTTCGACATAGCGCAGAATGGATGTACTAAAGGACACGTATATGCTGTCGACCAACGAGCCAATAGTCGCAAGGACGGACAATCTTTAGTGTCCAAATTTACAACGATACATTTTTCCGGCACGAAACGACTGATGAAATTTCGTTTTTGTTCACCTTTAACATAAAGTACATCGTAGCGGTTCCCGATGCGATTCATTTTTGAAGTGAATTCATCGTACTCGAGAAACCCGCTTTCCCATTCCAAGTGATGATAATTGCGTGTTAACCAGTTGTTTGTCACAACGTCTTTAGCGCTCAACATGCTGCTCGGGAACGGAGGTTTGAATAAATAGAGTTCAGTTTCAGTACACTTCATATCCACAAGACCAAACTCTTTGACGATGAAATTTCCTTGGCTCCAAAAACCTTGTACATCGAGACAAGCCATCATTTGTTCGTTCCGTTAGTTACAATTTTACTATTTTCAAATTCGAGGTTTCTTAACTGACGGTTCTCCAGAATTATTTATACTATTTATACGAGGTTGTTTAACAGCGAGGATTTTTCTCAACTCTCCCCGGACTCGATGACAAACGATGCATGCGTTCTAGAGGACGGAGTGAACACTGTTCCTATTTTCAAATTCGAGGTTTCTTAACTGACGGTTCTCCAGAATTATTTATACTATTTATACGAGGTCGTTTAGCAGCGAGGATTTTTCTCAACTCGGTCTTGGCTCCGCAACTTTCATCCACCATGCAAAGATCGTCGTCGATGTCACGATGACCCCAAGGAACAGTGCTAACACCGTCTTCTAAAATACAACGTTTATCGTCTAAGCCGGAGAGGGTTCTTTTTGTACTTTCAAATGAGTATAGTTGATGTCTCCGCGCCCCGATCCTACGCATCGGGGCGCTCATTCTCGATTCAGGATCCTTTAATACTGTGAGAAAATTGACAAAGTTTAGCGATCTTACCACTGCTGTTGATATACCTTTTGCCCTTTTCTCTGTTTGCCCGTTGCTGAAACGATATGCATACATTTTAGGTCGCAGCGCGACAAACTCAGCAATGGGTATTCCCCCCGTTTCATCCTTAAAAATACCCATTACTTTACGGTTTGTCGCGCTGCGACATTGATGACCTTCTGGGAAGTTGGAGGTGTCGTACAAGTGTAGGTCTGACATCATATCATCGTAGACGTTCGGTGTAGTCAACTCGTAAATGAACGAATCCGTATCCATATAGAGAAGTTGAACTTGGTCGGGATTGTACTTCTTAAGCATGTGATTATAGTGGAATTGATACAAGTGTACTTTACTCAGATCTAAGATTGAAAAACCAACAATCATTGGTCTGTCTATGACGACCTCTGTTCTCCGTAAATGGATTGCTACCAATTCTTCTGCGAAAATCGTGCGATCTATGAAATCGACCCGTGAGATGGCTTTCAGTATCTGTCTGCTGTTTGTACCCAATTTAATATTCTTTCGCTTCAACGGGTTCTCGATAAATTTTCCGTAGCAAGCGTTGCTGCATAGTTTAAGGAACGTTTGGTGAAACGGATTCGTAGCGTCCCGTCTCAACCGGGCGTTCAGCTCGATGAAGGGTGCCAAGAAAGGAGCCTGACGGAATTTGATGGCCCGGTTGACGCGCAGGAGTTTCAATCCCTGACCGAGCGCTTCTTTCAACATTACATAGTGGATAACATAGTTGTTTTTATTAGCTAGAGTCGTCAATAGTTTCGTATATTTCCCCGCTCCCGATGGTGGTATTTCGTTCCGGCACAAGAACGGAAGGTCCTTGTGCAGGTCGTGGAGGTGTTCTGGATATTCAATATCTACATCGAGTATGTACCCGAAAGGAGCGTCGTCGGGATGGTTGATTATAGTTTTCGCCAGAGTTAGCAACTCTTCTCCTTCCGGGACCCAAGTGTAGTTATCGTAGGGTAGATGCTTTCTCATGGTGTGTGCGTAAAGTGCCGTCACATCCAAGTATTGTATATAGTTCACTGGTATTTTAGGATCAAACTGATCCGGTATCAAAGGATTGTTTGCGAGAGCGTGCCGTTTCACCACCTGTGTTATCCCACCTCGGATCGAGCTCATAATCATGAATACCATATCCATATCATTGAAGAGTTGAATTTTCACATTAGTTATTTTTAAGAAGGCGTCGAAAGCGAAACCGGGTAGCGTTAAGTAGTTGGCACAGTCCAAACCATAGTTTTTCATCCCAAAGAGTCGGAACTCCTCGAACACATCGGTGAGGAGGCACACATCGAGTCGCAAGTAGAAATCTGAATTCTCGCCGAGATTACGGAAATTGAAAGTTTGCCAAACTTGGAGAAACCTTTGGCATTCCTCTTCGGAGATGTCCGTTTGAGTCAGGGTGTTGAAGAAAGCCTCTCGCGGTGGTGGACGCGGCTCGTTCAGCTTGGCCGGATTGTCAACGTAATCGTACGGGAACGGAGCTTTCCGACAAACCATATCGAACTCATTGTCTGTGCGAGTGAGCTTCCTCGTGCGAACGAAAGATTCGCGCGGGATCGTCTGAACCAGTTTATCCAACGACGCGGGGAGGAAACGGAACGAGTCGATAAACTTGATCGAAAACCTGTTACCCAGATGGACCGTCATGCTGATGTAATTTTCCTCCGTGTGTGGTATTATGTCGGCGCGATGAGGATACTTGTTCAGAGCCAGCACTACCTCGTGGAAATCATACCTACTACCATTGTGCAGGACGACTCTAACACATTTCTCATGTCGGAAAATAAGATTGCAATTTGAACATAGCGCCTTTCGATAATTGGACCCTGTTTTCCCTCCCGCTCTCTTTTGATGGTCATGATCCCTTACCTTTACGATACCTGGTTGTGAGAAATCCACCTCGCAATGTCCACACCTATTTTCCGCTTCAAATGAGGCCCGATCTTCATGTGTCATGATTATTTTTCCCTCTTTGTCGTTTTAACTCTCACTGATTCTTCCTACCAGAGTAATTATATCGTCCAGAAAGGACTCTATGCACGGACCCCCCCAAAATCACCCATTTCAAAAGTTAACGAAATTCATACCAGTGATAGAGGGGCACTTCCGGCCTCCAAATCCGGGGTTGGTTTAGTCCCCAGCCCCCCGAGTGCGACGTTGCCATTTTTTAAAGTTGAAACATGTTAAACCCCATAACTTTTGAGCAATTAAAGATACGAAGGTGCGATTTGTTTGAGTTGATAGAACATAAAAAGAGCTATCATTTCGTATATAGTTTTGATCCATTGTTGCCAAATTTACCCAAAAATCGACAATTTTTCGATTTTTTCAAGGTGCAAAAATACGGTTAACCTTAAAAAGTCGGTATTGGGACACCAGGTAGGAAAATATGAAACACGCGTATTTAAAGCCCTTGATGTGAGCTTTCCAACGGTATATCGGTTTTTCCGGGGAAACGATTCTATCGCGAGATACAGCCCTCCAAAGTCCGACTTGGCGTACTTTTTGGAGGTCCCGCGTCATTCGCACCTCAAAAAATTAATATTGCGAACGCTGGCAGAAAAACGAAACTCATATGTAATGAAAGTCCTTTGTATGGGCTTTCCAACGGTATATTGGTTTTTCCGGAAAAACAATTCTATCGCGAGATACAGGCCTCTAAAGTCCGACTTGGCGTACTTTTTGAGGTCTCCCGTCATTCGCACCTCAAAAAATCAGTACTGCGCAAGCACATAGGAAAATGAAAATTACATGAAATGAAAGCCCTTTGTATAGGCTTTCCAACGGTCTATTGGTTTTTCCGAAGAAACGATTCTATCGCGAGATACTGGCCTTTAAAGTCCGACTTGGCGCACTTTTTGAGGTCTCCCGTCATTCGCACCTCAAAAAATCAGTACTGCGCACGCACATAGGAAAATGAAAATTACATGAAATGAAAGCCCTTTGTATGGGCTTTCTAACGGTATATTGGTTTTTCCGGAGAAACGATTCTATCGCGAGATACAGGCCTCCAAAGTCCGACTTGGCGTACTTTTTGAGGTCTCCCGTCATTCGCACCTCAAAAAATCAGTACTGCTCACGCACATAGGAAAATGAAAATTACATGTAATGAAAGCCCTTTTTATGGGCTTTCCAACGGTATATTGGTTTTTCCGGGGAAACAATTTTGTCGCGAGATACATGCCTTCAATGTTCACTGTAGCGGTTCAGGTCCTATTGAATATTACATGAAACAGGGGATTTCTTATCCAAGTGGGCTGCCGTCCATGCAGCGGCGAGCAGGGAGAGAAAGATGCAGATATGCAGAGAGAGATGCAGATATAGAGATGAACCTGACACATACTGCCAACTGTATATTACCAAATGTTAAACGAATATTAAACCTACAACTTCAATGGAATCTCAGAGACAACGGATCCATTTTTATGCATCATGTCTCCCCTATAACACAATCCCTGAGATTGCGACTTTTTTCTTGCACCCTTTATGCCTGAGTGTTTTCATTCACGTTGAGTGTTTGACACCATCGATTTGTCCGAGGCAGGGAATCGATAAACGAGATCGAAAAATTGTCAATTTGATGCCCTGTTTCATGTATTATTTAATATGACCTGGGACGTGTACCATCACGATAGGCAAAGAAACAAGCCGCGCGGGATACCTAAAAACCCCGCTACAGTGAATATTGAAGGCATGTATCTCGCGACAAAATTGTTTCCCCGGAAAAACCAATATACCGTTGGAAAGCTTATACAAAGGGCTTTCATTAAATGTAATTTTCATTTTCCTATGTGCGTGCGCAGTACTGATTTTTTGAGGTGCGAATGACGGGAGACCGCAAAAAGTACGCCAAGTCGGACTTTGGAGGCCTGTATCTCGCGATAGAATCGTTTCTCCGGAAAAACCAATATACCGTTGGAAAGCCCATACAAAGGACTTTCATTACATATGAGTTTCGTTTTTCTGCCAGCGTTCGCAATATTAATTTTTTGAGGTGCGAATGACGCGGGACCTCCAAAAAGTACGCCAAGTCGGACTTTGGAGGGCTGTATCTCGCGATAGAATCGTTTCCCCGGAAAAACCGATATACCGTTGGAAAGCTCACATCAAGGGCTTTAAATACGCGTGTTTCATATTTTCCTACCTGGTGTCCCAATACCGACTTTTTAAGGTTAACCGTATTTTTGCACCTTGAAAAAATCGAAAAATTGTCGATTTTTGGGTAAATTTGGCAACAATGGATCAAAACTATATACGAAATGATAGCTCTTTTTATGTTCTATCAACTCAAACAAATCGCACCTTCGTATCTTTAATTGCTCAAAAGTTATGGGGTTTAACATGTTTCAACTTTAAAAAATGGCAACGTCGCACTCGGGGGGCTGGGGACTAAACCAACCCCGGATTTGGAGGCCGGAAGTGCCCCTCTATCACTGGTATGAATTTCGTTAACTTTTGAAATGGGTGATTTTGGGGGGGTCCGTGCATAGAGTCCTTTCTGGACGATATAATTACTCTGGTAGGAAGAATCAGTGAGAGTTAAAACGACAAAGAGGGAAAAATAATCATGACACATGAAGATCGGGCCTCATTTGAAGCGGAAAATAGGTGTGGACATTGCGAGGTGGATTTCTCACAACCAGGTATCGTAAAGGTAAGGGATCATGACCATCAAAAGAGAGCGGGAGGGAAAACAGGGTCCAATTATCGAAAGGCGCTATGTTCAAATTGCAATCTTATTTTCCGACATGAGAAATGTGTTAGAGTCGTCCTGCACAATGGTAGTAGGTATGATTTCCACGAGGTAGTGCTGGCTCTGAACAAGTATCCTCATCGCGCCGACATAATACCACACACGGAGGAAAATTACATCAGCATGACGGTCCATCTGGGTAACAGGTTTTCGATCAAATGGGCGATTTTGGGGGGTCCGTGCATAGAGTCCTTTGATATGTGCCTCTTCGCCACGGTATAGTTTCGGTTCCGTCATTTTAAATTCGGGATACTCCGTGACGAGGAGGTAAGCGTAAGAATTTGAGATTTGCCGTCTATGCGCAGACGCTGGATGCTCCGAGTCACCATTAAGTTGTTCTAAGTAGGCTTCAAAGTCTGCCTAAATTATGTAATTATGTTTTATTTCCTTATGGTGATTTTCGAACTTGAGGTATCGCTCGTCGGGAAATGAAGCTAGAAATGCGTCTTTGCTGACTAAAGAGCAAAGAACTTTTTGTTGATTCAATTGCTCCATCGAGTACTTGTGCGTAAAGCATTTCTTGCAGATGTAGATACGATTTGCATGTTTTGTCAACTGTTTTCGTACAAGTTGTTCAAAGTTCTTGATCCAGCAATAATGGTAACTGAAAGGTACGGGGGTTGAGAGACATAGTAGGTCGGTGTGGTCCTCTCTTTCCGGGTCGGCAACTTTAATTGGGTAAATTCTATACTTTTTCTTGTTGGACACCAAACTCTCACGGAGCCCAGATACCGAAACCGATACGTTGTTCCTTTTCTCGAATTTGAATATGTCATCTATGCTCGTGGGGAATCGAACGTCCGAGAAATCGTAACGATTGAACAGATCTAAATATTTTTCCTGACGTTGTTTATCCTTCGAATTCCTCGGGAGGAACTTTCCCAACATTGCGTACCGAAAACAATCGTCTGATTCACCGTTATTTACATTGACCATATTGTTCGTTCAAAATGGCACCTTAACGTTCGTTCCTCCTCGATGGAAAGCGTAATAGCGGTTGACACGTAGCTCCATACCTTGTATCTTCTTCAGCACCTACGCGGATCCGTTCATGTGAAAATCGAACGACTCTTTATTGATCTTGACCCTGAACTTTTCATAATACTCGTCCAGATCCGTTGACGCGAAAACAGCTTCGTTTTTAGTCTTAAACTTTTTCAACTGCATTCCTTCCTTATCTTTATCATCAGCTTTCTCGTACTCGGCGTAAACTAGTATATTAACCTTCAATGCCTTGCCGGTGAGTTCTTCTTTAATTTTACCAATCACGAGGTCTTTAACTGTTAGTAGGTAGTCATCGATGATGAGAATCTCCGGCTGGAGGTTTGTGATGAAAAATGTTTTCAACCTGCTTTGACAAGCAGTCTCGACTTGAACAATTGGTACTTTAGTCTCAAACAAATTTCTTATGTGACTTGCAGATTCTTCATGATTTTCTCTTTTATCGTATGATATTTTGCACGTGTCACAATATTCTTGATTCTCATCGTTGTTGTCATCGGTAGGTGATGAGGCGTCTTTTACGGTGGACATCTTCTCAATATGTTCGGGAGATTGCTCATGATTCTCTCCCTCCGCATAAAACTCATCACAAAGATCACAAGGTATGAGCGCGTTCTGCTCCTTTTTAATGTGCGTTTCATCGTTGATACCCCCCTCCTTCTTAATTTGATCCGCACAATGTTCGTGCTTTTCACCTTGTTTATAAAATTCATCACACATATCACATTGGATGAAAGTTTCAACAATCTGTTGTGCTTGTTCTTGAGCAGCCATGATAAAGGAACTACTTTCAGCTCTAAGTTTTCCGAGTCGATCAGAAAAGGGAATCTACACTATCTTTACGTTGTAAGATTCTGTTCACTGAGAAAATTTCATAGCGAACAACTGATACTACGAGGGGCGTTCAACAAGTAAGTATCCCCCCTCTCTAAAATCAATAGGAATGGACCAATTTTCAAAAACTTGGGCTCAAAATCTTTCTTAGGATATACTGAGTTCAACAAAACAAACCGCAACAAAATCGGACCATGTGCGGCCGAACGCGAGCCGTTTGAACGCGCCGAGGTGCACATCGCTCCCGCCAAATCCGCGGAAATTTGAAGTCCGCGACAAGAGAAGAGCTTCTCTGCCAACGCTTCAGTCGTTCTTCACTGACGAAAAATCATTTTGAGAATCATCAAGAATTTTTTGTAGAATAAAGGGCTTACCTCACCTCTCCACATGACCAGCTCGATCCAAGCAGTTCTGATACTGATTTTGAGACTAAGAGAACAGCTTTTGGATACCACGCGTGTAGAGGTCTTTCAACTGGCTGGGGATGAAAGTGTTGACGGCTTGTTTGACCTCTTCCACTGATTCAAAATGAACTCCCCCAGTTCAGATTTCAGAAAGGGGAATAAATAGTGGTATGTTTTGCCACTTATTACCGTATCTAAAATCTGAACTCTGGGGAGTTCATTTTGAATCAGTGGAAGAGGTCAAACAAGCCGTCAACACTTTCATCCCCAGCCAGTTGAAAGACCTCTACACCCGTAGTATCCAAAAGCTGTTCTCTTAGTCTCAAAATCAGTATCAGAACTGCTTGGATCGAGCTGGTCATGTGGAGAGGTGAGGTAAGCCCTTTATTCTA